>NC_089221.1:67681396-67992825 GCF_963924675.1 Phocoena phocoena | reverse complement strand
GCAGCAGGATACAAAATTAATGCACAAAAATCTCTTGCATTCCTTTACACTAATGATGAAAAATCTGAACGTGAAATTAAGAAAATACTCCCATTTATCATTGCAACAAAAAGAATAAAATATCTAGGAAAAAACCTACCTAAGGAGGGAAAAGACCTCTATGCAGAAAATTATAAGACACTGATAAAATAAATTAAAGATGATACAAATAGATGGAGAAATATACCATGTTCTTGGATTGGAAGAATCAACATTGTGAAAATGACTCTACTACCCAAAGCAATCTACAGATTCAATGCAATCCCTATCAAACTACCAATGGCATTTTTCACAGAAATAAAACAAAAAATTTCATAATCTGTATGGAAACACAAAAGAACCCGAATAGCCAAAGCAATCTTGAGAAATAAAAATGGAGCTGGAGGAATTAGGCACCCGGACTTCAGACTATACTACAAAATTACAGTAATCAAGACAGTATGGTACTGACACAAAAACAGAAATATAGATCAATGGAACATGACAGAAAGCCCAGAGGTAAACCCACACACATACTGTCACATTTTTGATAAAGGTGGCAAGAATATACAATGGAGAAAAGACAGCATCTTCAATAAGTGATGCTGGGAAAACTGGACAGCTACATGTAAAAGAATGAAATTAGAACTCTCCCTAACACCATACACAAAAATAAACTCAAAATGGATTAAAGACCAAAATATAAGGCCAGACACTATAAAAATCTTAGAGGAAAACATAGGCGGAACACTCTATGGCATAAATCACAGCAAGATCCTTTTTGACCCACCTCCTAGAGAAATGGAAATAAAACCAAAAATAAACAAATGCGACCTAATGAAACTTAAAATCTTTTGCATAGCAATGGAAACCATAAACAAGATGAAAAGACAACTCTCATAATGGGAGAAAATATTTGCAAATGAAGCACTGACAAAGGATTAATATCCAGTATTTACAAGCAGCTCATGGAGCTCAATATCAAAAAAACAAACACCCAATCCAAAAAAGGGCAGAAGACCTAAATAGACATTTCTCCAAAGAAGATATACAGATTGCCAACAAACACATGAAAGAATGCTAAACATTATTAATCATTAGAGAAATCCAAATCAAAACTATAATGAGATATCATCTCACACCTGTCAGTATGGCCATCCTCACAAAATCTACAAAGAATAAATCCTGGAGAGTGTGCGGAGAGAAAGGTACCCTCTTGCACTGTTGCTGGGAATGTAAATTGTTACAGCCACTATGGGGAATAGTATGGAGTTTCCTTAAAAAACTAAAAATAAAGCTACCATATGGCCCAGAAATCCCACTACTAGGCATATACCCTGAGAAACCCATATTTCAAAAAGTCATGTACCACAATGTTCATTGCAGCTCTATTTATAATAGCCAGGACATGGAAGCAACCTAAGTGTCCGTCAACAGATGAATGGATAAAGAAGATGTGGCACATATATACAATAGAATATTACTCAGCCATAAAAGGAAATGAAATTGAGTTATTTTTAGTGAGGTGGATGGACCTAGAGACTGTCATACATAGTGAAGTAAGTCTGAAATAGAAGAACAAATACCATATGCTAACGCATATATATGGAATCATACATAGTGAAGTAAGTCTGAAAGAGAAGAACAAATACCATATGCTAATACATATATATGGAATCTGAAAAAAAAAAACATTTCATGAAGAACACAGGGGCAATATGGGAATAAAAACGCAGACATACTAGAGAATGGACTTGAGGATAAGGGGAGGAGGAAGGGTAAGCTAGCACAAAGAGAGTGGGATGGACATATATACACTACCACATGTAAAATAGATAGCTGGTGGGAAGCAGCCGCATAGCACAGGGAGATCAGCTCAGTGCTTTGTGACCACCTAGAGGGGTGGCATAGGGAGGGTGGGAGGGAGGGAGACGCAAGAGAGAAGAGATATGGGGATTATGTATATGTATAACTGATTCACTTTGTTATAAAGCAGAAACTAATACACCATTGTAAAGCAATTATACTCCAATAAAGATGTTAAAAAAGAAAAGAAAAATGATACATAGTTAACTAATTTATCACAATGGGGAAAAATCAATTTATTAGAAAGGGTAATTTTTCACCAAATGGTTGTAGAAAAAATTCAATGTCTATATTAAAAAACCTAGATACCGTGTTCACTCTTTTATAAAAATTAAATCAAGCTCTCTAGAATTGAATCATAGATCTCAATGGAAAATGAAAAACTATAAAATTTTAACTCCTAGAAGAAAACATGGGAAAACTAGGTGACCTTGGGTTTAGTGTAGAATTTTTAGATATAGCACCAAAAGCCTGACCCGTGAAAGAAAAATATAAGTTGTACTTTATTAATATAAAAACATATGTTCCATGAAATACACTGTTAGGAAAATCATTATACTAGCTAAATACTGAAAAAAAAAATTTACAAAATACATGTTACAGGACCTGTATTCATTAAAACCCCTATAACTCAGCAATAGGAAAACAACTCAATTTGAAAACTGGCAACAGACCTGAACAAACACCTTAACAAGAAAATATGTAGATTGCAAATAAACTTATGAAAAATGGTGCTTAACATCATTTGTAATAAGGGAACTGCAAATTAAAACAAAAAATAAAACATTATTATATACCTATTAATATGGTTAAAAATATGAAAATATCAACAGCTAGTGAAGATGCAGAATAACAGGAATTCTCATTCCTTGCTGGTGGAAATAAAAATGGTACAGCCCCTCTCAAAGACAAATTAGTAGTTTTTTACTAACTGAAGAGTTTTACCATACAGTCCAAGAATTGCACTCCTGGGTATTTATCCAAGTGATTTGAGAAGGTTTCCACACAGAAAACTGTGTGAATGTTTTTAGAAGTTTCTTCACAGTCATCAAAAACTGGACGCAATCAAGATGTCCTTCAACAAGATTTTTTAAAACTATGATTCATCCATGTAATTGTATTCTTTCATAAAAATGATTAAGCTATTGAGCCATGAAAATCATGGAAGTATCTTAAGTGCCCATTGCTAAGTGAAAGAAGCCAGTCTTCAAATGCTGCATAATATGTCATTCCAGTTACATTCTGAAAAATGCAAAGAATTAGTGACTATAAAAAATCCAATTTTTACTTTTTTTAACATATTTATTGGAGTATAATTCCTTTACAATGGTGTGTTAGTTTCTGCTGTATAACAAAGTGAATCAGCTATATGTATACAAATGCCCCCATATCCCCTCTCTCTTGGGTCTCCCTACATCCTCCCTAAGCCACCCCTCTAGGTGGTCACAAAGCACCGAGCTGATCTCCCTGTGCTATGCGGCTGCTTCCCACTAGCAATCCATTTTACACTTAGTAGTGTATATATGTCCATACCCCTTCTCAGTTCATCTGACCTTACACTCACCCCTCCCTGTGTCCTCAAGTCCATTCCCTATGTCTGCATCTTTATTCCTGTCCTGACACTAGGTTCTTGAGAACCATTCCTTTTTTTTTTTTTTTAGATTCCATATATATGTCTTAGCATATGGTATTTGTTTTTTTTTTCTGACATACTTCACTCTGTATGACAGATTCTAGTTTCATCCACCTCACTACAAATAATTCAGTTTCGTTTCTTTTTATGGCTGAGTAATATTCCATTGTATATATGTGCCAAATCTTCTTTATCCATTCATCCGTTAATGGACACTTAGGTTGCTTCCATGTCCTAGCCATTGTAAATACAGCTTCAATGAATATTGTGGTAGACAAATGTTTTTGAATTATGGTTTTCTCAGGGTATATGCCCAGTACTGGGATTGCTGGATCGTATAGTAGTTCTATTTTTAGTTTTTTTTTTTTTTTTTTTTTTCGGTACGTGGGCCTCTCACTGTTGTGGCCTCCCCCATTGTGGAGCACAGGCTCCGGACACACAGGCTCAGTGGCCATGGCTCATGGGCCTAGCTGCTCTGCGGCATGTGGGATCTTCCTGGACTGGGGCACGAACCCACGTCCCTTGCATCGGCAGGCAGACTTTCAACCACTGTGCCACCAGGGAAGCCCTATTTTTAGTTTTTTAAGGAACCTCCATACTATTCTCCATAGGGGCTATATCAATTTACATTCGCACCAACAGTGCAAAGGGTCCCTTTTCTCCACATACTCTCCAGCATTTATTGTTTGTAGATTTTTTGATGATGGCCATTCTGACCAGTGTGAGGTGATACCTCATTGTAGTTTTGACTTGAATTTCTGTAATGATTAGTGATGTTGAGCATCCTTTCATGTATTTGCTAGCAATCTGTATATCTTCTTTGGAGAAATGTCAATTTAGGTCTTCTGCCCATTTTGGATTGGATTGTTTGTTGTTTTGATGCTGAGCTGCATGAGCTGCTTGTACATTTTGGAGATTAAGCCTTTGTCAATTGTTTCCTCTGCAAATATTTTCTCCCATTCTGAGGGTTGTCTTTTCATTTTTTTATACTTTCCTTTGCTGTGCAAAAGCTTTTAAGTTTCATTAGGTCTTATTTGTTTATTTTTATTTCCTTTACTCTAGGAGGTAGGTCAAAATGATCTTGCTGTGATTTATGTCATAGTGTGTTCTGCCTATATTTGCCTCTAAGTATTATATAGTGTCTTGCCTTACATTTAGGTCTTTAATCCACTTGGAGTTTATTTTTGTGTATGGTGTTAGGGAGTGTTCTAATTTCATTATTTTACATGTAGCTGTCCAGATTTCCCAGCACCACTTATTGAAGATGCTGTTTTTTCTCCATTGTATATTCTTGCCTCATTTTTCAAAGATAAAGTAACCATATATGTGTGGGTATATCTTTGGGCTTTCTATCCTGTTCCCTTGATCTATATTTCTGTTTTTGTGCCAGTACCATACTGTCTTGATTATTGTAAATTTGTAGTATAGTCTGAAGACAGGAGCCTGTTTCCTCCAGATCCACTTTTATTTCTCAAGATTGCTTTCGCTATTCATGGTCTTTTGTGTTTCCATACAAATTTTGAAAATTTTTCTTCTAGTTCTGTGAAAAAAACCCATTGGTAGTTTGATAGGGAATGCACTGAATCTGTAGATTGCTTTGGGTAGTATAATCATTTTCACAGTGTTAATTCTTCCAATCCAGTAACATGTTATATCTCTCCATTTGTTTGTATCATCTCTGATTTCTTTTGTCAGTGTCTTACAGTTTTCTGCATACAAGTCTTTTGTCTCCTTAGGTAGGTTTTTTTCCCTAGGTATTTTATTCTTTATGTTGCAGTGGTAAATGGGAGTGTTACCTTAATTTCTCTTATGGATTTTTTATCAGTAGTGTATAGGAATGCAAGAGGTTTGTGTGCATTGATTTTGTATCTTGCCTCTTTACCAAATTCATTGATTAGCTCTAGTAGTTTTCTGAAAGTGTCTTTAGGATTCTCTGTGTATAGTATCATGTCATCTGCAAAGAGTGACAGTTTTACTTCTTTTCCAATTTGGATTCCTTTTATTTCTTTTTCCTCCCTGATTGCAGTGGCTAAAAATTCCAAAACTATGTTGAATAATAGTGGTGAGAATGGAAAACCTTGTCTTGTTCCTCATCTTAGAGGAAATGGGTTCAGTTTTTCACTATTGAGAATGATGTTGGCTGTGGGCTTGTCATATATGGCCTTATTATGTTGAGGTAAGTTCCTTCTATGCCTACTTTCTGGAGGGTTTTTATCAAAAATAGGTGTTGAATTGTGTCGAAAGATTTCTCTGCATCTATTGAGATGATTGTATGTTTTTCTCCTTCAATTTGTTAATATGGTGTATCACATTGATCAATATGCATATATTGAAGAATCCTTGCATTCCTGGGATAAACCCTACTTGATCATGTTGTATGGTCCTTTTAATGTGCTGTTGAATTCTGTTTGCTAGTATTGTGTTGAAGATTTTTGCATCTATGTTCATAAGATATATTGGTCTTAGCTTTCTTTTTTTGCGACATCTTTGTCTGGTTTTGGTATCAGTGTGATGTTGGCCTCATAGATAGTGTTTGGGAATGTTCCTTCCTTGCTATATTTTGGAAGAGTTTGAGAAGGATAGGTGTTAGCTCTTCTCTAAATGTTTGATAGAATTCTCCTATGAAGCCATCTGATGCTAGGCTTTTGTTTGTTGGAAGATTTTTAATCACAGTTTCAATTTCAGTGCTTGTGATTCGTCTGTTTATAGTTTCTATTTCTTCCTGGTTCAGTCTTGGAAGGTTGTGCTTTTCTAAGAATTTGTCCATTTCTTCCAAGTTGTCCATTTTATTGGCATCATATAGTTGCTTATAGTAATCTCTCATGATTCTTTGTATTTCTGCAGTGGCAGTTGTTACTTCTCTGTTTTTGTTTCTAATTCTATTGATTTGAGCCTTCTCCCTTTTTTTCTTGATGAGTCTGCCTAATGGTTTATTAGTTTTTTTATCTTCTCAAAGAACCAGCTTTTAGTTTTATTGATCTTTGCTATTGTTATCATCATTTCTTTTTCATTTATTTCTGATCTGATCTTTATGATTTATTTCTTTCTGCTCACTTTGGGTTTTTTTTGTTCTTCTTTCTCTAATGGCTTTAGGTTTAAGGTCAGGTTGTTAATTTGATATTTTTCTTGTTTCTTTTTTTGGGGGGGGGATATGCGGGCCTCTCACTGTTGTGGCCTCTCCCATTGTGGAGCACAGGCTCCGGACGTGCAGGCTCAGCAGCTATGGCTCACAGGCCCAGCTGCTCCGCGGCATGTGGGATCTTCCCAGACTGCGGCGCAAACCCGTGTCCCCTGCATTGGCAGGCGGACTCTCAACCACTGCGCCACCAGGGAAGCCCTTTATTATTTCTTGAAGTAGGATTGTATTGCTATAATCTTCCCTCTTAGAAATGCTTTTGCTGTATTCCATAGGTATTGGATCGTTGTGTTTTCATTCTCATTTGTTTCTAGGTATTTTTTGATTTCCTCTTTGATTTCTTCGTTATCTCTTATTTAGTTGTGTATTGTTTAGCCTCCATTTGTTTCTATGTTTTACAGATTTTTTCCCTTGGAATTGATATGTAGTCTCATAGCATTGTGGTAAGAAAAGATACTTGATTCAATTTCAATATTCTTAAATCACCAAGACTTGATATGTGACCCAAGATATGCTCTATCCTGGAGAATGTTCCATGAGCACTTGAGAAGATAGTGTACTCTGTTGTTTTGGGATGGAATGTCCTATAAATATCAATTTAAGTCCATCTTGTTTTATGTATCATCTAAAGCTTGTGTTTCTTTATTTTCTTTTTGGATGATCTGTCCATAGGTGAAAGTGGGATGTTCAAGTCCTCTACTATGAATGTGTTACTGTTGATTTCCCCTTTTATGGCTGTTAGCATTTGCCTTATATATTGCGGTGCTTCTATGTTGGGCACATAAATATTTACAATTGTTATATCTTCTTCATGATTTGATCCTTTGATTATTATGTAGTGTCCTTCTGTCTCTTATAATACTCTTTATTTTAAAGTCTATTTTGTCTGATATGAGAATCGCAGCTCCAGCTTTCTTTTGATTTCTGTTTGCATGGAGTATCTTTTTCCATCCCCTCACTTTCAGTCTGTATGAGTCCCTAGATCTGAATTGGGTCTCTTGTAGACAACATATATATGGGTCTTCTTTTTATATCCATTCAGCCAGTCTATGTCTTTGGTTGGATAATTTAATCCATTTACATTTAAGGTAGTTATCGATATGTATGTTTCTATTACCATTTTCTTAACTGTTTTGGGTTTGTCATTACAAGTCTTTTCCTTCTCTTGCGTTTCTTGCCTAGTTTCTTTAGCATTTGTTAAAAAGCTTTTTTTTGGTGCTGAATTCTCTTAGCTTTTGATTGTAAAGTTTTAAATTTCTCCGTCAAATCTGAATGAGATCCTTGCTGGGTAGAGTAATCTTGCCTGTAAGTTTTGCCCTTTCATCACTTTAAATATGTCCTGCCACTCCCTTCTGGATTGCATAGCTTCTGCTGAGTGATCAGTTATCCTTATCTGGATTCCCTTGTATGTTATTTGTTGTTTCTCCCCTGGTGCTTTTAATATTTTTTCTTTGTATTTAGTTTTTGATAGTTTGATTAATATGTGTCTTGGTGTGTTTCTCCTTGGATTTATCCTATATAGAACTCTCTGTGCTTCCTGGACTTGATTGGCTATTTCCTTTCCCATGTTAGGGATGTTTTCAACTATAATCTCTTGAGATATTTTCTCAGTCCCTTTCTTTCTCTCTTCTTCTTCTGGGTCCCCTATAATTTGAATGTTGGTACGTTTAATGTTGTCCCAGAGGTCTCTGAGACTGTCCTCAATTCTTTGCATTCTTTTTTCTTTATTCTGCCCTACAGTAGTCATTTCCACTATTTTTTCTTCCAGGTCACTTTTCCATTCTTCTGCCTCACTTATTCTGCTATTGATTCCTTCTAGGGAATTTTTAATTTCATTTATTGTGTTGTTCATCATTGTTTGTTTGCTCTTTACTTCTTCTAGTTCCTTGTTAAACGTTTCTTTTATTTTCTCCATTCTGTTTACAAGATTTTGGATCATCTTTCCTATCATTACTCTAAATTCTTTTTCAAGTAGACTGCCTATTTCCTGTTCATTTGTTTGTTCTGGTGGGTTTTTACTTTGCTCTTTCATCTGCTGTGTGTTTCTCTGTCTTCTCATTTTGCTTAACTTACTGTGTTTGGGGTCTCCTTTTCATAGGCTGCATGTTCATAGTTCCCATTGTTTTTGGTGTCTGCCCCCAGTGGGTAAGGTTGGTTCAGTGGGTTTTATAGGCTTCCTGGTGGAGGGGACTGGTGCCTGTGTTCTGGTGGATGAGGCTGGATCTTGTCTTTCTTGTCGGCAGGATTGCTTTTGGTGGTTTGTTTTGGGCTGTCTGTGACCTTAGTATGACTTTAGGCAGCCTCTCTGCTAATGGGTTGGGTTGTGTTCCTGTCCTGCCTGTTGTTTTGCATGGTGTGTCCAGCACTGGAGCTTGCTTGTCCTTGAGTTGAGCCAGGTCTTCGTGTGCGATGGAGATCTCTTGGAGAGCTATCACCGATTGATATTATGTGGGGCTGGGAGGTCTCTGGTGGACCAATGTCCTGAGCTTGGCTCTCCCTCCTCAGAGGCTTAGGCAGACATCCAGCTGGAGCTCCAAGACCCTGTTAGCCACACAGTTCAGAAGAAAAGGGAGAAAAAAATACAAAGAAAATAAATGAAATAAAATAAAGTAAAATAATTAAGTTATTAAAATAAAAAATATTATTAAAAATTAAAATGTAATTAAAAAAGAAGAGAGCAACCAAAGCAATAAAAAAATCCACCAATGATAACAAGTGCTAAAATTATACTAAAAAAGGAAAAAAACCCAGACAGACAGAATCCCAGGACAAATGGTAAAAGCAAACCTTTACAGAAAAAAATCACACAAAGAAGGGTACACATATACACTCACAAAAAGAGAAAAAGGATATTTTATATATATATATATATATATATATATATATATATATATATATATATATATAAAAGAAAATAAAAAGGAAGGGAGCAACCAAATCAATAACCAAATCTACCAATGATAATAAGCTCCAAATGCTAAACTAAGATGAACATAAAACCAGAAACAGTTAGATACAGAAAGCAAACCCTAAGTTTAGAGTTGCTCCCAAAGTCCACCACCTTAATTTGGGGATGATTCATTGTCTATCCAGGTATTCCACAGATGGAAGGTACATCAAGTTGATTGTGGAGATTTAATCCTCTGCTCCTGAGGCTTCTGGGAGAAATTTCCCTTTCTCTTCTTTGTTCGCACAGCTCCCAGGGGCTCAGCTTTGCATTTGGCACCCCCTCTGCATGTAGGTTGCCCTCTGGTGTCTGTTCTTCACCCAGACAGGAGGAGGTTAAAGGAGCAGCTGATTTGGGGGCTCTGGCTCACTCAGGCCAGGAGGAGGGAGGGGTACGGAATGTGGGGCCAGCCTGCAGCGGCAGAGACTGGTGTGACATTGCAATAGCCTAAGGCATGCCATGTGTTCTCCCGGGGAAGTTGTCCCTGGATCACAGGACCCTGGCACTGATGGGCTACACAGGCTCCCAGGAGGGGAGGTGTGGATAGTGACCTGTGCTTGCACAAAGGCTTCTTGGTGGCTGCAGCAGCAGCCTTAGCATCTCATGCCCATCTCTGGTGTCCACGCTGAAATCCCCGGCTCGCGCCTGTCTCTGGAGCTCATTTAGGCGGTGCTGTGATTCCCCTCTCCTCATGCACCCCAAAACAATGTTCTCTTGCCTCTTAGGCAGTTCCATACTTTTTCCCTTATTCTCTCCCAGCTAGCTGTGGTGCTCTACCCCTCTTCAGGCTATGTTCATGCAGCCAACCCCATTCCTCTCCCTGGGAACTGACCTCCGAAGCCCGAGCCTCAGCTCCCAGCCTCCATCCGCCCCGGTGGGTGAGCAGAAGAGCCTCTCAGGCTGGTGAGTGCTGGTCGGCACCAATCCTCTGTGCGGGAATCTCTCGCTTTGCCCCCTGAAACCCTATTGCTGCACTCTCCTCCATGGTTCTGAAGCTTCCCCCCGTCCGCCATCTCCATCTCCACCAGTGAAGGGGCTTCCTAGTGTGTGGAAACTTCTCCTCCTTCACAGCTCCCTCCCAGAGGTGCAGGTCCCACCCCTATTCTTTTGTGTCTGGTTTTTCTTTTGCCCTACTGAGGAGTTTCTTGCCTTTTGGGAAGTCTGAGGTCTTCTGCCAGCGTTCATGTGTGTTCTGTAGGAGTTTTTCCATATGTAGGTGTATTTTTGATGTACTTTTCAGGAGGAAGGTGATCTCCACGTCTTACTCCTTCGCCATCTTGAAGCTCCCCCTCAGTTTTTGCTCTTTAATGGAGGAAGGTTTAATGGAGGAAGGTTGAATAGTTGAATATATAAGTTTTTAGGGTGGTGAAACTATTTTGTATGATCTTGTAATACTGGATACAAGACCTTAAGCATAGAACTTTCCATCACAGAACATTAACCTTACTGCATGCAAAAATTATTTTAAATTAATAGTTGAGGTGATTCAAGGATGGAATACAGAATGTGACAAAATAAATACATTACAAATGAATGAAACAGTCTCACTGAATGGGTGGGGGGAGAGGAAGTTACATAACTTTGGAAGTAAATAGAGTAAGACTAAAGGCAATAGAAACTGTACCTAAGCACTATACCATAGTTGATAAAGTTATTCCCTATTACAGACAGAATTGTGATATCCCTATGTATGTATACTGGAAGGAAATGAATGAAAATTGTGGGAGTCAGGTTTCTTTCTTTCAGTGTGCGAGGTTACAAATAAGCAAGGGAGGAGTCATATGGCAATATGGTAGGTAACAGATTAGAGTTGAAGACATTGGTATGAACTCATGTTTAGTTTAATGTAGATATGGAGAAATACATATGGAAATATAGAGAGAAATATGTTTTGAAGTGTTTATTGAAATATATTTATAGGAATATATGTGTGTACTAATGTGATCCCCTCTGCCAGCTGAAATATCACCCCAGTAGCAGTTAACACACATAGCAACCAGCACTTGATTTCTAATACCATTCTCCAATGAAAGGAATCAGAGCATCTTGGAGAAATGGCTGAGTCTAAGACTGGGGCAAGAAACATAAAAAATGAGCTTTGAGTATTTTATAATTCCAGAAAGAGAAGAAGAGATTTTTAAAAATTACGTTGTTAGGGGTATGTCAGAGGGACACAGGAGTAAACTGAAAAAGCTCCCAGTAGCCATAGCTGGAAGAATTTAGGCAAAAACAAAACTAATAAAGTAGTATTGGACTATAGCCTAAAATATAAAATAAATATTCATGATACCAATATGTTAGTGATTGAATAAACAAATAATTAGAGAAGAGAAAAATATTTTATGCAGAAGAATTCGAAATAATATATGTAGATATGATGCTTTCAGGAAAATGGAGCACAGCTCCCCATTCCTTAAGTGTGTAGTAGCTTTCTTTCCAAGAGCATCATATGGAAAAAGGAATAAATGACTAACTTTACAATGGAGAAATAAAACAAACACTACCTCAGCCAGGTGATCAAGGTAAAAGTAACAGTAATAAATTATGTTGATAATATGTATCCTTGATATGATATAATGAGAAGGGCACTTTGTGTTTGTGGTCTTTATCCCGAAAACCCAGAAACCCAGTCTACTCATAAGACACCAGAAAAATCCTAATTAAAGGATATTCTACAAAATACCTAAGCAGCACCCCTCAAAACTGTCAGGGTCACCAAAAATAGAAAAAAATCTGAGAAACTGTCATAGGCAAGAGTAGCCTAAGGAGACATGAAAACAAAATGTAATGTGGTGTCTTGGATGGAATCCTCTACAAAGAAAGGACATTAGGAAATAACTAAGGAAATCTGAATAAACTGTGAACTTTAGTTAATAATAGTGTATCAATTATGAATCATTAATGGTAACAAATGTACCATACTAATATGTTAATAGGAAGGTAAACTGGATGCAAGGCACATAGAAACACTCTTTACTATCTTCTTAATTTTTCTATCAATCTAAAATGGTTCTAATTTTTTTTAATTGTTTTTAAAATGTAACTCATAATCTCAAAAGTCAAGATATTATTTATACTATGCAGTGTTAAGAGACCTATTATGAGTTATATTGAAAAATCAGAGGAAGGTCATATATTTAGACCTCTAGGATCCTTAAAAGTATTCAGTATTTGTGTTAATTATAATGATAGTGCAACTCTATTCTTAGACAAACTTGTGGTATAGGTGTTAGTTTTCTCCTTTTGCAGATGAAGAAATTGGACTGAACTTTTGACAGTGAAGTGACCTGTTGAAAGTCACTGAAGTCTGTCTCACTCTGAAATCTGATTTATTTAATCACTATGGCATTAATTCTCTGTCATAACTGTGTATCAGAACCATTTTGGGAACATTTTTTAAAAATGTAATGATTTCCTAGACATAAAACAATTGAGTGAAAAATTTTTGCAGGGTTTATACCTTGACTCAAGATAGTTAAAAACAAAACAAGCCACCCACTCCAAAAATAATAATAATAATAAATAAAGATTCTGATGTACATCGAGGGTTAAGAATTTGAGGCCTGAAAATTAAAGAGTTAGGTAGCTGGTACATGTGAGTTGAGAGAGTTTCAAATACAGGGGATATCATGTCTAAAAGTGACTGCATGTCATAAAAAAGGAGGAAGCATGGTGTTTCAGGAGGTCCACGGTAGTTTAGGGTGTTTTAAGCAGGGGCTGCATTTGGAACTATGATGAAAAATGAAGCTGTAGAAGTCAGGAAAGTTTAAATAGTAAGCTACAGGTGGGTAAGTTAGTATAGGCACACAGAAATAATGCTTTTGAAAGATTCTAACAAAGGAATCATATAATCTAATACACACTTCATAAAGAAGCTTTGGTGAGAGCTCAGAAGAAAACATAGGGAAAAGCTCCTTGACAATTACTCCTTGGCAGTAATTTTTTGGATATGACACCAAAAGGAAAGACAACTAAAGCAAACATCAACAAATGGGACTACGTAAATCTAAAAAGCATCTGCACAGCAAAGGAAACCATCAACAAAATTAAAAGGCAACTTATGAGATGACATAAAATATTTGCACACCATATATCTCATGAGGTAAATATTCAAAATATGTAAGGAACTCATACGACTCAATAGCAAAAACAATCTGATTTTAAAATGGGCAAAATACCTGAAAAGACTTTTTCCAAAGAAGACATACAATTGGCCAACAAGTACATGAAAAGGTGCTCAGCATCACTGATCATCAGGGAAATGCAAATCAAAGCCACCTGAGATGTTACCTCACCCCTCGTAGAGTGGCTACTGTCAAAAAGTCAAGAGATAACGAATGCTGGAGAGGATGTAAACTATTGGCAGGAATGTAAATTGGTGCAGTATGGAGTTTCCTCAAAAACTTAAAAATAGAATTACTATATGTTCCAGCAATCTCACTTCTGGGTATATATTTGAAATAAATCAGTATCTTGAACAGATATCTACAACCCCATGTTCATCACAGCATTATTTGTAATAGCCAAATCATGGAAACAACCTAAGTGGCCATCAACAGATGAATATATAAAGGAAATTTTGTGTGTGTGTATATATATGAATATTCAGCCATATTAAAAAAATGAAATCCTGCCATTTGTGACAACATGGATGGACCTTGCGGGCATTACGCTAAATGAAGTAAGTCAGACAGGGAAAGATAGTGTATGATGTTCCTTATACGTGGAATCTAAAAAAATCCAAACTCATTGAAACAGAGAGTAGACTGGTGGTTGCAAGTGTGGGTAAAGGAGTGAGGGAAATGGATAAAGGTGGTTACAGGGTACAAACTTCCAGTTACAAGATGAATAAGTTCTGGGGATGTAATGAACAGCATGGTAACTATAGTTAACAACACTTTTCAATATTTGAAAGTTGCTAAGAGAATAGATCTTAAAAGTTCTAACACACACACAGAAACATAACTATGTGAGGTGATAGATTGAGCGATGTAACTAATCTTATTGTGGTAACAATTTTGCAATGTATACTGATATCAAATCATCACGTTGTACATCTTAAACTGACACAGTGTTATATGTCAATTATATCTTAATCAAGTTGGGCAAAAAAGGAACCCTTAGTGATTGTTAGGAATTGAGAGATTGGTTAACAGGTGTTCATAGTAATCTAGTTAAGAGTTGATGAAGCATGAACAGTAAGAATAAACAGGCAGGTATGAATTTGAGAGATATGGAGAAAAGGATTCAATACTATTTGAATCCTAAATGAATATGAGAGATTTTAAAAAGGTAGTTCATTCTAGGATGATTCCCAAGGTTTCCACCGAGAACTCAAATCAAAGCTTTAACTGATATAGGTCCAAATATGAGGGTAAAATTATGAATTTAGTTTTTTGTTTTCTTTTTTGAGGTACGCGGGCCTCTCACTGTTGTGGCCTCTCCCATTGCGGAGCATAGGCTCCGGACGCGCAGGCTCCGGACGCACAGGCTCAGCGGCCATGGCTCACGGGCCCAGCCGCTCCGCGGCACGTGGGATCCGCCCAGACCGGGGCACGAACCTGTGTCCCCTGCATCGGCAAGCGGACTCTCAACCACTGCGCCACCAGGGAAGCCCTGAATTTAGTTTTTCATATGCTGTTTCTTGAAATTCCTGAGGATTTCCCAAGCGTAGATAACCAACAGGTAAGTGGACACTTAATGTTTTTCAGGAAGTTCCCTGGCTGGTAATGTAGTTGTGGTTCTTAAACTAACCAGGGCTCAGTTTCAGATAATATAATCCAATGTTGCTGATTTTTGTAGAAAGAGATTTATTACACGTTATTTTAGATTGCATACCTAACTGGAAAATTCTCTAAAGGAACAGAGTCTGGCCTGAACTTTTGGGGGAAAGTGACTCAGCCATAATCAAGAATCTATGGAATCAAGAAACCACTTTTACTGACTACCAAGTGGTCAGTAAGATACTGACTACAAAATCATTCTTGTATGACCACCACTCAAGGCAGCAAAACACATGCTTATTCCCCAGCCTGCCTCCTAACTTACTGTGAGAGGCAGAATGATAACCTGGGAAGCTCGGCCTGTTACCTAACATGGTAAAAAGGGCTTTGCAGATTGTAATTAGGGTATGGACCTTGAGATGGGTAGATTGTACTGATTATCCAGGTAGGCCCAATTGTTGGAGGAGGTCATCAAGAGGCGGTGACCGTTGGTTGACCTGAGAGCTGGACTCTGGCAATCAGCGGTTCCTCACCCCTCTCCTGTTCTTGGAATGTACATTTTGCCCATCATTTCCACCCTAGGAGCTGTTTAAAGAACATAGACTTGAGAGGGTAAGGTGTTGTTGAGACCACCTGTTACCAAACCAGTTTCATTGCCTGACGTGCATTGAGTTAAAAGGCTGAGACCCTGAGGTTTGCAGCAAATGGAGGGTTTATTCACAAGGCAGTCAAGCGGGGGGATGGGAGAACAATTCTCGAATCTCCCTCCCTGAAGGCAGAGGCTTCGGGTGTTTCTGGGATAAAGAAGCAGGGTGGTCTGAGGTGTGGGAGGCATGAGGAAAAGTGATTGGAAAAAGGTGTGGTAATCACTAATCCTCATTCTGCCCAGGTGTAATTAGGCTGCCTAAGGTTGGAGTTTTCAGCCCCCTGGCAACAAAGGGTCACTGAGTGGTCCTCTCCATGCTCAACCAGCTCAGCTAGAACTAGAAAGAGCTGACTTCAAGTCCCTGGAAAACAACTCTGGCAAACAATTTATTGTTTAGGCTACGTGCCGCTTGGAGGACGTGCAGGTCTTAACAGTGACCTTTATTAGTGAAGGCAGGTTATAGAGGAAATGGATTTAATTAATGATAACCCACAGCTTCACTTCTAGACTGAATAATTGACTGTACCCGCTTAAGACCTCTAAATAAACTTTCAAGATTCTAGCAAGTGAATTCGGACATCTCTTCTTCTTGCAGCCATCTAAGACAAACCTCCTATGTAAGTTCCCTTGCTTATTAAAACTGCCACCTCTCAATATGCAGTGACCTGCCTCTTTCTTCGGTCTCTCATCCTCCATGTACAGGGACCAGTTTCAGATTTTATGAGGGAACTCCCCAGATTGTAAACCGATACCACTCTAATCACATGGGTTGTTTAAAGTAGAGAGAACCCTTTCCAGCTGCAGTGAATGAGAGATTCAGCACGAGAAGGACTCAATACACCTGTTTCTGGCTTTAAGATGGAGGAAGACAGCCAGAAACCAGAGGAGGGGAATGTCTCACGAAGCAGTTTCTAGAGGAAAGATTCTCCGGCAGAAATACAGCCCTGCTGACATCTTGATTTTTTTCCACTGAGATCCACGTTGGACTTCCAACCTACAGTGCTCTAAGGTAAGAAAAAGAAAATTGTGGGGCTTTGTGTGTATTTCAAATATGCTCTTAATTTTTTGTAAAGTTTTTAATTGTGGTAAAACATACAAACTGTGAAGTTCACTGTTTTAATTGTATTTAATTGTACAGTTTATCAGTGTTAAGTATATTCACAGTATAATGTGTGACCAGTCTCCAGAAATCTTTTTGTCTTACAAACTGAAATTCTATACCTGTTAGACAACAATTCCCCATTCCCTCACTCCCTCTCACCCCTGGTAAGTACAATTTTACTTTTTGTCTCTATGAACTTGACTGCTTTGTTTACCTCCTGTAAGTGGAATCGTTTAGTATTTGTCTTTTTGTGACTGGCTCATTTCACTTGGTATACTGTCTTCAAGGGTTATTGCCTGTTGTAGCATATGTCCAAATTTCCTTCCTTTTTTAGGCTGGATAATATTCCATTGTATGTATATACTATATTTTGTTTATGTATTCATCCTTTGATGGAAGCTTGGGTTGCTTCTACCTTTTGGCTGTTTTGAATAATGCTGCTGTGGAATGAAAGTAAAAATCAGTGTTGTTTTAACTAAGTTTGTTGGAATCAATTTGCTAGTATTTGGTTAAGGATGTCTGCATCTCTATTTATCAGGGATGTTGGCCTGTGAGTTTCTTGTGGTGCCCTTGTCTGGTTTTGGTGTCAGGGTGATGCTGTCCTCATGAAACGAGTTGAGAACCCTCACTTCTATTTTTGGGGGTGGAGGAAGAATTTGAGAAGGGTTGGTATTAATTCTTTGAATGTGTGATGGGATTCACCAGTGAAGCTGTCTGGTCCTGGACTTTTGTTTGTTGGGAGATTTTTGATTATTGATTTAGTCCCGTTACACATAATTGGTATGTTCATATTTTCTACTTTTCATGATTCAGTCATAGTGGGTTGTATATTTCTAGGAATTTATTCATTTCTTAGAGGTTTAAGCCACTAAGTTTATAGTAATTTATTACAGGAGCAAGAGAAAACCAACACACTTGTTTTCAGTCTTTTTGAGATCCTAAGTGTACTTATCTGTTCAATAAATCTTAAGTCATATTCAAATATCTAGCTGCAAAGGAATCTGAAAAATGTAACATTTAGCTTTTTCATCTCTATAGTCAATAAAGCTTCCTAAAATAGAGTTTGAATGAGTGTTAAAGTGCCACTCAACAATAGGATCACAGGAGTTATTGCTATAAATGTGGTAATTGATGCCATGTGTGTGGATTAGTAATAAATAGGAGTTTTATTTGTTACTTTTCATGGATTGAAGAGAGAAAGCAATAGTGCAAGGTGAGCAGAGGGAAAGGACCTAATTCATATGACTAATGAGAATTGTCAGAATTTGTGTGTGTGGAGAGAGAATATGAATGAAACAATATATGAATTATGGTGTGGAATCAATAGAATGATTTTGAGGAAGAGTCAAATGGCCAAAAGTATCAACTGGCATAGAGGAGCCAAGAAGGATAAGATTTAGAAAGGTAAAGGTGCTAATGTTGGTGGGAGCAGTTTCCAGAATTTGTATGTACAGAAAATAAACAGCAGTGAAGTAAGGCATGAGTGAGGGATAGGGATTTTTCTTTTTTCTTTTCATAAGTAACATAGATTGATAATTGGATAAGTCTTTAGTCAACATTTCTCTTTACCTTAGAGAATTTGTACGTAAAACAAGTTATATGCTCTGCACATACCTGAAGGGAAACCTTAAGCAATCATAAGTAAAAGAGCAACAAAGCCCAAGCAATAGCGAGAGCAAAAATGTTAGTCTTTTTTCAAAAATGTGGTGTCTGGTAGAAGATAAGAAACAACTTTACACAGTAGTGGAGGAATCTTCTAGCTAATAATCAGCTTGAAAGATTTTGTTTGGTTGTTTCCCTCTAAGTTAAGGAAAGTCTCAAAAACCGCTCTGACCCCAGCTGTAGAAGGCATCTTCATAGGATTCTCTTATGAGCAATTTGCCGCAGGCGTTTTGCAAAACACAGAGAGAACCTGAATTCATCATTGCAGTATTGGGGCAGAGAATAAAAACAGAAATATATGAAGGGAAATAAATATAAGTGATGTCCCTGTGTAGCCAAACAAAGTATATGCATTTTAAGAAGGATCTTTAAACAAAATCAGAAAAGAAGGCAATGAGAGTTTTATTGGTAATTGGCATTTCAGTTTCAGTGTACTCCATGGGGGCTGCTTGCCTCATAACAATAACATGACAAATACTCTCACATCCCAAATTGAGGTGCAGGACCATCAATTCAGGATATGCAAAGGGGGTGTCTAGATTCTTTTCGTGCTTCTTGGCTCCAAACACTTGGGATTATGAAAGAGTTGTATTGGAGACAGAAAAGAATTTCAACCTCCCTTACCATCATGGAGGAGGTGGGGGTGACAGTTTCCTCTTACCTCTGGGATGATGAGAATAGCCCCCTAGTGATAGTGTTCCAGGAAAGAAAAAACAAAAAAACAAAAAAAAAAAATCAGTTTTAAACATATCCCAATTGAACAGTGCAGCTACTCAAACTAGTACGAGTGCACTGGGGATCTTTCCTTCCCCTTATAAAGCTGGATCTCAGGAAAAGCTGTGTTTGTCCTCTTCCTCACTTTCCCACTTCCAAACTATACCAGACTTGATAGAAATTATCTCAGAATAATTTCAGAATTTTATTATACTGGAATGAAAGTAATAACTACAGAACTGAAACTTTGTTTTGTTTTTTTTTTTTTACTAAAATTACCTGAGGGTTTCTTGTGATCTAAGAGGGAGCAAATAAGCTTTGAGTCTAGATAGAGGTTTTATTCTGAAGCAGGAAAAATCTATCCCCACCAAGCAGATTTCAACAACAGGTGTGGGGAAAATATGTTTGCTTTATGACGACACTGTACGAGTCCTGATCTTTGAAAAAAACTGTATATTCACTAAGCTTTTCCCCTTGCCCAAGAATGTGTGCATCCAGAGAAAAAGCTTTTCATCCTTCATATTGCCTCAGACTTTTCCCTTAACTAACCTGTCTGTTCTGATCTTCTTCAGCTGCCTACTTTCTTGATTTTAAACATTGACTTCTCATGTGCACACCTTCTTCCACTTGTTCTGATCTTTTTCTAGTTGAGTTAGGTTCCTGATTAGCACAGCTTTTCAGTCACAATTGTATGTAATTGCAGAAGAGAGATGTTCTCACTGAGTCATTGTCTGAGCTAACTAGCCCCATACTCTGTGAATACATTATCCCTCACTGACTGTTACCAACATACATCTGATCCCAAACATCAGTTTAGGGAAACTAATCTGGTTAGCAAGAAAAGCTCATATTAGGCCAATAAATGATTTATACTTTCTCACTTGACATGGTTGCTTGCCTCTTTACTGTAGAACTAAAGGGAAGAGCTGCCCTTGACCCATGCTTAATTTTTTGTTTTATTGGATTTTATTTTTTCTGACCTAGAAAAAACAAAGACTTCTCTGATCATGACGTTGTAAGTCGTATGAAGACGATATTTTCTCCAATAGAAGAAATGTGTTCTTTAAGTGTTTTGTAACATGCAGCATTAAACTGTCAAGATTCCCTCACCTAATAGTATATCTGTTCAGTTCACCATTTACATCTGTATTTGGAGTGCACATTCAATAGTATCGCCAGCCAGGGTGCACACACACACAAATGATGGTGTGATTTTTGGAAACTGACGTGTCTATTAAATTTGCTGTGGAATTTTTTATTCTATGCAACAAGCCATAATTACTTTCCTGGTCTTATATTTGAAATACTGACTGGTATTTAGGCAGCTTCAATGCACATTAATACATTTTTAAAGGGTTAGAGAAGGCACTATCTACTGTAAAATGTAGATGTGAAAAGTTGATTTCAGCTTGTACTGGGCAATTATCACACATTCTCAAATCTGTGCAATGGAACTGGAACCCTTACCCTTTTGTACATTGACAGGGCTCTTTAGTTCCTGAATCTCGTGGCAAGCCACCTGCAGAGAAACCGTCTGATTACTATTGAAAAACAAAGGTTTGGCGTGAGTTAAACTGTTACCAAACCAGGTGCAGCAAAGCCAAATGCCGAGATGCCAAAGTCTGCAGCAGTTTATTCAGAAGGCAGGCAAGTGAGGAAACGGGCCGACAAATCCCAGATGCACCTCCCAGAAGTCAACAGGCTTGAGATATTTATGGGATAAAGAAGCAGGCTGGTCTTACGCATGTGGAAAGGTGGTTGGAGGTAAGGAAAAGACGAGCTAAGTGGTGCTTTGTGCAGGCATATCTGAGTTACATGCTTTTTCATGGGATGCATGTTCAAAA
This sequence comes from Phocoena phocoena, assembly GCF_963924675.1. NCBI lineage: Eukaryota > Metazoa > Chordata > Mammalia > Artiodactyla > Phocoenidae > Phocoena > Phocoena phocoena. The sequence goes on along the minus strand of NC_089221.1, from coordinate 67,971,534 downwards.
CTGGAGGCACTTAACATAATCTGAGTGTGGGGTTTTTGGCCCTCTGACATCAAAAGGTCATTCAGAGGACACCTGCACAGGCTGAGTTTTAGGGTTGGTGGTCCCAACCAGTCTTAGCTGACTTGAACTGAACAGGAGCCAACTCAAAGTTTCTGGAAAACATCTTAAGCCCACCCTCCCCATTACTATAGTGACCCATACATAAGAAACATTACCTATAGGTGTGGTCAAGGAGATAAAAAATAATTAAGGCAAGTTTGGTCAGTGAAGCCAGTTTATGAGCTGACGAATTTTTAACAGCTGTTCCCTTACCTGCTGTTCTATAAGACAAGCTCAAGCATTTCTGTTAGTCACGAGTTTCTGTTAACCCTATGGGGCACGGTTTCAGGATGGGTTTTTTAACTGTATTTGGCATGGTTTCAAAGCCACATATTAATCTCTTCTCGAGAAAGTTTCCCCTCTTGGATTGTTACCTACTTTGCTCTCTTCGTTTTCCATCAGAGGAAGGGGAGACAGCATTAAAAAGGAAAAAGTGAGGGGGCCAGCAAGGCAGAACAGGGAAGACATTTTTATTAATACTTGCCTTCCCACTTGCTATTAGCAAAAGTGAACTACTACACTACTGTTTACTATCTATGATGCTTTGTTTTCTTACATGTATGTTTCACACACAAACATGCCACAAAGCAAATGTCCTTTTCTCCTTTCTAACATCCATGCCATGACCTCTATTATTACACCCCCTTCCAGAGTAAGTCCTCACCTTCTGAGTCATCCCTAGAGTGAGATCAACCTCAATCTGGTGAAACTTTACTACCACTTCCATTGCAATAGACAGTGGAGTTTATGTTTTAAAGACCGTGCATAAGGTAAAAATGATGCTTGGTGATAGATTCTGTTTGGTAATTAATATACTGTCTTTCAGTAAACTTTAACACAGCAAGCTTTTCCTAAAGTTAGAATGCATTGTTCATTCTTAGTTGTATATTTGATATAATAGAGGTTCATGCTTTGGAAAACAATGCTGTGCCTAAACACTTGAAGCACCTGCACCATCGCAAAATGCTCACCCTGGGAGAGAAAAGGGGACTGAGAACAAAAAGACTGCAGACTCAGGTCCACTTCTCACTTCCCTGCAAAAGTCCCTTGAGTTTCATGGCAGAAAAAAGTATCAGCATTTATTTATCTAAATTGTTTTCTTCCCTCTGCCTCTTTATGTCCAACTTTCTTTTCTTCCTCTCCTGCCTTTTTCTCTGTAAGTCTAAAATTCCCTCTGCTGAAATTTGTGTACAACACTTACCTCTCGTACTAAACTTTGGTCTGCTCAAGGTCAGGGCCTATGTCTGAGCTATCTGTTTATTCTCCCAAATGCTTAGCAAAATGCTTAGCAAAGAATAGGTGCTCAAACAATAGCTGTAGGACAACTGTTAACATTTTCTGGATGTTAATACAATAGTTTTGGAGTGATCTGTGTTAAAATTTTCCTGGATGTGGTTTTAGCCTCAGAATGCTCATTAAAACAAAAACTTGAAAAGAAATACCTAAAATATTGGAGAAAGCACAACAGCAATGGTTGGTACAAGAGCAGGTGGAGTTAGGACTGGAAGGCAGCATGGTTATTGCTGCTCTTCATTTCGACGTCCTTAAAGGGACCCTACAGAACTCTAACATGGTCGAGACTTTAGTCTGAGAATCACTGTTTTAGAGTAGTTACTTATTATAGCGTAAGCACTAATGCCTTGTGAGAATGCAGGGAAACATGAAGCTTTAAATGCCATGTTAGGGAAAAATAAGATGGAAAGGAAAACATTTTTTTAAAAATTATAAGATGTAAATGAAAGAAGAACTTCAAACGGAGTGTTAGTTTTTTTGGTTTAAATTGTAGAAGACACATTCATGCCATATCATCTATACATAATCTGTATGGAAATGGCATGTAACTTAAGACATTCAACTAATTTGGAAATGTATCATCGGTAGAAAAAAGTGTTTAGGAATGGCAGAATATATGATGTTATATAAAAATTAGGACAAATAATAAAATCGTGTGACAAGTTACAGCAGCATATCTCCCATAGAAAATATTAATGTCTCAAGTTGAAGATAGAGAAAATGGTACCTATTCCACAGTGTTTCTATAAGCATCATCAATAAAATGTAAAATGGCTGATCTATCATATAGTACCTTTTTTTTTTTTTTTTTTTTCGCGGTACACGGGCCTCTCACTGTTGTGGCCTCTCCCGTTGTGGAGCACAGGCTCCGGACATGCAGGCTTAGCGGCCGTGGCTCACGGGCCCAGCAGCTCCGCGGCATGTATTGTCTTCCCGAACCGGGACACGAACCCGTGTCCCCTGCATCGGCAGGCAGACTCTCAACCACTGCGCCACCAGGGAAGCCCTATCATATAGTACTTTTTAAAGATAAACTGAGGCATATTAAACATTTTGAGTTTATTTAAGCAAAAATCAGTTCCAATGGGGCAGCATCCAATCTAGCAAATAGAAAGGAGCTCTGAGGAACTATAAAAAAGGAGCAGGAACAAACAAGTTATACTACACAAAAGAGAAAAAAAAAAGGTTGACTATTGCAAAGTTATTTTCCTTTAGGGGATGGTAGGGATCCCTCAGGCAGATTACCTGACTAGTGCTGATCAGGTGATTCTTGATTGCCTGGTTTAAGATTCCATTTTTGGAGACTGAAATTGTAATTGTCTTAGTTTGGTGATGTGGAACGTGGCATAAGCATAATCTATTTTGGGCCTGTTGTCTTTTTAACAGTATGCACTTCATAGGTGAATTGTATTTTTTCAAAAGAAGAAAAGGTTTTAAAATACATTAATATTATCAGGGTTAATATAAGCAGCTAAAACTTAGATCAATAAGCAGACTTATTTAAATGGTACAAATCAAGCTTCATTCATATAATTTGTTTTCAGGGAATATATTTATATGAAATTGTGTTGAAAAATGTTTATCTTATCACATATCTATGTCTATAAAATTCATATGTCTCAGATATATAATGATACCCAATGATATCCAATGATGTAGGTGTACTGGTGATTCATTAATAATCAATTAGAAAACATGGGAAAATGCTGTTCATTGTGAAGCACATCCAAAAATAAAAGTGGGACGAATATAGGCATTAAGATAGGACTGTCCGTATTTGTTTTTACATATTTATACCCTTTGCCTTCATTAGACTTGATAGGAACTGTGTATATTGGGGCAACATGGTCTGTTTCTCTGTTTCCCAGAGTAGCCAGTCCATGGTCAGTGGCCTACCCTCCTCTTCCCTCCCCCATGGCTTTCTTTGCAGAGTAATCTTTCTTTAGCATGTTTCCAATTAACTCCTTCATGGAGCTACAAGCCCATGCTTTCTCATGGGCTTATCTTTGCTTTTATAAACAGAAGCGCATTCTGTTACTGTGTGGGCTTAAGCTCCAAAATTTACAAGCACCACATGCAGCTCAATATCACAAAAACAAGCAACCCAGTCCAAAAATGGGCAGAAGACCTAAATCGACATTTCTCCAAAGAAGGTATACAGATTGCCAGCAAACACATGAAAAGATCCTCAGCACCACTAATCATTAGAGAAAAGCAAATCAAAACTACAATGAGGTATCACCTCACACTGGTCAGAATGGCCATCAAAAAATCTACAAACAATAAATGCTGGAGAGGGTGAGAAGAAAAGGGAACCCCCTTGCACTGTTGGTGGGAATGTGAATTGATACAGCCACTATGGAGAACAGTATGGAGGTTCCTTAAAAAACTAAAAGTAGAACTATCATACGACCCAGCAATCTCACTACTGGGCATATACCCTGAGAAAACCATAATTCAAAAAGACACATGCACCCCAATGTTCATTGCTGCTCTATTTACAATAGCCAGGACATGGAAGCAACCTGTGTCCATCAACAGATGAATGGATAAAGAAGATTTGGCACATATATACAGTGGAATGTTACTCAGCCATAAAAAATGAAATTGAGTTATTTGTAATGAGGTGGATGGACCTAGAGTCTGTCATACAGAGTGAAGTAAGTCAGAAAGAGAACAACAAATACCATATGCTAACACATATATATAGAATCTAAAAAAAAAAAAATTTCTGAAGAACCTAGGGGCAGAACAGCAATAAAGATGCAGACATAGAGAATGGACTTGACACAGGGAGGGGGAAGGGTAAGCTGGGACGAAGTGGCATGGACATATATACACTATCAAATGTAAAATAGATAGCAGTGAGAAGCAGCCACATCACACAGGAAGATCAGCTTGGTGCTTTGTGTCCACCTAGAGGGGTGTGATAGGGAGGGTGGGAGGGTTGCACAAGAGGGAGGAGTTATGGGGATATATGTATATGTATAGCTGATTCACTTTGTTATAAAGCAGAAACTAAGACACCATTGCAAAGCAATTATATTCCAGTAACAATGTTAAAACAAACAAAAATGTCCTACAGTACAATGCTCCTTTCTGTTTGAGGAGAGTGAGACGTTTTAGAAGTTAATGGAATTTCCACCGAAGATTACACAGCTATTTATCATGTATCAATATCATTAACTTTATCATGTGCAGGGTGGCAAGGATGTGATGATGAAAGACTGAATGTAATAGCCTTGCTGTTGCAGGATGTTGTCACATAGCCCTCAACAGTCACAACTAAGTTCACTCGGCTGCAATCCATCTTGTCTCACTAGAAGCACATTTAACCACCATTATACATCAGAGACTGGTCTATATTACTGCTGTATAATCCAGCAATCTCATCCTGGGTATATATCCAGAAAAGACAAAAACACCAATTCGAAAAGATACATGCGCCCCAATGTTCATAGCAGCACTATTTACAGTAGTAGCCAAGACATGGAATCAACCCAAGTGTCTTTCAATACACCATTGGTTTAAGAAGATGTAATACATATATACAATGGAATACTACTCAGCCATAAAAGAGAATGAAATGTTGCCATTTGCAGCAACACAGGTGGGCCCAGAGAATATCATACTTAGTGAAGTAAGTCAGACAAAGACAAATATCATATATCACTTTTATGTTGAATCTAAAAAAACATGAGTGAATCTATATACAAAACAAGCAGGCTCACAGACATAGAAAACAAACTTCTGGTTACCAAAGGGGCGGTGGTGGATAAATTAGGAATATGGGATTAACAGATACAATGTACTATACATAAAATAGACAAGCAACAAGATTTACTATACAGCACAGGGAACCCTATTCGACATCTTGTAATAACCTATAATGGAAAATGATCTGAAAAAAATGTGTATATACATATATATATGACTGAATCACTTTGCTCTACACCTGAAACTAATACAATATTGTAAATCAACTATAATAAAAAAAACTAGCTCTTAAAAAAAATTTAAAAAGAAAAAAAAGATGCATAGAACTCTATTGTGTGGGTGTAACATAGGTCCTGGTCTTTTGTTCCATCAATGATACATAAATGAATAGCCAGGTGTGTAAGACATTTCATATTTTTGCCATTGCATGTTAGATTCCTAGAAGTTGGGGTCATGTATAATTTAGCTAGGTATTGCAAACACAGTGGAGATTTCAACGCATTGCATTTCCACCAACACTGTGAGAGAGTTTGTTACCTATGAAACAGGCTTACAAGCATAGTATGTTATCAAACTTTTTGAATGTTCTGAATTTGACAGGTGAAAAATGGCATATCAGTGCATTTTTAACTTGTATCTGTATAATAAATATGAGCTAGGCTGTGCATCTTTTCTTACTCTTGGGAGTATTTGCATTTCTTATTCTGTTAACTGCATTTATACATATGTCCATTTTTTAATTGGGTTATTGGTCTTCTCCATATTTTGAAAAATTTTGTATATTAAGGCTATTAAGTGTTTCTAATACAAGTTGCAAGCACATCTTTTTGTCATTTTTCATTCTACTTTTTTTAAATGAATGAATTTATTTTTTGATTATGTAGCTAAAAGCTTTTTCTTCATGAATTCTGAACTTTAGGGTATAGAAAAGTTTTCTTTGCTTCCTGAATAGACCAGTATATGGTACTTGACTAGTTTTATTATATTTCATTTTTAGATTTCATATGCATTAGATAGTTATACTATTGGATGACAGGATTTAATACAATCTTATATTTTTCCATCTTATATACGGTTGTCCCAGCCATATTTATTAAAATGAATAATCCCCACCTTTATCATAAACTCCCTTATACATTTAGATCTATTTTTGAATATTTTTAGAGTATCCATATTTTTGTTTATCCATGTATCAATTTTTTAATTTATAAGAACACCTTTTAATTTATAGAGCCTTATAATATTCTTTCATGTACTTTAAGGACTGTAATGCAACACCCTCCAACCCTCTTCCACTGATCTTCCACAGTTTCCCCAAGGCATATTTATTCTTCCAAGTGAATTTTAAAATCAACTTATCTAGTTTCCAGAAAGAAATGCAATTCTTGTGCTTGAATAATATTTATAATTTAATATAATAATGCTGGCAACCATAGACATTCTATGAAGTTTGAATCATTCTATCCAAGAACATCTTATTTTTTGGAAATACCTCTTATTCAACTGTACTTTTGTTTCTCTCAGGAGTGTTGTTTTGAATTCCTTACTTCTTTTTTTCCCCTTTCCCCTCCCTCCCTAATTTTTCCATTCCTTTTATGTTTATATATAGTTGACTTCTTTTCCTGTACGTAGAATCTTGTATTATGTCACCTAACTGCTTATTGTCTGTGTATATAAAAATCCTGTATTTTAAAAAGCCAAATTATCTCTACTCACAAACAGCCCCGATCTGATCATAAATTTCTGCAATTACAGATAATCCTACCCCTTCTATATGATTGAATTTCTTTTTCTTTAGCATGCATAATTTTTTGAAATACCTGTATGAAAATTGTTTGTTTCTCTCCTGTTTTAGTAAATACAGGTATACATATGCCATTGAATCTGTTATGGTAAAAGACTCTAAAGTCCAGAGGCTGAGCAAATTCTCTGTTGGTACCTTATAAAGTTCTAAAGTTGATTTAAGATATTGAACTTGATTATAGGGTTGAATTTATTTTGTTGAATAAGGAAATGTAAATGTATTCAAAACAGAAGGTAAAATATTGCATAGTTTCACAATTTTTACCAAATAGACAACAGTGATTTTCTGATGCCTGAAATACTGTTTAAACTTAACTTGATCATGAATCAGGAAACACAAACTTAACAAGAATTGAACAGAAGATCATTTATTGAACTTATTGGCTCTCCAGGCCTGGCAAATCATTAACAAAATTAGAGTAAATCTCTGGATAAGGTCAAGCTTTGTTTTTGTATTTTGTTTTATTATTTTTGTCTCGTTTTCCAACAAATGTAGACATTAACACTGATAGAGGTAGTATCTGTACGGACAACATATTTTAAAAATTAATCTTCTCCTTTGCCTAGTGTTCTCTTTTGCCCCCATTTACTTAAAAATTCTGTGTGATTTCATACAGTTAGCTTCAAAGAAGCCTCCTTGTCCTTGTAGGAATATTAACTATGGGTAATTCCTAATATCACATGGCATCTGTAGACAGAGTTCACTATGCACTTTTGTTTATAATGCCTGTGACTTGATTAGTGTGTCTGCCCCTAGTCATGTTCACAGCTAAATTCCACGGCTAAAATTGAACTCTGTGCTGTACTAGGGACTTAACAGAAGTATGGGAAAGAGGAACCTGTGTTATATAGTTACAAACAAATTAAGTGCCAGAGTTCTAGTCTTCCAGAAAATCCTTATCTCTGGATAATGATAAAAAAACTACGTACACAAACATATTTTTGAAATATGACATATATGTGAAATGCAGCTGTAAAATAATAAATATAAACAAATACCACATTAACACAATGAAAGAAATTAATGCTTTTGAGCATTCAAACGTTGTGTCTGACAAATTTAAGGGATTTCAAAGTGTAATTCTATGAAAAACACCCAAATTTAGTACCTAATTCATACATAAAATATGCTTTAATTGTATATAGGAACTGGACATACACAGTTTAGAAGGGAAAGAAGTAGATTTGTATGGAGGAGATGCAGTAGGAAATAGTACTCTCTCCCCATAGGCTCCTGGTCTTCCGTGGTGCTCCACACTTTGCATCTTTGGTAGCTTAGGGGCCACGCTTAACTAAAGGGCATGAACTTCACTGGACTGTTTTAAATTATCCCATTCAACCCATTCATATTCTATTGGTAGAGAAGGGAAGACAGTTTAGCTGAAGGGTGTCTCTGCTCATTTTTTTCACAACACTGCTTGATAAATTAAGCTAATCCTCTACAGAAATGTTCCAATCACCTCTGTAATTACTTACTATATGGAAGCACAATGGATGTGGCCTTAATTACTCTGCCATAAGATACGAAGTCTGCAACACATTGTTATCTATATAAAATGGAAAGGCGCTGTGTATTCATGAAATCTAAGATTATGTTTAGTGTGAAATGATTTTGAAGGTCATAAGCAAGCTTGCAAATTAAAAGTTGCTGATAAGACTTACTCTCACATATTCTCTACCATATAATGGCAAAAATAAGTTAGATATAAAAGCCATATTTCCATGGTTAGAATTTGAAATCTGTTCAATTTTACTATGCTGAAATTCCTAGTCACATGAAAATTTAAAAAGTAGATTATTATCACTAGCATTTCTCCCTTGAACAGTCTGCATGATTCAGTCTATCATAGAAAATGGAGAAGCCTAAATTAAGGCCAGTGGATTAATAATTCTGATTTACAGCAGAGGCAATTTTAGCCTGGCCAACTTTTCATAGCTGTTCAATTAACCTCATAGTGCTTCAGAACAAAAGGGAGCATGACACGTGCCATTTAAATTAAGCAAATGCCTTTTATCTGTCAAGGTGCTGACTTATATCAGTCACTCCAAACCAGGACCACAGTATCAAGTGGGGTGGATGAGCAGTGAGCCACTGGGATTTAATTCTCCAGCATTTCAGAAATCATGCATAGCATAATACGTGAAGCTTATCATTTAATGAGCTCTTCCAGATGATCTAGAAAAGCAGGACTGGGTTAGCTACCCAGCAGCATTTGTAAAATGCCAGTAGAATCAAGTCAAACCCAGAAATCCAGGTTCTGTGAACCAAAAGATCTCTCTTTAAAATTTCCATGAATACTGAACACCAAAAGGCATTACAGCTAGGAGGTAGCAATTATTCTGCTGCTGATAAACACAGTATTAATAATGGAATTTTCAACTTGTTCCTACTTCAGTGTTTTGAGCCATGGGTACTGGCAAGCTCAGAAGCACCAGCCATCATGTCCTTCTAGTATCAGGAAAAAAATAGAAATTTTACAGAACTTTGGGAACAGACCTGCCGCTTTGGATATCAGCAATATTTAAAGATAGAACCAGATTAAGAAGGAAGAAATGGATATTTGTAAGTTAGAGTCTGAGAGAACTCAGCCTATCTCAGAATCACTCAAAGGTGATTCTAAGAACCATTTGGGATGAACTGGCATGGCACTAGAGTTTCTAAAGGGTCTGTAGGGAAAGGACTGGAGAACTTCAGTGTTGGTGCTCAAAGTTTTATTCCCAGTTTAGGGTGGGCTAGGAAGTTGAAGCTAGTCCAAAAAATTCATATTTTCATTTATTTAGGGTAATAAATAACAACTGACTAGAATTATTTTGTAAGACTGCTCAGTATCTTATTGAAATGTCAAGTGCTGAGTCTAATGACCTAGAATCAATACTTTACTAAGGATTTGAACAACGCTGAATATATTTGAAAGAGGTTCATGTGTATTTACTTCAGATTTCTACTAATACATACTAGTATCAGGTTCACAGTCAATATTGGAAATAAATGGGGAAATCCAGAAACTCATTACTGTAAAATTTTGTTGGGATTCTTTATTTCACTGAAGGCGTCAGTAATTACAAGTCTCCTGGGGCCAAGTACTTTGTGATAGACTGAATACAGCAATGAACAAGATAAACTTCTCTTTCTCATCAAGTTGGATCTCCCTCTCTCGGTAGGAGCTCCTGCTTAGACTGAGCAGGAAGAAAATAATCTTGCTAGAGGTAGTAAAAACCTCTAGCTTCCCATTGAGGTCAGAGGTCAGGCTGCTCTGACTCCCTCACACCACCATCAGTTCCTAGGGCCAGCTGCACCTTGACTCAGCTCAGTCAGCTGTGGTCACCACTTCAGCCCTGGCACCCCCATGCATGATAAAATCTGCATTTTAGGAATAACAATTCTAAAAGTCATTTCTCTTCCTCCACAGTGAAAGGTGTAGAAGTCCTCCCATTTCTTCATTCATCCAACATCTTATATCCTACCCCCACCCCTTTTTAAAAGAAATTCGTTAGAAATTTAATGACCTTATTACAATGTTAAGTGGGCCATATGCTAGACTTAGCTTATCAAACTTATTTATCTCTTTTCTTGGTACTAGTGAAATGTTCTGGACAAAATGGCCCTGCATAAATATGGATTAAAGGCTGTAGCTTTTTGTTAGCAAATTGCAAAGTACAGACAAGAATTTTATGTATCATTTTGTAAAGTCAAAGTCACATTCAAGAGAAAGTTATTTTAATGAAAGCACAGAACATCTATCAATCTATTGCTAATTAGCATGGAACATTAATTGAGATGGTTTATGTTGGAATATCACTTAGCAATATTGTTTTTCTTTAAAACAATATTTCATGTTGATAATATATGCCTAAACTAAATTGAATAATATTTCCCAGGCTGGAAGTTTTATTGAAAATGTTATTCAATTAATTTAACATTTTTCTTTTAGAAATTATGTTCTATGTTAAGTACCATGTTACAGTCAGTTTTTTAGAAATATGCATTTTAGTTTTGCTCCAACTTCCAACAAGTACTCTTCAAATTGTTAAGCATTAATGAACATTGCCTTCAAGCCATTAGAATAAAAACGTTCAGGTTTCACACACAAAAGACATTTCCCTTAGCTAGATTCCCTTCCAGATGTTTACTGAGCCCCCTCTTACTACTCTCCACTTTGGATGACATCTACTTGTGCACCTCTCTTCTTCTGAAGGCTGTGAATGTATTGAGTACAGGGATTGACATTTTATTAATTGTGGTAATGACTGGTACAAAATATAAGTTTAAAAATATTTTAAACTGATAGTGTTGAGCTTAGTTTTTATTGTAACAAAAAATAAATGATACTAGGTTTTTCTCTTTATGGAAGTTGAAAAATAAAGGTTAACGGTACTTACGAATACATTTTAAAATACATATCAAAATTTTCCTATGTATTTACAAGGTAATCTACAGTTAGTGTGTGTGTGTATGTATGTATATTATCCCCAGTATACATAAAATAAAGAAGACTTTTTTTTCAAAGGCAACTAGAATGCTTGTTGAATCTACATAACTGCCAAAGAGGGGTAAAACCCCCTCTTTATCACTTAAGCATACTATATCTAATTCACTTAGAGTGTGAATGTGTACATGCTATGGACACACTTGTATAGTGATGACCACTATTCCAAAACATTCTTTCCCATGCCCACTACTTCTTGTAATGCAAAAATCAGAATCTGTTACTGGATGTCAATGTGTATAGTTCTTAGAAAGAATTTAGAAGTTCTTCGTCTTTTGTATTGCAACCTATATAATATAAGCCAATGTGTGATATTCTGGAAACAACAATTTAAACTGTAACCACATATTTTGATCATTTTAAGAATTTAAAGCCTGCTTACTTACAAAAGAGTTAAAGAGGGACCTGCTACGTTATTCACTGTCCCAATGAACAGAGTAAGTACGAAACTGCCAAAAAAAAAATCAATTCCATAGACAATTGACTCTCTGTGCTAATGGAAGACATTATCTTTGTAATCTATCTGTGCTAATGGAGGAGTGTCACGAATAACATAAAATAATAGCCATGGTAATGACAACACCCTTTAAATTTGGTATTGAAAAGTATTTATGTTTATGCTTGAATATGGACCTATGCTACTTCAAACAAAATAAATGAGGTTATTCAATCAATCTCCACTTACTTCTCATCATTAGCTGTGTGCACTAACCAACCTCCATTATTTGGTATTCTTCAAACATGGCTTAAACTAATTTCATGTGTCCCCCTTCACTCAGCAATTTCAGTCCTGTATTTCTTATTATCCAGTGCCTGAAAATGGTTACCTAAAAATAGATTTTATCCAGTTTTGTAGTTATTTATGTTGGAAAGGCAAGTCCATTTATAATTACTTCATCATGGTCAGAAGTGGAAGTGTCTCCATGAAGAAATATGCAAATATATAATCTAAATTTCTTTCAAAGAAAGTAGAACTAGTATGTGGCAGGACTGTGGAAAGTATAAGGCCATTATATTTAGATGATATGTTGAATATTTAGTAAGTGAGTGAGTGAATAAATGAGTGACTCAGGATTAATACACAGGCTATTCACTTTTCTATCCAGCTCCTTTTTCTAATTTCTGACTTTTCTCTCTCCCATGACTGTATTCATGATATCTCAGGCTCATAAAAAGTTTCTGTTAATGTATTTACTATTACATTGTCTTGTTGCAAATTCCCTCTCAGTGGAAAGTATACAAGTTAATTTATTGTTTTTTAAGATCTTCTCATATGTTTCTGGTTGTGTAAAGGAAACAAATATTTTGTAGTGATTAGAATGAATTCCTGAAACTTTTTTAATGATTATGGATTTGCCTCACACATTTTTTCTCTTTCTAACGATACTACTTAAATTTACTCTCAGAGCTATAGCCTTATATGGAAATTTCTTTTCATGTTATAAAACTGACTTTCACTTTGAGGGCTATATTTATAAAATGTTATTTATATATATTATATATTTATGTATTTATATAAAACAACATACTTATAATATATTGTTTATATTCAGAGTGTTTCCAAAGAGTAGATTTTCTGTATATGTTCAAATATACCACATAAAACCAGGTTCAATTTATGCATCCTTTATTTGAAAATATATCCATATAGAGTACATAAGCTCTCAAAAGCATTCTTATTGCTAGCTTTTTAGAAAGCAGCTGCACTATATATATATATATATATATATGTGTGTGTGTGTGTGTGTATATACATATATACGTATATATATGTATATCAAAATATATCACACAGATTTTGCAGGTACTGTCTGTTTTTGTGGGTCATTTCCTTTCTAAAAATTTTCCATCAGTCCTATTTATTTCATTTCTTAAAAGAGGTTTATTATTGCAGCCTACAATCTATTGTGAAATTGCAAAATTCTGGCTCATTGCCCCACAGAATAAATCACCACACTGTATCTTTTATTCACAATGCAGTTTGGCATCTGTACTATTGAGGTCAGTAGTTTTGCACAAATCAGATATACTTAGAAAACTGAGTAAGTCTTGGGGTTATTTAAAAAAGTGATATCAAGTCTATCCATATTTCATGGAAAATTCATAGGAATTTTAATTTGAAAAAATGTAACCTAGTTAAGGGAGACCCAGATTGAAGCTGAAATGTTAACTCTTATGGACAATTCAATAGAAGGGCCATTTTATGTTACAGTGATTATATTAGAAACAACACTAAGGGAAGATGGATCAAGATGGCAGAATAGGACATGGAACTCACCTCCTCCCACAAACACATCTAAAATACATCTACATGTAGAGCAATTCTCACAGAATACCTGTTGAACGCTGGCATATTTCAGACAACCAAAATTGCTAGATCACCATGTAACTGCATAGGATGAAAGACTTTTTAAAAAAGGAATTGGGATGAGACTTGTGCCCCTGGGAGAGAGCTGTGAAAGAAGAAAAGTTCCCTCACCTGAGGGAGCCCCTTCACTAGTGGGGAAATCAGCTGAGACAAAAAGGGAGCTTCAGAGGCTCAGAGGAATGCAGCAGCTGGCAGAACAGAGAGAGACCAGCGTAGACAGTCCTAGCCACCTCCCTGCACTTCACAGCCTGAAATGTGCACTGGTGTGCTTGGGGGCTGGGGGCTGAAATTTGGGCTTTAGAGGACAGACCTGAGGAGAGAACTGGGGTTGGCTGGTGGAGACAGCCTGAAGGGGCTAGAGCGTGGTCTGAGCCACAATGGGAGCTGTGTACAGGAAGGAGCCTGGGTGGGCCGTTGAAGCCCCACTGTTAACATGCACATATGAAGGGAAGGGCAGAGCAGGGCCTGCTACAGCAGCCTCATTCTCAGCATGCTCAGAACTGGCACAGTGCTACCTCTACATGGAGAGCAGGGGTGGCCAGACTTTGGAAGCAGGGCTGAAATCTGAGTCCTCTCCTGAAGCTGTGCCATCCACAGATCTATGCAGCTACCACCAAGGTCTTTGTAAACTCAGAGCCTGTGGGGCATCTGAGCATATTACTGGTGCTCCTGTGACTGGAGTGGGTCCAGTATGTGCATCTGGAGGAAGGGCCAGGTCTGGGCTGATCCAGTCGCTCTTGCTGTGGGTCCAGTTGCACAACTATGGTGGTCCCATTGTCTAACCTCATCAGTTTTGCACCAATGGATCTATTTTAGTGGTTTTGTAAGCACAGTGCCTGAGGGACACCCAGGCCTATTGCTTGAATTCCCATGATTCAGATGGCGCTGAGGGCAGTGCCAAAACAGTGTAATTGGTAAGCCTGCACAACAGGTGACAGGCAACACCGTAGAGCACATTTACCAGTGGAAAGTTCCTGTGGAGGAATGCTCAGAGCTCCTCTCCCAGTAGGAACACTCCAGGCCTGTCTACCTCATATCACAGTTCAGAAACAGATCTGAGGTCATCTACGTCAACAACTGGGGAGCAGACTCTACCCCCACAGGGCTGTGACAACCACTGAGCAAAGAGGAAGCCCTGCTCAACATCAAGTGCATGCTCTGGTCACCTCAACACAAATCACATTGAAAGTGAGGGGATGGGAAAAGATATTTAATGCAAACAGAAATGACAAGAAAGCAGGAGTAGCAATCCTCACAACAGACAAAGTAGACTTTAAAACAAAGGCCATAAAGAAAGGTAAAGAAGAACATTATATAATGATAAAAGGATCAAAACAAGAAGAGGATATGACACTCGTTAACATATATGTGCCCAATATAGGAGCACATAAATACATGAAACAAATACTAACACATAAAGGGAGAAATTGACAGGAATACAATAATACTAGGATACTTTAACACCCCACTCATATCAATTGACAGATCTTCCAGACAGAAAATCAGTAAGGCAACAAAGAGCCTAAATGATACAGAAAAGCCAGAACAAACATTCTTTTCAGGTGCACATGGAACATTCTCTTGGATCGACCACATATTAGGACACAAAACAAGCCTCAACAAATTTAAGGCAATAGAAATTCTTTCAAGCATCTTTTCTGACCACAACAGCATGAAACTAGAAATCAACCACAGAAAGGAAAACAAGAAAAACAAACAATTACATGGAGACTAAACAACATGCTACTAAGAAAGGAATGGCTCAACGATGAAATCAAAGAGGACATTTAAAAATACCTTTAGACAAATGACAATGAAAACACAACTATACAAAATCTATGGGATGCAGCAAAAGCAGTTCTTAGAGGGAAGATCATAGCAGTACAGCCTTCCTGTTCTGAAAATCTCAAACAACCTAACCAACCACCTAAAACAATTAGAAAAAGAAGAAAAAATAAATAAACAAGAAAAAACAAAGCCTAAAGTCAACAGAGAGAAGGAAATAACAAATATCAGAGAGGAAGTAAATAAAATAGGGATTTAGAAAATAATTTAAAAAACCAATAAAACCAAGAGGTTGTTCTTTGAAAGGGTAAGCAAAATCAACAGACCTCTGGCCAGGCTCATCAAGAAGAGGACACAAATAAACTAAGAGGTGAAAGGAGAAATAACAACTGATACCACAGAAATATAAAAATCCATAAGAGAATACTATGAACAATTATATGCCAAAAAATGAGACAACCTAGAAGAAATGGACAAGTTTCTAGAAACATATGGCCCACCAAAACAGAATCAAGAAGAAATAGATAATTCAAACAGACCAATCACTAGAAGTAAAATCGAAACTGAAATTAAGAAAACAAAAACTAGAAATGGACAAATTCTTAGAAAAGCACAACCTTCCAAGACTGAACCAGGAAGAAACAGAAAATATAAACAGACCAATCACAAGCACTGAAATTGAAACTGTGATTAAAAATCTTCCAATAACAAAAGCCTAGGATGAGATGCCTTTACAGGTGAATTCTATCGAATATTTAAAGAAGAGCTAACATCTATCCTTCTCAAACACTTACAAAATAGAGCAGAGGGAGGAACACTCCCAAACTCACTCTATGGGGCCACCATCACCCTGATACCAAAACCAGACAAAGATGTCACCAAAAAAGAAAACTACAGGCCAATATCTCTGATGAACATAGATGCAAAAATCCTCAACAAAATACTAGCAACCATAATCCAACAGCACATTAAACGATCACACACCATGATCAAGTGAGGTTTATCTCAGGAATGCAAGGATTCTTCACTATACACAAATCAATCAATGTAATACACCATATTAACAAATTGAAGGATAAAAGCCATTATGATAATCTCAATGGATGCAGAAAAAACTTTGGACAAAATTCAGCACCCATTTATGACAAAAACGCTCTAGAAAGTAGGCATAGAGGGAGCCTACCACAACATAATAAAGGCCATATATGACAAACCCACAGCCAACATCATTCTCAATGTTGAAAAACTGAAAACATTTCCTCTAAGATCAGGAACAAGACAAGGTTTCCCACTCTCATCACTCTTATTCATTACGGTTTTGGAATTGTTGCTCCAGCAATCAGAGAAAAAGAAATAAAAGGAATCCAAATCAGAAAAGAGGAAGTAAAATTGTCACTGTTTGCAGATGACATGATACTATACATAGAGAACCCTAAAGATGCTACTAGGAAAATACTAGATCTAATCAATGAATTTGCTAAAGTAGCAGGATACAAAATTAATAGACAGAAATCTCTTGCATTCCTATACACTAGTGATGAAAAATCATTACAGAAATTAATGAAATTAAGGAACACTCCCATTTACCATTGCAACAAAAAGAATAAAATACCTAGGAATAAACCTAACTAAGGAGACAAAAGACCTGTATGCATAAAACTGTAAGACACTGATGAAAGAAATTAAAGATGATACAAACAGGTGGAAAGATATACCATGTTCTTGGATTGGAAGAATCAACATTGTGAAAATGACTATACTATGCAAAGCGGTCTACAGGTTCAATGCAATCCCTATCAAACTACCAATGGCATTTTTCACAGACCTAGAACAAAAAATTGCACAATTTGTATGGAAACACAAAAGACCCCGAATAGCCAAACCAACCTACAGAAAGAAAAATAGAGCTGGAGGAAACAGGCTCCCAGACTTCAGACCATACTACAAAGCTCCAGTACTTAAGACAGTGTGGGGCTTCCCTGGTGGCACAGTGGTTGAGAGTCCGCCTGCCGATGCAGGGGACACGGGTTCATGCCCTGGTCCGGGAAGATCCCACATGCCGTGGAGTGGCAGGGCCTGTGAGCCATGGCTGCTGAGCCTGCACGTCCGGAGCCTGTGCTCCGCAACAGGAGAGGCCACAACAGTGAGAGGCCCGCGTACCACAAAAAAAAAAAAAAAAAAAAGACAGTGTGGTATTGGCACCAAAACAGAAACATAGATTACTAGAACAGGATAGAAAGCCCAGAGATTAACCCATGCACATATGGTCACCTTATCTTTGATAAAGGAGGCTAGTATATACAATGGAGAAAAGACAGCCTCTTTTTCATTAAGTTGTTCTGGGAACACTGGACAGCTACATGTAAAAGAATGAAATTAGAACACTCTCTAACACCATACACAAAAATAAACTCAAAATGGATTAAAGACTTAAAATTTAAGGCCAAACACTATAAAACTCTGTGAGGAAAACATAGGCAGAACACTCTATGACATAAATCACAGCAAGATCCTTTTTGACCCACCTCCTAGAGAAATGGAAATAAAAACAAAAATAAACACATGTGACCTAATCAAACTTAAAAGCTTTTGCACAGCAAAGGAAACCATAAACAAGATGAAAAGACAACCCTCAGAAAAAATATTTGTAAAGGAAGCAACTGATGAAGGATTAATCTCCAAAATATACAAGTAGCTCATGCAGCTCAGTATCACAAAAACAAGCAACCCAGTCCAAAAATGGGCAGAAGACCTAAGTAGACATTTCTCCAAAGAAGATATACAGATTGCCAACAAACACATGAAAAGATGCTCGACATCACTAATCATTAGAGAAATGCAAATCAAAGCTGTAATGATGTTTCACCTCGCACTGGTCAGAGTGGCCATCACTAAAAAATCTACAAACAATAAATGCTGGAGAGCACAGCCACTATGGGGAACAGTATGGAGGTTCCTTAAAAAACTAAAAATAGAGCTACCATACGACTCAGCAATCCCACTACTGGGCATATACCCTGAGAAAACCATAATTCAAAAAGAGTCATGTACCACAGTGTTTATTGCAGCTGTACTTTAATTAGCCAGGACATAGAAGCAACCTAAATGTCCATTGACAGATGAATGGATATAGAAGATGTAGCACTTATATACAATGGAATATTACTCAGCCATAAAAAGAAATGAAATTGAGTTATTTGTAGTGAGGTGGATGGGCCTAGAGTCTGTCATACAGAGTGATGTAAGTCAGAAAGAGAAAAAGAAATACCATATGCTAACACATATATATGGAATCCTAAAAAAAAAAGTTTTGAAGAACCTCATGGCAGGACAGGAATAAAGACACACGTAGAGAATGGACTTGAGGACACGGGGAGGGAAAAGGGTAAGCTGAGATGAAGTGAGAGAGTAACATTGTCATAAATACAATAAGAAATATAAAATAGCTAGTGGGAAGCAGCTGTATAGCACAGGGAGATCAGCTCAGTGCTTTGTGACCACCTAGAGGGGTGGGATTAGGGGAGTGAGATAGGGAGGGTGGGAGGGAGATGCAAGAGTGAGAGGATATTGGGATATACTTATGCATATAGCTGATTCACTTTGTCATACAGCAGAAACTAACACAACATTGTAAAGCAATTATACTCCAATAAATATGTTTAAAAACCCCATACACACCAGTTTTAAGAGCAGCACTATTTATAATAGCTAAGTCATGGAAGCAAACTAAATGTCCATTGACAGATGAATGGGTAAAGAAGATGTGGTATATTTACACAATGGAATACTTCTCACCAATAAAAAAGAATGAAATAATGCCATCTGCAGCAACGTGCATCAACCTAGAGATTGTCTCTGATTTCACTTAGTAAGATAGACAAATACCATATGATATCACTTATACAAGGAATCTAAAATATGACACAAATGAACTTACTTACAAAACAAACAGACTCACAAACATAAAAGCAAACTTATGGTTACCAAAGGGGTAAGGGGATGGGGGAGGGCCAAATTAGTAGTTTGAGATTATCAGATACAAACTTCTATATGTAAAATAGATAAACAACAAGGACCTACTGTATAGCACAGGGAACTACTTTCAATATCCTTTAATAACCCATGATGGAAAAGAATATGAAAAATGTATATATGCATAAATATATCACTTTGCTGTACGCCAGAAACTAACACAACATTGTAAATCAACTATATACTTCAATACAAAAAAATAACACAAAACATGATCCCTAGAATCTTGCTTTTACGAATCAAGGTAGTTTTTTTTTTGTTTTTTTTGTGGTACGCGGGCCTCTCACTGTTGTGGCCTCTCCCGTTGCGGAGCACACGCTCCGGATGCGCAGGCTCAGCGGCCATGGCTCACGGGCACAGCCGCTCCGCGGCATGTGGGATCTTCCCGGACCGGGGCACGAACCCGTGTTCCCTGCATCGGCAGGCGGACTCTCAACCACTGCGCCACCAGGGAAGCCCAAGGAAGTTTTTTTTTAGAGAACTTTTATATTTTTAGGTCATTTGTTTTTCAAGTAGAATATACAACAATTATTTTGAGTGGAACTTTCAAATATGTGGCTGCCTATATATGTTATTTCTGTTGCAAGTAGAAAATGCCCTTTTTCCCAAAATTACCTCCCTTGTAACCTGTAAAGGAACTTGAAATGCCAACATTTGTGAGTCATTCCCTTTGTTCTTAAAGATTATATTATTTTAAGCAATTATACCCCAATAAAAATGTTTAAAATAAATTATATTTTTTGTTTTTATATCTTTCTATTGGAATTATTCATCAATTAAACAAATGTTTATTAAAACATAAACCTTGTACCAAGCTATACTAAGTGATATGCAGAAAAGTAAGGCAGAACACTGGGAGAGAGGCATGGAGATGCTATTTTATGTGACATGGTGACAGAGGTATCAGATGAAGTGACATTTAAGCAGAGATCTGAATGATACTGAGGAGTGTGCACTGGGTAACTCAGGAAAGAGAATTCCAAACAACAGGTAATATAGAGAACTTGAAATGGGGGTGTGTTTGAGAAACAATGGGCTAACATAGCCAGAGCAGAGCAGGTGGGGAAATTGTTAAGAGATAAAAATCAGAGAGCCTGCTAAGAATACACAGTGACTTAGACTTTCTGGAAGAATTCCCAACTCTTATCCCCATTTTTCTTATCATCTATATATAATCAATTCCATCAAATCAGATGTCAGTTTTTAAATTATATCTCAGAACTAACATTTGTCAGAAACCCCCTTCAGCATGTCCACTTTCACTGTTTTAGTTTAATTTGCTCATCTTCTTACCTAGGTATTAAAAATATCTCCTAACTCAGTATTTTTCCAAAACAGCATGACCATAAAGAAACTGTTAAACTCCAGGTCCTCTGGCCCCACCCCCAAACCACTAGGTAATAAACGTAAAGGCAGGGCTCTGCTTAGCCATTTTTTAAACATGTGCTTTAGATGAATCCACATGTTTCTTGTTTCCTAAAACTTCAGTTTTTTTCTACATTCTTATCAGACTTTTCATCCCCTCCTCCCACCAAAAATTCAAATCTTATGGCTTTCTGGTTCTTTCCTTGCTTAAATACCTCAATAAATAAGATGGTATACCTTTAAATTCTTAAAAATGTATGTAAGCCTGTTCACAGTTTGATATTAATCTACATTCCCTACCATCATCTCCTGACTCATATGAATCACGCACACACATGTCTTGCATTGATAATCAACCAAACTCTAGATGATCAGAAGTACAGGTATTTTTCTAGTTCTGCTTCTTTGTCTTTCTCTTTTATGTGTATGCATACGTATGCTTGTGTCTATGTCCTCTGCTTTGATAGCTGTTTGACCTTTCAGTTGGATAAGATAAACTAGTTATCCATCAAGAACTAGGTCAGTTTCTTTCCTTTTGCAATTGACAAATTTAGTTGACCTCCACTGTGCTCCACATCTATTGTAGCACTTGAGACATTGTCACAAGTAAGTTATGTAAATGTAATATTAAATATGTAACATCAAATATGCAATATTAAACATTTAAATTACTTGGTCCTCCATTAGAGTGTGAACTTCTTGAAAGCAAGACCATATTTCATTAATGTTTGATTTGCAGTTATAGCAGAATTCATGGACCAGCTACACTCTCATGAAATATTTGCTAAGTGAGTGAATAAGTTTAGTATGTTAAATCGGCAAAAATGTGGGGTGTTGAATATATAGACTCTTTTCTCGAGTCCATAAGCATGTTAAATTAATAATGATGTTTTAGACTCGTTAATTAAAAAATTCTAACTTTTAAAATTTAACTTTTTGGAAAGATATATTAAATCTCTACCATAGCAGAGTTAAATATTTTTTGATCAGTTTATAATACTTTTTTGAACTCAACTTTCTTCTTATTTACTATCTTTTATAAAAAAGACCTCTCTTATATATTGATGTGTTTCACATACTACTTTAAATCTAGGCAGGCAGTTTTTCAAATCACTCACTGCCTATTTAGGACCAATCTCATATATTTTTATTTCCAAAGCACTTGGTTTAATGAAAAGTCCAGTAATTGTGGGGTGTGGGGAGAAGCTGAGGAGGAATAGAAAGAGAAATAAGGAAACCTAGAGCCAAGTGGGAGCCATGTAGCCAAAGGAAGAGACGGACATTGGCCAACGTTTCAGAGTAAGTTGAGGACATATGATTATGTAGACAGTGTGAATGAATATAAGTTAATACTTCAAGAAGCATAACTGTGGGGAGGGAAGAAATAAGATAGTAAATAGGGGACACTATTGGTGTTTTTATTAAGAGAAGTTAGTTTTTTTATCTTTGCTTTAAGGCATGCATGATTTAAACATATTTCCATTTAAAGAACAGGAAACAGATACTGAGGTGGGTGGGAAGTTAAAGATAAATTTGTGAGAAGGGAAAAAAAATAAAGGCACCAGGTTTTGGAGGAATGAGATGTGTGGGTAGAGGACTGAGAGCCAGGGAAGGGAAACATTTTAGAATTCAAAATGAGAGAATTACCTTGGACAGGAAATCTAGGGAACAAAACAATACTAAAAATAACTTTTTCTTCATCTTACATCATAATTACTTTTACTATGATTAACTGATGAAGTACCTTCTGCTGGGGTCTATTATTATTATTATTATTTTTGTGGTACGCGGGCCTTTCACTGTCGTGGCCTCTCCCTGTTGTGGCCTCTCCCTTTGCGGAGCACAGGCTCCAGATGCGCAGGCTCAGCGGCCATGGCTCATGGGCCCAGCAACTCAGTGGCATGTGGGATCTTCCCAGACCGGGAAACGAACCCGTGTCCCCTGCATCAGCAGGAGGACTCTCAACCACTGCACCACCAGGGAAGCCCTGGGATCTATTATTGATATAATTACTCAAACTTTTGTCTGTAATCGAGGCATGCATTACTCCAATCAATGTGCTTATCTACCTATCAGTCCGTATCTTTGAAGCTCTTTCTTCTTAAATTTAAAAATCATTTTATATAGTCAGCTTTTTGAGAATAACCACCAAAAATGATGATCTGAGAGATGTGTGGTCTAGACATGGTGCCAATGGATTTGGAACCAGTAAACTTGGGTGTGTACATTTATTAGTTAGAAAATACAGTATCTAATTTTAAGATCTATTATAAAGCTACAAAAACCAAGAGAGTATGAAATTTCTGTAAGAATAGACAATAAGACCAAGGTAACAAAACAGATGGTGCAGAAATAGATTGACACATTCAGTAAGTGTATTTTTTTCGAAAAAAGGTGCTAATACAAAGATTAAGGATAATTTGTATTTTTCATTTTCAAACCTGGACAATCCATAAAGGAATAAAATGAACCGTTAACCCATACCTCACACCATAAAATTTTAATTTGAGGTGGAATATAGACAGAAATATGAAGAATACAACTGTAAAGCTTCCAAAAGAAACAGCATACTTTCACAACCTTAGAGTTAGAAAAGATTTCTTAAAGAGAGGAAGCATAAAAGAAAAAAGGACTAATCATACTTAATGTAAAAATTTCTGTTCATAAAAAACACCATGGAGGAAAATGAAAATGTAAACAACAAATGGAAGAAAATAACCATAGTGATTATATGTATATTTATGTATATCTGACATTGTAACAGTTATATCGGGATATATAAAGAATGCTTACATATCATTAATAAAGAGATTGAAAATTTCACTGCCCCCTAAAAAGGGCATAAGACATAAACAGATTCTTTATTTTTTTTTGAACATCTTTATTGGAGTATAATTGCTTTACAATGTTGTGTGAGTTTCTGCTGTATAACAAAGTGAATCAGCTATATGTGTACATATATCCTCATATCCCCTCTCTCTTGCACCTGCCTCCCACCTTCTGTGTCCGACCCCTCTGGGTCATCACAAAACACCGAGCTGATCTCCCTGTACTATGCAGCTGCTTCCCACTAGCTATCTATTTTACATTTAGTAATGTATATATGTCAGTGCTACTCTCTCACTTCATCCCAGCTTACACTTCCCCCTCCCCATGTCCTCAAGTCCATTATCTATGTCTGCATCTTTCTTCTTGTCCTGCCACTAGGTTCATCAGAACCATTTTTGTTTTAGATTCCATATATATGTTTTAGCATACAGTATTTGTTGTTCTCTTTCTGACTTACTGCACTCTGTATGACAGACTCTAGGTCCATCCACCTCACTACAAATAACTCAATTTCATTTCTTTTTATGGCTGAGTAATATTCCATTGTATATATGTGCCACATCTTCTTTATCCATTCATCTCTTGATGGACACTTAGGTTGCTTCCATGTCCTGGCTATAGTAAATAGTGTTACAATGAATATTGTGGTACATGTCTCTTTGAATTATGGTTATGACAGGGTATATGCCCAGTAGTGGGATTGCTGGGTCATATGGTAGTTCCATTTTTAGTTTTTTAAGGAACCTCCATACTGTTTTCCATAGTGGCTGTGTCAATTTACATACCCACCAACAGTGCTAGAGGGTTCACTTTTCTCCACACCCTCTCCAGCATTTATTGTTTCTAGATTTTTTGAAGATAGCCATTGTGACTGGTGTGAGATGATATCACATTGGAGTTTTGATTTGCATTTCTCTAATGATTAATGATGTTGAGCATTCTTTCATGTTTTTGTTGGCAATCTGTATATTTTCTTTGGAGAAACGTCTACGTAGGTCTTCCACCAACTTTTGGATTGGGTTTTATTTTATTTTATTTTTTTTTTTGATATTGAGCTGCATGAGCTGCTTGTATATTTTGGAGATTAATCCTTTGTCAGTTGCTTATTTTGTAAATATTTTCTTCCATTCTGAGGGTTGTCTTTTCATCTTGCTTATGGTTTCCTTTGCTGTGCAAAAGCTTTTAAGTCTCATTAGGTCCCATTTGTTTATTTTTGTTTTTAATTCCATTTCTCTAGGAGGTGGGTCAAAAAGGATCTTGCTGTGATTTATGTCATAGAGTTTTCTGCCTACGTTTTCCTCTCAGAGTTTTATAGTGTCTGGCCTTACATTTTAAGTCTTTAATCCATTCTGAGTTTATTTTTGTGTATGGTGTTAGAGAGTGTTCTAAATTCATTCTTTTACATGTAGCTGTCTAGTGTTCCCAGCACCACTCATAGAAGAGGCTGTGTTTTCTCCATTGTATATTCTTGCCTCCTTTATCAAATATAAGGTGACTCTTATGTGTGAGGGTTTATCTCTGGGCTTTCTATCCTGTTCCATTGATCTATATTTCTGTTTTTGTGCCAGTACCATACTGTCTTGATTATTGTAGTTTTGTAGTATAGTCTGAAGTCCAGGAGCCTGATTTCTCCAGCTCCATTTTTCTTTCTCAAGATTGCTTTGGCTATTTGGGGTCTTTTGTGTTTCCATACAGCTTGTGAATTTTTTTGTTCGAGTTCTGTGAAATATGCCATTGGTAGTTTGATAGGGGTTGCATTGAATCTGTAGATTGCTTTGCATAGTATAGTGATTTTCACAATTTTGATTCTTCCAATCCAAAAACATGGTATATCTCTCCATCTGTTTATGTTATCTTTGATTTCTTTCATCAGTGTTTTATAGTTTTATGAATACAGATTTTTGCCTCCTTAGGTAGGTTTATCCCTAGGTTTTTCATTCTTTTTGTTGCAGTGGTAAATGGTAGTGTTTCCTTAATTTTTCTTTCAGCATTTTCGTTGTTAGTGTATAGGAATGCAAGAGATTTTTGTGCATTAATTTTGTATCCTGCTACTTTATCAAATTCATTGATTAGCTCTAGTAGTATTTTGGTAGCATCTTTAGCATCTCTAAGTACAGTATCACATCATCTGCAAACAGTGAGACTTCTACTTCTTCTTTTCGAATTTGGATTTCTTTTATTGTTTTTTCTTCTCTGATTGCTGTGGCTAAGACTTCCAAAACTATGTTGAATACTGATAAGTGTGGGAAACCTTGACTTGTTCCTAATATCAGTGGAAATGGTTTCAGTTTTTCAGCATTAAGAAAGATGTTGGCTGTGGGTTTGTCATATATGGCCTTTATTATGTTGAGGTAGGTTCCCTACTCAACAGTATGCCTACTTTAGGAGAGTTTTTATCATAAGAAGGTGTTGAATTTTATTAAAAGCTTTTTCTGCATCTATTGAGATGATCATATGGTTTTTATCCTTCAATTTGTTAATATAGTGTATCACATTGTTTGATTTGCATATATTGAAGAATCCTTGCATTCCTGGGATAATCCCCACTTGATAATTTTGTGTGATCCTTTTAATATGCTGTTGGATTCTGTTTGCTAGTATTTTGTTGAGGATTATTGCATCTATGTTCATTAGAGTTATTGGCCTGTACTTTTTATTTTTTGGTGACATCTTTGTCTGGTTTTGGTATAAGGTTGATGGTGAGCTCATAGAATGAGTTTGAGAGTATTCCTCTCTCTGCTGTATTTTGGAAGAGCTTGAGAAAAATAGGTGTTAACTGTTTTCTAACTTTTTGATAGAATTCACCTGTGAAGCCATCTGGTCCTGGGCTTTTATTTGTTGGAAGATTTTTAATCACAGTTTCAATTTCTGTGCTTGTGACTGGTCTGTTCATATTTTCTATTTCTTCCTTGCTCAGTCTCAGATGGTTGTTTTTTTCTAATAATTTGTCCATTTCTTCCAGGGTGTCCATTTTATTGGCATCATGTAGTTGCTTATCGTAGTCTTTCATGATCCTTTGTTTTCCTGCAATGGCAGTTGTTACTTCTGCTTTTTCATTTCTAATTCTGTTCTTTTGCGTCTTTTCCCTTTTTTCTTGATGAGTGTGGCTAATGGTTTATCAATTTTATCTTCTCAAAGAACAAGCTTTTAGTTTTATTGATCTTTGCTGTTGTTTCCTTCATTTCTTTTGCATTTATTTCTGATCTGATCTTTATAATTTCTTTCCTTCTGCTAACTTGTTTTTTAGTTTTTGTTTTTTTGTTCTTCTTCTTCTTTCTCTGATGGCTTTAGGTGTAAGGTTAGGTGATTTATTTGAGATTTTTCTTGTTTCTTGAGGTAGTATTTTATTGCTATAAACTTCCCTCTTAACTGTTTTGCAGCATAGGTTTTGGGTCATCGTGTTTTCATTGTCATTTTTTTCTACGTATTTTTTGATTTCCTCTTTGATTTCTTCAGTGATTTCTTGGTTATTTAATAGTGTATTGTTTAACCCCCGTGTGATTCTATTTTTTACAAGTTTTTTCCTCTAATTGATATCTAGTCTCATAGTGTTGTGGTCGTAAAAGATACTTGATTTGATTTCAGTTTTCTTACATTTCCCAAGGCTTGAATTGTGACCTAAGATATGTTCTATCCTGGAGATTTTTGCATGCACACTTGAGAAGAAAGTTTACTGTTTTTTTTAGATGGAATGTCCTACAAATATCAATTAAGTCCATCTGGTCTAATGTGTCATTTAAAGCTTTTGTTTCCTTATTTATTTTCATTTTGGAAGATCTGTCCTTTGGTGAAACTGGGGTGTTAAAGTCCCCTGCTCTTGTGTTACTGTTCATTTCTCCTTTTATGGCTGTTAGCATTTGACTTATGTATTGAGGCGCTCATATGTTGGGTGCATAAATACTTACAATTGTTATATCTTCTTTTCAGTTTGACCCCTTGATCATTATGTAGTGTCCATCTTTGTCTCTTGTAATAGTCTTTGTTTTAAAGTGTATTTTGTCCGATATGAGAATTGCTACTCCAGCTTTCTTTTGATTTCCATTTGCATGGAATATATTTTTTCATGGTCTCACTTTCAGTCAGTATGTTTCCCTAGGTCTGGAGTGGGTCTCTTGTAGACAGCATATTTCAGGTCTTGTTATTGTATCCATTCAGCCAGTCTATGTTTTTTGGTTGGAGCATTTAATCCAGTTACATTTAAGGTAATCATCGATTATATGTGTTCTTATTACCATTTTCTTAATTGTTTTGGGTTTATTTTTGTAAGTCTCTTCCTTCTCTTATGTTTCCTGCCTAGAGAAGTTCCCTTAGCATTTGTTGTAAAGCTGGTTTTGGTGGTGCTGAATTCTCTTAGCTTTTGCTTGTCTGTAAATGTTTTAATTTCTCCATCAAATCTGAATGATGTACTTGCTAGGTAGAGTAATCTTGGTTGTAGATTTTTCCCTTTCATCACTTTACATATGTCCTGCCACTCCCTTCTGGCTTGCATAATTCCTGCTGAAAGATCAGCTGTTAAAGTTATGGGGATTTTCTTGTAGTTGCTTTTCCCTTGCTGCTTTTAACATGTTTTCTTTGTATTTAATTTTTGATAGTTTGAATAACATGTGTCTTGGCATGTTTCTTCTTGGATTTATCCTGTATGGGACTCTATGTGCTTCCTGGACCTGATTGACTATTTCCTTTCCCATGTTAGGGAAGTTTTCAACTATAATCTCTTCAAATATTTTCTCAGTCTGTTTCTTTTTCTCTTCTTCTTCTGGGACCCCTATAATTTGAATGTTGGTGCATTTAATGTTGTCCCAGAGTTGTCTGAGACTGTCCTCAGTTATTTTCATTCATTTTCCTTTATTCTGCTCTGCTGTAGTTATTTCCAGTATTTTATGTTCCAGGTCACTGGTCCATTCTTCTGCCTCAGTTATTCTGCTATTGATTCCTTGTAGAGAATTTTAAATTTCATTTATTGTGTTATTCATCATTGTTTATCTGCTCTTTCATTCTTCTAGGTCCTTGTTAAACCTTTCTTGTATTTTCTCCATTCTGTTTACAAGATTTTGGATCATCTTTACTATCATCTGTATCCTTTTTCAGGTAGACTGCCTATTTTCTCATCATTTGTTTGGTCTGGTGGGTTTTCACCTTGCTCCTTCATCTGCTGCATATTTCTCTGTCTTCTCATTTTGTTTAACTTACTGTGTTTGGGGTTTCCTTTTTGCAGACTGCAGGTTTGTAGTTCCTGTTGTTTTTGGTGTCTGTCCCCAGTGGGGTGGGTGAGGTTGATTCAGTGTGTTGTGTAGGCTTCCTGGTGGAGGAGACTGGTGCCTGTGTTCTGGTGGATGAGGCTAGATCTTGTCTTTCTGGTGGGCAGGACCGCATCCAGTGGTGTCTGTGAACTTAGTATGACTTTAGGCAGCCTCTCTGCTAATGCGTTGGGTTGTGTTCCTGTCTTGCTAGTTGTTTTCCATGGGGCATCCAGCTCTAGAGGTTGCTGGCCATTGGGTGGAACTGGCTCTTAGTGTTGAGATGGAGATCTCTGGGAGAGTACTCGCCGATTGATATTACATTGGGCCAGGAGGTCTCTGGTGGTCCAGTGTCCTGGATTGGTGCTCCAACCTTGGAGGCTCAGGCCTGACACCCAGCCAGAGCACTAAGACCCTGCCAGCCACACTGCTCAGAAGAAAAGGAAGAAAAAAGAGGAAAATAATAATATTAATTGAATAAAAATGATAATAATTAATAAATAAGATAGCAACCAAACCAATAAACAAATCCACCAGTGATAACAAACACTAGAAGCTAAACTAAGATAAACATAAAAATCAGAAACAAATCAGTCGCAGAAAGCAAACCACAAATCTACAATTGCTCCCAAAGTCCACTGCCTCAATTTTGGGAACATTTGTTGTCTATTTAGGTATTCCAGAGATGCAGGCTTCATCAAGTTGATTGTGGTGATTTAATCTTCTGCTCCTGATGCTGCACAGAGATATTTCCCTTTCTCTTCTTTGTTCACACAGCTCCTGGGATTCAGCTTTGATTTTGGCCCCGCATCTGCATGTAGGTCACCCTCAGGCATTTGTCCCTTCCCTGACAGGAGGTGGTTAAAGCAGCGGCTGATTAGTGCTCTCTTGCTCACTCAGGCTGGGGAATGGGAGGCGTATGGTAGTCATAATTGGAATGCAGGGTGAGCCTGCAGCAGCAGAGGCCAGCATGACATTGTAACAGCCTGAGATGCACCGTGTGTTCTCCCAGGGAAGTTCTCCCTGGATCTCAGGGAGTGGCAGGCTGCACAAGCTCCTGGGGGCAGTGGCGGGGGTGGCTGGTAGTGACCTGTGCTTGCACACAGATGCTTGTTGGCAGTGGCAGTAGCATTAGCATTTCATGCCCGTCTCTGGGGTCTGAGCTGATAGCCGCCAGCTTGCACCCATCTGTGGAGCTTGCTTAGGTGGTACTCTGCCTTTTGTGGCACATGGGGAAGGAATCCCCTCTCTTGGCACACCCTGAAACAAGGGTCTCTTGCCTCTTCGGCAGGTCCAGACTTTTCCCCAGACTCCCTCCTGGCTAGCTGTGATGCACTAGACCCTTTCAAGCTGTCTTCATACAGCCAACCCCAGTCTTCTCCCTGGGCTCTGAGCTCTGAAGCCTGAACCTCAGCTCCCAGCCCCCGCCCAACCCAGAGGGTGAGCAGACAAGCCTCTCAGGTTGGTGAATGCGGGTTGGCACCAATCCTCTATACGGGAATTTCTCCGCTTTGCCCTCTGCACCCCTGTTGCTGCGCTCTCCTCCATGGCTCCGAGGCTTCCCCCCTGCCCACACCCCCATCCCTGCCAGTGAAGTGGCTCCCTAGTGTACGGAAACGTTTCCTCCTTCATAGCTCCCTTCCAGAGGTGCAGGTCCTGTCCGTATTCTTTTGTCTCTGTTTTTTCTATTTTCTTTTGCCCTACCCAGGTACTTGGGGATTTTCTTGCCTTTTGGGAAGTCTGAGGTCTTCTGCCAGCGTTCGGTAGGTGTTCTGTAGGAGTTGTTCCACATGTAGGTGTATTTTTCATGTATTTGTGGGGAGGAAGGTGATCTCCACGTCTTACTCCTCTGCCATCTTGAAGTTCTCCTAAACAGATTGTTTTAAAAAGACACATACAAATGGCCAATAAGCCCATGAAAAGGGTCTCAGCATAATTATTCATCAAGAAAATGGAAATTAAAACCACAAGATACAACTCTGTAAAATTTTCTTTGTGTCAACATATAACTATGACCCAGCAATTGCACTCATTATTTATCCAAGAGAAATGAAAAACTTTTACACAAGAAAGTTCACAGCAGCTTTATTAGCTAAAAACAGAAAACAATCAAAATGTCCACTAACAGGAGAAGGATCAACCAATTTGTAACTTGTCATGTAATTGAATACTTCTTAACAATAAACAGAAGTAAGCAACTGATACATACAACAAAGATGGATAGTCAACTGCATTATGTTGACAAGAGAAGTCAGTACAGCATACAGTTCTATTTACATGAAATCCTAGAATAAGCAAAAGAAATCCATGCTAATAGAAAACAAGACAGTGATTGTCTAGTGAGTGGAGGCTGTGGTGATTGAAAAAGAGCATGTGAGGACTTTCTGGGATTATGGCAATAGTCTGTAACCTTAGTGGGTAATTGATGCATAAACTGTTAATTCCATATAGGTTTCCTGAAATGAGAAATTAGATTAAGGGAGACCTTATCTCTTTTTTCCATTGGTATGATGCATTACTCTACACTTTGAGAGAAAAGCCATATCTAATCTTTCTGCAAAACCCATATGATTTCATATGGATTTATAATGAACTATTGCAGAAAAAAACTTCTTTTTATCAATTTAGACACTCTTAGGAAACAAAATTATGCTTTTGAGTATAATTGTAATTACATATGAATTCATATATGAGGCTTCATATAGGTACACATACATACACACACGTGTGTGTGTGTGTGTATGTGTGTATATATATATCTCTAGGAAACTAGGAAACTGTTGAATCAGAAAACCATTTCTTATTTGAGTCTGAAGTGTGATGATAATGTGAAAGTATAACCAAAAACATATCTGGGACATCAGTATAATAAGCCAAGGTTAACTAATGAAACTGAGTTGAAAAGAGATATACTTATTTCTTTTATTCATTTATGTGAACACATATGCAAACATACTGAAGATCTTCACAGAGGTTTCAACCATTGAATTCAATACAAATTTAGGTAAATTAAGGAGTGAGAAGTGTTGGGGAGTGACCTACTCCTTTTATCTGAATGAAGTGTCCATTATCTTTATTTACCCATATTGTTTCTTAAAATCAAGAAATTTGTTTATAATTCAGACTGAGCAATATTAATCTGCTTTAATTCAAATAGATATTTCACTTAATTATTTTACAGTAATGAACTATTGTGGAATGATAGCAAGAAAAAAACATAACCTTTTTAATGCTATAAACTGAGATTTATTTTCAAATTCCAGGATAAAACAGCTTCCTCCCAGGTCTCCATTAGCAAGCAATATTTAATACTTTGTGGAATTACCCCTTCACATGAAAGAAGACATTTCCCTTTAGTGAAGAAAGTAAATATAGCAGTATGTAATCTTTTGAATTAATTTTGGTATTAATCTTAAATGGTATCTTGACAGCAGTACAAAGTTTATCAACAAAAAGAATAAGGTTTTGAGATAAGGTGACCCAATATGCAGCAAATCCCATACGTGATTGTTTAAATCACAAGAGTTATTAGCATTAAAGGAATAATCCTTGATATAAGAAAAGGTGGAATGGAATCTTTCCTAATGGTTTTAACTCAAAATTAAGGATGTTCAGTTCCCTCAAAAAGCCTTCCTCTTCCTAACTTAAATTCGAAACACAATCCAAAATTTGACATGTCAGTTGAGGTATATTGATAGATAAACATTTATAGAGCATTCATTTGAAGAATTGTACAGATCTCATTTGAGTGGTTTTTTAAATCATTAGGAAGTATCAGAATGTTCAAATAATATTTAAATATAATAATAATATTATTTTAATTCCCCAGGTATAAATCTCACTTTTTTAAGAAATTACAAGGTGCTTTCTGGGGAGGTTCTCTCTATACATTCTTTTTTTAAGCTCTCTGTTGCACTGTTGCTCTGCTGTTACTTTTTTCAGACCCCCTTTTTGTTTATAGCTCCTTAAATGTTAGGCTCCATTTCTGTTTCAGTTACTTTTGTCCTTAAATCTTCACATTACACTCACATACTAAATGTTTAATAAACAAACCTTAAACAGGAATGGCAATGTAAACATCTTACTACGTTCCCAGGATCACAAACACATATACTATTTGGAACTAATACAAATAGCTACCTGAAAATTAATGAAAAGAATTTAAAGTTGAAGGAGGAATTACTTAATGGTTTATATCTTATAGAGATTAACTAGTTTTAGTTTTATGGAGATGAACTAGTGGACTTTTGGCATTTGATAGATATGCAGACACATAAACATACAAAGTACTTGGTGTAGTCTGTGTAAATGAATATTAATAAGGAAAGCCTTAAAGATTTATTCTACTTCTTCATAGATCTGATTGAATTTCACCACTTTATTCATTGCTTGGGCTTGTCTGAATATTACTCAATTACTCAAATGTTTTGTTTTTATCTTCCTTAGCTCCTCCCAACCTTAACTTAGATTAAAACCATTAAAAAGTCCATTTTTAAAGCTGTGCAAAGAAAACACTACATCAAAATTGTTAATATACACCTCAAACAGAAAACATGCGTATCTTCATTTGTCTTTCACCTCATTTATGTCAGCCTATATCTTACTGGCAAAAATTGCTTTCCAGCTCTAGACAATCTAATTTGACTGTGATGCTTTCTGACACCTGAGTATTATGATTTCTTTGGTTAAAGTAAAAGATTTGCAAAACCAGTCCAAAAGCTTTATTATCAGGGCAGAGCATCAGTGCATTTCTTGAACATTCATCACAAACAGAATGTGTGAGAGCTGGAGGAGAATGAATCATCCTAGATTACCTATCTAGTACTTGAGAAGCCTACTACAAAACAGCAACAGCAGAGATTAACTTGCTGGAGTTCCCAGGAAATTTAGAGGCTGTTCTGTGGAGAAATAGAAACCCCATTTGCAAGGTCCTTACCTGTGAAAGGTATCTTAAATCAGAGGAAGCCTGGACATGAAAATTCTGTGAGGGTGCCCCATAGGTCAAGGTAAACTTGGTAATCTTTCCAACGATCTCCCTTTTCATTGGATGTTTTTAATCTTTGAAAACCTGTGTATGTTCACATACAGAATAGCTTGACATAGGAACAAAAATTTAAAACTGATGTTACCGTGGGAGATTTTTTATAGTTCTGGAAAGATAGATAGGGACCCTAAATCTCATGCTTTTACCCAGAGAAGTGAACGGTGATCTGATATATATGTGCATCCTCTTTCTAGCCACCAATTTTCTGCAGTCATTACCAGCCAGTTGGTCTTTCTAAACACTTTAATCAATTAGTATGGCCTATAAGTTTATACACTGGAATTCTCAACTGGTTAAAATGCCAGCCTTTCTCTATGCTGATCACCTTTCCAATTTCTACTTTAGTGACTTCCCTGGTAAGCATACTGAATTGACCTTGAAAGACCCAAAGTATAGCTACTCTTCAAAAATTTTGGAATAGGAATTACATAGTCTCTATGTAAGCAGAATAGGTACGAAAAATTTTGCCTTCCCCCTCTACTCCACAAAGATATGTCTCTGCATCTAATGCTTTTGTTTGAGATATTCATTTGGACTTAGGAACTGAGGACCCTGGATAAAATAATATTTGAACTAATCTTAAAATCCACATTTAATGTATTAAACTAAGATTGGAAGGTCATCTATTGCTGGTAGGTCATAGTTAGGAAACCAGTTATTTTCTTACTCATCACTTGCGCTCTATTGAGACAGAACAGGGTATTCCAGTCAAAATGTATAATTTAACATGAAGCATAGATTTCTATACATTTTACACACACACGCACACACACACACACAAAAACACACACAATCTCCTTGTCATCAAAAGGCATCCTGGGGCTTCCCTAGTGGCGCTAGTGGTTGAGCGTCCGCCTGCCAATGCAGGGCACACGGGTTCGTTCCCCGGTCCGGGAAGATCCCATATGCCGCGGAGCGGCTGGGCCCGTGAGCCATGGCCGCTGAGCCTGCGCGTCCGGAGCCTGTGCTCCGCAACGGGAGAGGCCACGACAGTGAGAGGCCCGTGTACCGCAAGAAAAAAAAAAAAAAAAAACAGAGGAAAAAAAAAAAAGGCATCCTGCGAGGGCACTGTTTACAAATAGAATATTTAAAGGAAATAATTCCATTTTTACTTGTTTCTTTTAGATACCCAAATATAGGTGCTTAAACAAGCCCTGAGTCAATCACTATATTGGTCATGATGGAAGAATCTGGTGAATTCTGGTGGTCTGGCTACCAGAAGTAATTTAAGAGGCCCTCCTCTTCCTTTCAGTTGTGTGTGCCCCTTTATTATCCTCCATGGTTGTTCCAGACTTCTTGCTTATTCTGGGTCTTACATTGTTCACTTTCCTTTGTCTTTAACCTTTCCATTCAGAATGAAAAATGCAATATATCTATCTGGATTTTCACATTTCATAGCTTGTTGTCATTTCCCTAAAGTGTGTTCATACTACTGTATCTACTATCTAAGAAGTATATTTTTTGGTTAGAAATGTATAGATTATTAAAGTATTCCACCTCACTTAGCTATGTTTTTGTCATATTATTTACATTTTAAACATTTTGAACAGTAAAACTGGGCATTAGTTAGTCCTGATGAAAAATTTTGAGTAATTCCATTATTTTTCTCTTAAGAATGCTTGTTCCTGGGTGTGTTTGAAAGGACAAAAGTCTCCTAACTATTCCAGAACCATACTTATACCAAGTTAAATAGACATTGCTGAGCTCTGTCTAGGAGTGTTGGGCTTGTCAAGCAATTCTAATTTACAGGTTTAAACTTCTGAAATTAACAGCAAAAGGAATTAGAGACTCAGTATTATTGTAAAACTGAGAAGATTTCCAAGGGAATATGAAATTCCTTACTCCACCTTGAATTGAAGATTGATTGGGTTTCTCTAATAGCTTCAATATTATTTCTAATTCTTTTTCTGAAAAAAAATTTTCATATTTTTATAAAAATAAGAACTTCACAATGAAACAAATGAACATAAAATTGCTGTCTTTGTTCAGTCACCAGTGAGGGAGATTAGAAGTTAATTTATGCCAGAAACCAAAGTCTAGACATGTTTGTACAATAAATGTTAACGGCATCAGTAATCAGACTATGGGTTAACTTGATGATCCCAAGCACTTGTTTGTAATCCAGGTTTCTGAATCCCAACTTCAAGGACATTTTTTATAATTTAAAACATGAGTCCTGCCACAACAAAGAATATGTCAACTAGCCCAGTGAAGGAGATAGGGATTCTGCTTTTTAAACCTATAAATATATTCATATACAGACCTCTATTCAAACCCATTATAATTTCTGAGAGCTTCAAAAATAACTGTACAGATGTTTTCTTTGTCAATTATGACAATTACCTCTGACTACTTTGGAACTTGGAGGCCAGTAGTTTCTCCTTTACCTATTGTGGTGCCCAAAAGCAATTTATCTTAACGCTTCCATAGCTATTGTCTGTCTTGTTCTCCAATGTTTAATCTAGAATTATATAAAACTCACATGACATGGTTTATATATTTAGTCTGTAACATGTAAGTTGAATTCCCATTGTATAAGAGATGGGCTATATATATTGGAGATAAAGATAAATATTTAATGTAATAGTGATATTTAATTATGATATTTTCAAAATAACTGAAGTACTTTTGTTAAAGAGTATACCTTTAAGTTGAAAGTGTCTAAAATTTTTCACGTAAAATAATATATATTATAGACACTATGGTAACTATAAAAAATTTGAAAGAAAAATTTTAAAAGTACCCAAGCAGACAAACTTTTCACTGGTGTAGTGGGACAAAAGTTATCACTGTATGTTTCAAGTCACAAATCTACATCCATGTTACAAATGTCACCATCATTCCAAAGTGGAAAACAAGGATCAGTAATGTGGTTTTATCTGGATAATATAGCTCACTTTATTTTTGATAACTGATGATGATAGTTCATATTTTAGTAGTGACACACTATTATGTTTTTAGCCATGGTTGTAAGAGTTAAGAAATTAAAAGCTCCCTAGTAAATGGCATACTTTCACCACTGTAATATGCATTCATATTACATTTCTTTTATTTCTGAAGTTAAAATAAAATTTTCTACTTTTTTATAGAGTTCAGATTGGTTTGAAACATATCATACTGCTCAAAGAAAAGTAGTTAATACATTTTTTTGTTATACCTACTACTTAGATATCCTTTTTAAAAAATAGACTTTATGTTTTAGAGCAGTTTTAGGTTCACAGCAAAATTGAGCGGATGATACAGAACTTTCCCACATACCCACTGCCTGTACACATGCATAGTCTCCCCCATTTCCAATATCCCCCACCCGAGAGGTACATTTGTTATAATTGATGAACCTACATTAAACACATCATGATCACTCAGTGTCCATAGTTAACCTTAGAGTTCACTCTTGGTGTTGTATATTCTATGGGTTTGGACCAATAATGACATGCATCCACCATTATGTTATCAGAGTAGTTTCAGTGCCCTAAAAATTCTCTGTACTGCACTTACTCATTTATCTCTCCCCCCAACCTCTAGCAACCACTGACTGCTCTTTTTATTGTTTTCATATTTTTTCCTTTTCCAGAATATCATATAATTGGAATCATACAGTGTATAGCCTTTTCATTTTGTCTTCTTTCATTTAATAATATCCATTTAAGGTTCCTCCATATTTTTCATGGCTTGATAGTTTACTTTTTAGGGCTGAATTACATTCCACTGTCTGGATGTACCACAGTTTAGTATCTGTTCACCTACTAACGGACATCTTGGTTGCTTCCAAGTTTTGCAATACTGCATACATTTATAAATATCCATGTGCAGGTTTTTGTGTGGACATAAGTTGTCAACTCCTTGGGGTAAATACCAAGGGGCTCATTTACTGGAACATATGGAATGAGTATGTTTAGTGTTGTAAGAAACTGCAAAACTGTCTTCCAAAGTGGATGTACTCTCTTCCATTCCCACTAGAAGTGAATTAGTGTTCCTGTTGCTTCACATCCTTACCAGCATTTCGTGTTGTTGGTGTTCCAGATTATGGCCATTCTAATAGGTTAGTAGAGGCATCTCATTGTTTACATGTTGTTTTCCTGATAACATGTGTAACATACTTTTGGTTTTACATGTGTAACATATTTTCATATGCTTAGTTGCCTTGTATATATCTTTGGTGAGGTGTCATTTAAAGTCTTTGGCCTATTATTTAATCGGGTTCTTTCTCTTATTGTTGAGTTTTAAGGGTCCTATGTATATTTTGGACAACAGTCCTTTATCATATGTCTTTTACAAATGTTTTCTCCCACTCTGTGGCTTATCTATCCATTTTCTTGACAGTCTTTCTTTTCTAAAGCAGAACATTTTAGTTTTAACAAAGTTTAGCATATCAGTATTTTCTTTCATTGATTGTGATTTTGTGTTGTATCTAAACACCAAACCCAAGGTTAACTAGGTTTTCTCCTATGTTATCTTCTAGGAGCTTTACAGATTTGCATTTTACCTTTAGATCTGTGATCCATATGTAGTTTATTTTTTGTCTGGGGTTTAAGTTCTGCATCTAGATTTATTTTTTTACATGTGGATGATCAGTTGTTCCAGAACCATTTGTTGAAAAGATTATCTTTGCCTCATTTTATTGACTTTTCTTCTTAGTCAAATATCAGTTGACTTCTGGGGTATCTATTCTGTTCTACTGGTCGATATATTTGTCTATTCTTTGACTAATTTCACACAGTCTTGATTACTATAGTGTTATACTAAGTCTTGAAGTCAGGTAGGTGCAGTCCTCTAACGTTGTTCTTTTCCTTCAGGATTGTGATGGCTCTTCTGGGTCTTTGGCCTTTTAATATAAACTTCGGAATCACTTTGATATCCGTGAAGTAACTTGTTGGAATTTTGATTGGGATTGAATTGAATCTGTAGATAATGTTGGGAAGAGCCGACATATTTACAATACTGAGTCTTACTATCTGTGAACATGGAATGTCTATTTCTTCAGTACTTCATTGACTTCCTTCATTAGAGATTTTTACTTTTTCTTATGTAGAAGTTGTACATATTTGTTAGATTTATATGTACTTCATTTTGGGGAGTGCTAATGTAAATGGTATTGTGTTTTTAATTTCAAAGCCCACTTTTTCATTGCTGGTACATAAGAAGGAGATGACTTTTTGCATATTGACCTTGTATCCTGCAACATTGCTACAGTCACTTCTTCCAGGAGGTTTTATTTGTTCTTTCAGACATAATCTAAATATAGTCAGTCATGTCATCTGTGAATAAAGACAGTTTTACTTCTTCCTTCTCAAGCTCTGTAACTTCCCTCTGACCCCTTTTCTTGTGTTATTGTGTTAACTAGGACTTCCAGTTGTATGTTGAAAAGGAGTTAGGAGAGGGGCATCCTTCCTTTGTTTCTGATCTTAATGGGAAAACTTCTAGTTTCTCATCATTAAATATTGTTAGCTGTAGGTTTTTGTAGATAGCCTTTATCAAGTTGAAAAGTTCTCTATTTCTAGTTTACTGAGAATTTTTAGCATGAATGGATGTTGAATTTTGTCAAAAACTTTCTGTAGTACTATTGATATAATCAGGTGATTTCTTGTTTAGCCTGTTGGTGTGATGAATTTCTTTAATTGATTTTCAAAAGCTGAACCAGGCTTGCATATTTGGATAAATCCCTCTTTGTTGTGGTGTTTAATTTTTTTCTTGCTGAATTCAATTTGCTAAAGTTTTATTCATGTTTTTTGTATGTATGTTCATGAGAGATTGATCTATAGTTTTCTTCTATTTTACTAGCTTTGGTATTGGGGCAATTCTGGCCTCATAGCATGAGTTAAGAAGTATTATCTCTGCTTCTGTCTTCTTAAAGCAATTGTAGAGTGTTACTGGAATGTTTTCCTTAAATGTTTCATAAAATTTACTGGCAAACCCATCAGGTACTTTCTGACTTGGGAGGTTATTAATTATTGATTCAATTTCTTTAGTATTTATAGGCCTATTCAGAGTTTATTTCTTCTTGTTTGAGTTTTGACAGACTTTGTACTTCAAGGAATTTGTCTATTACATTC
Organism: Phocoena phocoena; assembly: GCF_963924675.1. NCBI lineage: Eukaryota > Metazoa > Chordata > Mammalia > Artiodactyla > Phocoenidae > Phocoena > Phocoena phocoena. The sequence goes on along the minus strand of NC_089221.1, from coordinate 67,931,422 downwards.
ATGTATCAAATCGAATCGTGGACATAGAGTTGCTCTATAGTATTCTTTTTCTATTCTCTAAATGTCCATAGGCTCTATAGTCTTGTCCCCTTATTTCTGATATTAGTAATTTGTGTGACTTCTGTTTTCTTATTTAGCATGGGTAGAGGCCTATCAATTTTACTGATCTTTTCAAAGTATTTGTTTTATTTTTTGTTGATTTTCTCTATTGATTTCTTTTTAATTTCAATGGTTTCTGCTCTAATTTTTTAATCTCCTTTTATCTGCTCTTCTTCTAGTTTTCTGAGGTGGATTCTTAGAGGAATATTTTTTGTTTTTCTTTTGTTTTGTTTTTTTGCAGTACACGGGCCTCTCATTGTTGTGGCCTCTCCTCTTGTGGAGCACAGGCTCCAGGCACGCAGGCTCAGTGGCCATGGCTCACGGGCCCAGCCTCTCCGTGGCATGTGGGATCTTCCTGGACCGGGACACGAGCTTGTGTCCCCTGCATCAGCAGGCAGACTCAACCACTGTGCCACCAGGGAAGCCCCTAGAGGAATTTTTTTTAGACCTTTCTTCTTCCCTAATATAAGCATTTAATATTATAAATTTCCCTTTAAGCACCGCTTTTCACTGATCCCACAAATTGATAACTTGTATTTTCATTTAGTTCAAAGTATTTTGAAATTTTTATTTCTTTTTTGTTCCATGTGCTAAGGAGAAGTTCTTATTTAATCTCCAAAAACGTTGGGATTTTCCAGCTACTTTTCTGTTACCATTTTCTAGCTTATGATTAACCCTTAAACAGAGTGGGGGTTAGAGGTCCCAACTCTCTTCAAAGTTAAATTCATGTATAACTTTATAGTTGGCCCTTGGCCTTCAACCATCCACAGATGGTGTAGTGCTGTAGTTTGTATATAGTGAAAGAAATCCTTTTATGAAGGCCTGTGCAGTTCAAACCCATGTTGTACAGGGGTCAACTATACTTCCTTGTGTTTTGAGAGCAGATATTGTATGATTTATAGTCTTTAAATTAAAAAAAAAATATGGCCTAGAATGTAGTCTATCTTGTTGAATGTTCCAAGTGAGCTTGAGAAGAATGTGTATTCTGCTGTTATTGCATCAAATATTCTATAGATGTCCATTATACTCAGTTGATTGATGGTGTTGAGTTCAACTATGCTCTTACTGACTTTGTGCCTGCTAGCTGTGTCAATTTCTGATAGAGGGATGTTGAAGTCTCTAACTATAATAGTGGACTCATCTATTTCTTCTTGCAGTTCAGTTTTTGCCTCACATAGTTTGTTCTATAGTTAGATGCATACATGTTAAGAATTATTCTGTCTTGGAGAGCTGATCCCTTTTTTTATCATGTAATGGCTTTCTCTATCCCAGATAACTTTACTTACTCTGAAGCTTGCTGTGTCTAAAATGAATATAGCTATTCCTGCATTCATTTGATTAGTGTTAGCATGGAATATCTTTCTCTATCCCTTTGCTTTAGATCAATATGTGTCTTTATATTTAAAGTGAGTTTCTTGTAGACATATAGTTGGGATTTTTTTTTTTGATCCACTCTGACTGTCTTTTAACTGGTGCATTATATCATTACTATTTAATAATTATTGACACAGTTGGATTACTATCTACTGTGTTTGTTACTGTTTTCCATTTGTTCTTTATCTTTTGTAGCTTTAATTGAACATTTCATTATTCCATTTTTTCTCCTTTCTTAGTATACTAGTTATACGTTTTTTTAGTTGTTGACCTAGAGTTTGCTATATACATTTACAACTACTTCAAGTTCACTTTCAAATGACATTACACTGCTTCATGGGTAGAGCTAGTGCCTTATAAAAACAAAGTAACCCCAATTCTCCTTCCTGTCTCTTGTGCCATTGTTGCAATTCATATCACTTATACATAAGGCTACATAAGTGAATATATACATAAGCATATTACAGTTGAATATATTATGGCTATTATTGTTTTGAACGGATTTTTAACTTTTAAACCTATTAAGAATAAGAAAAGAAAATTTTTCTTTCTCTGCCATTTATTCCTTCTGCAGTGTTCTTCCTTACTTTACATAGTTCTGAGTTTCTGACCTGTATTATTTTGCTTTTCTCTAAAGAACTTCTTTTAACATTTCTTGCAAGACGGGTCTACTAGCAACACATTTATTCAATTTTTGTTTGTCTGGAGAAGTCTTTGTTTTTCCTTCACTTTTGAAGAATAGTTTCATTAGGTTACAGAATTCTAGGTTGGCAGATTTTTCCTCTTAATAGTGTTTCACTCCACTCTCTTCTTGCTTGTGTGGTTTCTGAGGAGAAGGTAGATGTAATTTTTATCTTTATTCCTCTACAGGAAGGTGGTTTTTTCTCCAGGATTTTTTCATCTTTGATTTTCTTTCATTTTAAAATAATATGCTTAGATGTGGGGTTTTTTTGGCATTTATGCTTGATGTTCTCTGAGTTTCCTGGGTCTGTATTTTGATGTCTTACATTAATTTGAGGAAACTCTCAGTCATTATTGTTTCAAACATTTCTTCTGTTTCTTTCTCATTCTTCTTCTTGTATTACCATTATGCATTAAGTTTCAGTCTTTTGGTGAGTCTATGCCTCTGGAATGTGAACTTTATAAGCATTTCTCTGTACCCACCCCCACTTCCCTTTAGGTTGGACCGGACAGCTAGAATGGGCTGGAGTTGATCATTTCCCATTCTCCAGTATAGTTAGGCTCTGATAAAACCCCAGGATGTTAGGCTCTGGTTAAATAGTTTCTCCTGAGGGCAAGCCTTGTTAAGAACAGAGTGCTCTGATGTTTTTCAAAATGAATATTTTTCCCTCCCCTGCTGGAAGCAAGAGTGGATTTTTCTCTGATACTCATTGTGAGAACTAGGTCAAGTTCATGGAAGTAAAACTCACAAAATTGTGGAGCCTTCCCTGTGACTGGATCCTCCTGGAGCTTTTATTCTCAGCATTGTCCACATGGAGCCTCCAACCATTAGTCAGTCACAGTTTAGGATTTCCTACCCAGCTCTGGTTTCCAGAGGTTTCTACTCTTGTGTTTCTGTTCTGGTAAGTTGTGATCTCTTTGTCTGCCTGTCTGTCGCTCCAGTTTGGGGTTGGGGAGAGGTGGCGGGGAGTGGTGTGTGCTATGACCTCACTTCTCTTAGAGATCTAAGAAGAGTTGTTGATTTTTCAGTTTGTTCAACTTTTTACTTGTTGAAACAGAATAGTAACTTCCAAGCTTCTTACATGCCAGACAGGAAACCAGAAGTCCTTGATATCTTTTTAATGTCTGTTTTAACATGAAGACAATTACAGTGATAAACTATACTTTAAAAGAAATTACTTGAAATTCTTTCTTTATGTTTATAGTTATGATAGTAGAAAGCCTGAGACGTGACAATTCATTTATTTTACCATTTCTCTGAATTTGAATATTGAGTTTTTACAAAATGATGAATATGGAGCTGTATAAGAATATTTTGATCAAATAGAAAGCATCATCACTGATAATATGCTTTATTCTCAATCCAAAATATTGGTATATAGGATCTTGATTGTATGAAACATTTTGCATATTGACTTTCAAACAGTGCATAATACTTTTGACCCAGAGTTCAATATCAATGAACAATTAACTACTTTTAAGTAGTAATTTGGGTCTGGAGAAATGCTTAATTATAAGGGAGTCTGGTTTGATAGGACTTTGGGTAATAAAAGAAAACTGTGGAATAATATCAACTTTTATTCTTTATGTACTTCAAAAAATAGAAATGTCTTTCTGCAGCTTACCTCTACTAACATTTTTTGTTAAAAACTAAATTATGCATATATTTTACATATTCCTTTCTAATGTTTCCATGCTATATTTCTTTCTCATTTTCTTCTGAATGACTTTAGGATTACCTAGTTTTTAATAACACTAAGTTTTTAAATAAATGGCTCTCATCAATATTTCATAAATGGCATACTGGTGTTTTCCAAAATTTTTAATTCTTTTGTTTCTTAAAAGTTATCTCTATTTTAATATCTTTTTCTATTCTTAGTACTCAGTGCATAAATTTATTTTTTATTTGTCCTTTTCCTCTACTGTGATGCTAATGTAGCATGCAGCATGAAAGAAAGAAATAAGCCTTGTTACATTATTCTATTCATGCAACCTGTGAACTAAAATAGTCAGGTAGGATCCATCCAATTCATATGTTTATGAATAATCATATCTAGACAGGTATTTATGTATTTGTGGCTTTATTAAAATGCTCCCCAATTAGCATCAAATGACTAAACACACAGTAAAATGAGTTTCCTACACATTCTGTACCATGACACACCATGATGTCCAGTATCAGTCACTAGTTTTTCTCAGTTGGACTAGTGATGAACACAGATGAGGAGGTTAAAGAGGGATATTCCAGATGGTTTTCTTCCAGAGTCTGGGGATCAACAAGTCTGTCCCCCTTAGAAGTCTTGTGTCCTGGAAGTCTGCCTCTTACCTTAGAATCTTTATCACTTAGCTCTTGGGCTTTATTTATACAGTTTCTCAAAGTTTTGTTGTTGAAAACTGAGTCATTTATTTCTCTGAAAATGTTCTTTCTTTCCCAATGTTGCCAGTATTGGCTTCTTTCTTCTCTTGTTATTTCTAGAATGGTTGAAGAGTACTGGTCCTCTTTGTATACCTAAATCTGAGTTCTCCAGGCCTCCTTTCCTTTTGCATTCACTCTGCCACATTTTGTTTTTTGGTGACAAGTGGGGCAATGTAAACCCATTTTGAATTACCTGAAGGATTAGCTAATGCTGTTAACAGAAAGGTACTTAGTGTCTTTAAAAAAACTTAACTCATAGCTTCCAACTTCAACATCTGCCAAATATTCTATAATTCATTCACATCAAATTTTATCACTTTCTCTTTAAATTTTTTCTAAATCTGAATGAATTTAGAAAAGGTTCTCCAGTAATTCTGGAGCAGTGGTTCTCAAACTTGAGAATTTACTTTTCTAATGAGCTCTCAGATATGCACATGATGCTCTATCTGGGGGCCCCAGTTTGGAAACCACACCTCTGGAAGAAGAGGTTCAGCAGTTTTCTTTTATGAAGAGAAAAATCTCTTCCAACATGTAAGTCAGTAATGGTTCTTCCTTATACTTACTTGTTAAACTTACTACCCCTAAAATATAAAATACTCACAGGCTTGTAGAGTTTAAAAAAAATCTTAGATTTCATGTTTTCTTCTTCGTTTTGCCTAAGAATATTAGATCATTTAAGTAGCCAGTTATAAAGCTGAGATTAAAATCAAGGTTTCTTGACTCTCAGTTCATTGGCCTTGGCCTTTCATCCCATAAATTCTTCTTTGTTTTATATAGTTAATAATTTGTAACACTAATAATATATGAAATGCCAATTTTAATTACGATAATACTTTGATTTTTCCAGAGTCATAAAATGCAGTTTATTGTAGAGTTGGTTTAGACCAAGTCACTACAAGATTTGTTATGATTCTCATCTCATGCTTTTTTGAATGATAAAATTAGGGAGGTTTACTGAAATATATTTATATAGGCTTTATACTGGAAATTAAAGTGCATGCAGTATTTAAAAAAAGAAAGTATCACTGCCCAGGGAAACTATAATACTAATCAGCTGTGACAAATTAAATCCCTTCCCTAGGAAGTTTTGCTTTTAGACCCTGCCTTGGGCTACTAGTATCAGAGGTATGTAAATGCCTCAAAGAAACCCATGAACATTTCACTGCATCTCCTGTCCTGTGTCTTTAATACAAGCCAACCATATTCAAATGAGGTGAAGATGTGCAGGTTATGTCACTGCCAAAGTGGGTGATGAACACTGCTTCAGAGTGTAGGGAGGACTTAAATGGGAGAAGTGCATAGATAAAAGACAAATTAACGTCTCAAATTCCTCCTATCACAGAGTACGACGACTGCAGTAGGCTTTTCCAGAAAGGAGTGTCATTTTCTATTAGAACTGAGTGTCCATTTTTCTTGCCTTTCTTTTATGGTTCTAAAGGTACAACAAATGAATGTACATTCTCAATAGTAGCACATGATGGCTAAGGAATGTTTGGTATTATTAATTTAGATTATTCTTAAATTTGTATATATGTAGGTCTAGATGTAACATGTATAAAGAATGATGTCAGTCTTTACAGGTAACTAGATGAATATTGAACTAAAAACTAATTTGTATTTAATAAAATTAAATGTAATTAAAAATAACTTTAAAACTCAATTATTTTAAATAATCAAAAATATTATTAACCACAAACTTATGACAATGGCATTGGCTTTGTTGGTATTCTGATTCCAAATCCAGAAGCATACTCTATGTGTGTATGTATGTGCCATATATTGCATTTAGTTTAAATTTGCTTATAGGAGCTGTGACCTCAGTTATGCCTATAATGATGACATTTTTTGGACCAATTCATACATTTAATGCGACATATTCTGAATTAGTTTAAAGACGAAATATCTTAAAAAAGGAAAATATGTATCAAACTTGATCTTACAGGCACTTGCAAACACAAAATATGAATGTCAACTAAATGATGTTAAGGCAATTGATTAATTTTATCAAGATGCATAAGAAAATTTACAGAAATGACAGGTGATTATTAAGAGCAAATTGTAGTTTCTGTAAACTTTAAATTATGCTCATTTTTTCCATACTTAATATTTGTTTTCTTTAATAATGAACTTACGATGTAGAAGCCCATTACAATGTTTACACTTTATAATGTTCAGCAACCTTGTAGAACTGAGCCCTTAACATTCATTGTAAAATGAATGGCTTTTTCCAAATCTAGGTATAACTATGCTAATTTTAGATACTTCAAGTTGCAGTTTCCAGAGTGGTGTTTGTCATACTGAAATATTAAAAATCTATCTAAGAACTATAATCACTCAAAGATTTTCTAATTTGTCATTATTCTCAACCAAGCACAGGTTACATGAAAATGTTACAGCAAGAATTATTTTTTCTGAAATTAAAGCAAAGAACCAAGTTTAATGGAAATATAAAACAAAAATATTAATTATGTTTTTATTACTCATCCAGATACCACCAGAATACCCCCACATGTATAATAATCATTAAATTCACTTGTTTAGAATATTTTACCAAGTTTAATTCATAATAAAACCATAGGTATTAAAAGGTTACTTTGACATTTATAGATTGTCCAGAAAGAAGGATAAAACATGTTTTACTTAAAACCTGTGGCTTAATTCATAACTCTTAAAGATTTAGATACATAAGGTTCTACACTTACGTTTTTGCCCAAGGCTCTGCAAATTCTAAAGGTAAACCTGCCTTATATCTTAGTTTCGTCAGTAAGAGTGGTGAGTTTGATATTCTCTATCTGTATCATATGTGTTTTTTGTATTCATAAAAAGAAGAAAATTACCCCTGGCCTTTCTTGGAAGGGCCAACTGATTCAGGGCTTCAAGCTTCTCATGGACTTAGTAGAGTTTTGATTAGTGCCAACTATGTAACGATGATTAAACTCTCTTAATCTTGAGCATTTCTGGTTCTGCAAAACACAATCATGCAGTTAATTGGAAAAGGATTGCGTCTAACATTTTTTTTCCTGGAAATATGATGGTAAATGCTTGGTAAACATTTTCTGTCTTGATATTTTTATCTACTTTGGAATAATCTCAGAATATTTAAGTCCTTTAAGTAGTCTCAAATCATTTGCTGCATTTGAGTTATTTCAGGTACAGTAAACAAACTCAGCTTCAGATCTCTGCCCCATACTATTCCTGCTAATAATCACTACATGTAGAACAAAGTATGATTTCACTTCAAAGGGTAATGACAAGGACTTTTACACCTCAGGGATGTGTAAAAGAAAGACTTAAATGGGGTGCTTTCTATCAGAGACTGCGTCTCATTCTCCAGCTTCCAATTTTGGAAACAAACAAATAATCAATGAGATTTTCTTCTTTGTTCAAAGTTACTGGATCCTCCTGGGATATAGTTGCATAGTTTTACTATCAAGCAAAATGCAGGAATAAGCCATTTTCTTTGGGCATGTCGATAGAGAAATAACTAACTTCTCATTGTGAAATAGCTTCAGGACTCTTGACACAAACAAAATTTTCTGATTTGCTGATGAGAACAGCATCCCCAAATTAATACCCACTGAAAGGATCCAGTAGTTGCAAATGTTTCCATTTTTATTATTTGAATTTTTTAATATCATTAAGAGACTACAAGTATTTTTTTGTTGTTGTTTGAGATTATTGCACTGCTCTGATGATTGAAATCACTTGCACTTCAGCCTTTACTCATGTAAATATTCTATGGAGACAGAGGAAGGCACTTGCTGTCGATGTCTTATTGCTCAATTATGAAGCACAGAAAATGCTCCTATGTGGGTAGTGCAAGAACAAAATGGGTTCATACATAATAAATCAGGACACAGCCCCTACTCATGTTGGTAGAATTCACACACAAAACACAATCATACATTTATTTTTTCTTTACAGAATCTGAATGAAACTTTGAAAATGAGAAAATGTATATTGGTACTGAAACACTGATAAATGTATCACTTTGTAAAATAAAGCTTAAATTAACAATTATGTTCACTGAAGACTCATTACAAAGAGATGAAGAGAAAAAATAAAGATGAATTCATATCTCACTTTAATTGCATTAAACTACATCACAAATATGACCAGACTCTTAATATCAGAGCTATAATCTTCTAAAATCAAAAATTTTGCCTTGCAGACTTCCTACTAGAAAAGTTCTGGAATGAAATACAGTCATCTTTCAATGAGTTCTTTTCATGAACTCATATAAAGTCTTATTTATTACCTTATTTTTGCCTGTTTGGCCTGAAGCAACCTCGAAGAGAACAATTTCAGCTGATTTTTTTTTTTTCCCTATCATGCTCAAAGAGATAATGAAAGTCGTTTTTTCAGTCATGCAAATTACCGGAGACCTGCAGGTTTTTTGATCTGAACAAAATTAGGCCTGGCCCAAACTGAATTGTAGGCTAGAAACTCGGGAATCCTTTATTCGTTATCAGTTTCTTTGCTGACACTTCCACCAATATTCAAAATATTATGTTCAACTGTCTGTACGATAATCAGCATTTATTTCCCCATAGTCATTGTCAGGATCATGTCTATTTTTTGTTCATTTTTTTGTTTATTATTTACTGCTCCATCTAATACAATGTAAGCTCAATGTCTTTCTGTTCATACCAAAATCATAGCACTTGGCACAGTGCCTGGCAGTGGTACATTGAATAAAGTGAGTAAACAAATAGGATTGTTAAAGCTACAATATTTCCCTAATTTTCAACACTTTCATTATACTAAGATTTATAGCTATGTTTCATTTGAGAGAATGAATCCAGAGTTGATTTTTTGGTGCTGTTCCTTGGTCTTAAGCTTTTCTATGTATTTACAGTTGGGTTGTTTCAAGGCTTAGGCATTTTATGAGGGGAAGTTCTCCCTGGCACTGCATGATAATGAGACTGCATGGGGACCATAGGTTTTTCCTACTTACTAAGAGAGTATCTCCTTTTATATTGATGAAAGCTGATGAAATACTAGAAATGTTTCTATTTCTTAGAGTTTGGAAGCATGAGAACTTAGGAGAGGAGATTTTCATTTATAAACTGAAGCTTTCATGTTCCACACAAACAAAGCATAAATGATGTTAATCAGTGATGACAATACATCCCCTACCACTGGGAGGATATTCCACATGAGAAGGAATTTGCTCTGACTCTTGTGATATACCACTATATTCAGCTCATCTATCCCATTCGATAAACTCAGCTTTATCCTTGGATCAGGCTAGACGATTAAAAAGCTTTGGATTTATATTGCACCATTTGAGTCCTTCATCTAATTGCTTTTATCAAAGTGAGTTCTGGTTTTATGCTACCAGCTAACACTGAAGGGTGTGAAAAAAAAGTAAATACTGTAAACTAGTAATTAGGTCTATTTTGGAGATGTTGTTGAGAATACTCTGCAGTGTCTTTTTCTCTATCCTGAGAAAAAATACACTGCAGGGTTTTTTTACCTCCCATCCCCCCCATCCAATAGCGCTTGTACCTCCTTTGTTCTCCTACAGTATGCTATATTAATCTCCATCTTATTAATAAAGACAGTTTCATAAAACTTTTCCACCAAGTCTTTCTTTCTCTGTCTCTAGACTATAAACTCTTTGAAGGCAGAGGTTAAATTTTTGTGTGTGTCTTAAAATCAAGAAACTTTGTATAACTCCTGGCATATTATGCATATTCAATGTGTTTGTCATATGAATACTGGGTGGATGAGTGAATGAATGCATTATTAAATACTACAGAGTCTGTGTTAAGCATTACACATTTACTAAAATGAAATCAGAGAGTAGATGATTGATTGCTCATGCTGTGCTGCCCATGCTGTGGAGTATACTATATGAAAATCATAAGAACTATGGAATGCTGCTAAATACACTATGTCATATATTGAAAGAACAAATGTACCTGCCTAATTTCCAAATTTAAAACATGAAATAAAAAAATACTGTATTTGTGAATATATACATGCAGAAGTGTTCAGTTGTTATAAAGATGCCAAAATTCATGTAAATGTAGACAGAATCCACCTATTACTAAGGTTGTTTTGATTTCTTGGGGCCTCACCACCATCATATTTTTTTTTAGTTAATTTGAAATAATTATTAGGAATGATGCTTTGACACATATCACTGAACAAAATTTTAGGGCTATGAAACTCAAATTAAATATTTGGGGTAAGGTCAATCCTTAGGTAGAAAGAAATGATACATGTAAGTAGACCTAAATTTTTCATTTTATAGATAACTGATCTGTATTCAATTATTCTGATTTCCAGCGCTTTCCAGTACTTCTGTTTCCAGATATGAATGAGTAGATGAGACCATCAGTTAGTAATTTTTCAAGAAATTTTTATTTTGGGACTTCCCTGATGGTCCAGTGGTTAAGACTCCACACTTCCATTGCAGGAGGAATGGGTTTGATCCCTGGTTAGGGAACTAAGATCCCATGTGGTGCAGGAAAAAAAATAAAAAAGAAAAGAAAAAAAATTTATTTTAAAAGCATTCCAGGAAGACATTGGAATGAGCTTAGTACTTACTGTATGCTGGAAAACATAAAATTACCTTTTATTTGAATTTATACTTTTGTTCTAATAAATGTGATTTGTAAATCTTTCAACATATGTAATTTTCAGACTCCTTTAGTATAAACAACACTCTGTATATGACAGCTCTTTAATCATGGATTATGAGATTATATAATCTTAAATTATTCTATATTAAAGGGATCTTATGAATCACTCTAGTCTAACCCCCTTCATTAATACTGATTTAATTATGTCCCAGATAATTAAAGCAACTGGCCAAATCTTTCAAAGATTTTATAGTTTTGAAAAAAAAAAAAAGTAAATTCCTAGCCATGGATAAATGCCTTAATTTTGCTCATATGATAGTATATTAATCCATTCTTCATTCATACAGTAGTATATTAATAAAATTGCATCAACTGTATAAATCAAATTATCAATATATAATTGGGACAATAGGAGGAGGGATAATAAAGTAGTGTTCTCACTAATACAGGATTTATAGAATTGACAATTTATATTAATACATGAAAGGTACCTATGTAGTGGCTCTCCATTTTGTCAGGATTAGGTTGTTCAGTCTTTCTTTTCACCTGTTCTTTGAAAATTGAAAAATCTAGGAAATGTGATTAAAACTGTCAGTAACTATTAAGCACACACTGAAACATTATTTTGGATAATAAATTAAATAATTACAATAAGTATAATTAAAGAAGTTAATAGATTAGAGGATTAATGCCTATATAAGATACTTGAAACTGGAAACCAATTATATAGACTAGCTCCCCAGTATTAGTGATGGTCTTATATTTCCAAGTATCTTTTTCTTTTATTCCTTAGACCTATTAGGGCCATTGCAATTAAGTTAAAGAAGGAAATGAGTGTAAAATTCATACAGTTTAAAATTTTGTGTTTAAAAATATCATTTTTAAGCAGTAAAATATTAGAACTAATAAACAAATTCAACAAAGTTACAGGACACAAAATTTACACACAAGTCAGTTGCATTGTTATATAATCATAGTGAATAGTCTGAAAGGAAAATTAAGAAAACAATTCTATTTACAATAATATGAGAAAGAATAAAAGACTTTAGGAATAAATGTAACCAAGGAGATGAAAGATTTGTACACTGAACTAAAAAAATTACTGAAAGAAAGAAGACATCCCTTGTTGTGTAGATTGGAAGACTTAATATTGTTGATAGTACCCAAAGTGATCTACAGATTCAATTCACATGGAGTCTAAAGAGACCAAAATAGCCACAACAGTTTTGAAAAAGAAAAAGTTGGAGGACTCAACCTTCCTGGTTTCAAAAAAAACTACAAAACAACAGTAATCAAAGCAGTATGGTACTGGCATAAAGACATACAAATCAATCAAAAGAATATAGTAGAGACCCCAGAAATAAGCTCATATTTTATATATATTATATATATATAAGCTTTATATATATATATATATATATATATATATATATATATATGACTTTCAACAAGGGTGCCAAGATCACTTAACAGGGAAAAGACAATCTTGTCAAAAAACTCTTGGAGAAAACCAGACCTCCACATGCAAAAGAATGAAGATGGACCCTTATCTTATACCATACACAAAAATTAACTCAAACTGAAATAAGACCTAAATGTAACAGCTAAAACTATGAAAATCCTAGGAGAAAGCATAGGGGAAAACCTTCGTAACATTGGACTTAGCAATGATTTCTTGGATATGATACCAAAAGTATAGGCAACAAAAGCAAACATAGACAAATGAGACTATATCAAACTTAAAAACATTTATGCTTGAAAGGATACAATAAATAGAAAAGGCAATCTATGGAATGAGATAAAATACTTGCAAATTATATATCTGAGAAGTAAATATCCAGAATATATAAGGAACTACAACTCAAGAAAAAACCAAATAATTGGATTAAAAGTGGTTAACTGGTCTGCACAGGTATTTCTCCAAAGATGTACACTAATGGTCAGCAAGCATATGAAAAGATGCTCAACATCACTAATGATCAGAGAGATGCAAATCAAAACCACAATAAGATATCACTTCATACCCATTAGGATGGCTAGATACTATCAAAAAACAGAAAATAACAAGTGTTGACAAGGGTGTGGGGAAATTGGAAAGCTTGTGTACTATTGGTGGTAACTGTAAAATGGTTCAACTGCTGTGGAGAATAGTATGGAGATTATTCAAAGAAAGAAAATGAGATCTATGTATGGTGTAGCAATCCCACTTCTGGGTATATAGCCAAAAGCATTTTTGACATCTGGGTTTTGAAGAGATACTTGTACTCCCATGTTTACAGCAGCACTATTCATAATCACTAAGAGGCAGAAGCAACTCAAATGTCCAATGATGGATGAATGAATAAACACAATGTGGTATATATACACAATGGAATATTGTTCAAACATAAAAAGGAGAGAAAACCTGTCACATGCTACAACAGGATAAACCTTGAGACATTGTTTTAAGTGAAACAAGCCATTCACAAAATGACAGGGTATTATTCCACTTACCTGAGTTATCTAAAGTGGTCAAATTCATAGAAGCAGGAAGTAAAATGGTGGTTACTAAAGGCTAAGGGGAAGAAGAAACGGAGAGTTGTTTATTGGATATAGTTTCAGATTTATAAGATGAAGTTCTGGAGCTCTGTTTCAAAACAGTGTGAGTATATGTAACACTACTGGGCTGTACACTAAAAAGGGATGATGGTTAATTTTCTTATGTTTTTAATCATAATTTAAAAAATTATTTTTATATGTAAACCTTCTACACATTTCCCCCTTAATTCAAAATCACTGTTTTCTTGAAATATCCAATAATTAATATGCAATGAAAATAATGATTCACCCTGTAAATACACATCACAGTGTAAAATATATGGCACAAAGCTTAACATCTGAAGGAAACTCAAATAGGAAAGAAATAAGTGCATCATAAATTTTGTATCGTATACATTGAGGTTCCAAAAGTCTTTTCACACTACATTCAGTTGCTTAGAAAAATCACTGAAAGAGTCCTTAGCCTTTTTGTTTCACATGCAAAATAGAAATGGCTAATAATCTGGAAATATGAAATTATAAAAGTAATGTGAAAAGCATAGAGAAGTAACTTAATTTTACACATACATGCATACAATTTTTTAAAAAAATCAGCATCAGGTACACGAAATAAAATTGTAAATGGAAAAATAGGTAGTAAGTTTGTTAAATGGGCTGTATCAAATTTACCAAGAAAAAATATTTATAAATTCCTATTTCAAACTTCAAATTGTATGAATATCAATTTTCCTGGAAGTAATTCGAAATTTGTTATTTAAAGGTTGATGGATTTTTAGAAATCCTTAATTTTCTTCCTGAGAAAGATTTTATAACAGAGAACTCTAAAAACAATGAATTCTGAAAATATAGACGATGAAAGAAAAATTTAAATGTGGTATTTAAAACCATACTTTCTCTGACCTCCCACCTTTCTAATGCTTATTGACAAGAATCAAAGCTCATTTAATAGCATTTAAAACCTCCTCTCACATTCTGGCCATTTAAAAAAAAATGTTGGGGCTTCCCTGGTGGCGCAGTGGTTGAGAGTCCGCCTGCCAATGCAGGGGACACAGGTTTGTGCCCCGGTCTGGGAGGATCCTACATGCCGTGAAGCAGCTAGGCCCATGAGCCATGGCAGCTGAACCTGCGCGTCCGGAGCCTGTGATCTGCAACGGGAGAGGCCACAACAGTGAGAGGCCCGTGTATCGCAAAAAAAAAAAAAAAGTTTTTCTTCCATTTGCAAATGCATTTCATGTACAGTCTGTGCTGTGAAACTTTTTAAAATAAAAGTGAAACCTGTAGTAGATAGTCCATAATGAAGGTCATTGTTTCTAAGAAAATCTTTCTTATTTTTAATCTCCCAGCATGAGTTCCCTGTTAGATGATTCAGTTAGTGCTAATTCTTATCAATAAATTGAATTGCCTCATGTTCATCCAGTTTTCTTGTATCTTTGTCCATTTATTTTCTATAGAACAAAAATAAACTTTTGAACTAGGTGGAAGTCACACCACATTTTTGGTAATCTTTTTTTTTTTCTTTTTTTTAAATTGGAGTAGAGCTGATTTACATTGTTGTGTTAGTTTCTGCTGTACAGCAAAGTGAGTCAGTTATACATATACAATATATACACTCTTTTTTAGATTCTTTTCCATAAAGGTCATTAGAGTATTGAATAGAGTTCCCTGTGGTATGGAGTAGGTTCTTATTAGTTAGCTATTTTATATATAGTAGTGTGTATATGTCAATCCCAGTCTTCCAATTTATACTCCCCCCCCTTCCCCCTTGGTAACCATACATTTGTTTTCTACACCTGTGACTCAGTTTCTTTTTTGTAAATAGGTTCAATTTGTACCAATTTTTAGATTCCACATATAAGCAATATCATTTGATATTTGTCTTTCTCTGTCTGACTTCACTCAGTATGAAAATCTCTAGGTCCATCCATGTTGCTGCAAATGGCATTATTTTTTATGGCTGAGTAATATTCCATTGTATGTACGTAACCACATCTTCTTTATCCATTCCTCTGTCAGTGGACATTTAGTTTGCTTCCATGTCTTGGCTATTGTAAATAGTGCTTCAGTGAACATTAGGGTGCATGTATCCTTTCAAATTATGGTTTTCTGCAGATATATGCCCAGGAGTGGGATTGCTGGATCATATTTTTAAGGAACATCTATACTGTTCTCCATAGTGGCTCTGTCAATTTACATTTCCAGCAACAGTGTAGGAGGGTTCCCTTATTTCCACACCCTCTCCAGCATTTACTGTTTGTAGATTTTTTGATGATGGCCATTCTGACTGGTGTGAGGTGATACCTCATTGTAGTTTTCATTTGCATTTCTTCAATAATTAGTGATGTTGAGCATATTTTCATGTGCCTCTTGGCCATCTGTATGTCTTCTTTGGAGAAATGTCTATTTAGGTCTTCTGCCCATTTTTTGATTGGGGTGTTTTGTTTTTGTTTTTTCATATTGAGCTGCATAAGCTGTTTATGTTTTGGATATTAATTCTTTTTCACTTTGCAAATATTTTCTCCCATTATGTGTGTTTTCTTTCCATTTTGTTGATGGTTTCCTTTCCTGTGCAAAAGCCTTTAAGTTGAATTAGGTCCCATGTGTTTATTTTTGTTTTTATTTCCATTACTCTTGGAGGTGGATCAAAACAGATGTTACTGCAATTTATGTCTCTTCCATTTCTTACTTTTATTTTTATTTATTTATTTTTTAACATTGTTATTGGAGTATAATTGCTTTGCAGTGGTCAGTTAGTTTCTTCTGTATAACAAAGTGAATCGGCTATATGTATACATATACACCCATATCCCCTCCCTCTTTCATCTCCCTCCCACCCTCCCTATACCACACTTCTAGGTGGATACAAAGTACCAAGCTGATCTCCCTGTGCTATGCAGCTGTTTCCCATTGGCTATCTATTACACATTTGATAGTGTATATATGTTCATGCCACTCTCTCACTTCATCCCAGCTTACCTTTCCCCCTCCCCGTGTCCTCAAGTCCATTTTCTACATCTGTATCTCTATTCCTGTCCTGCCCCTGGGATCTTCATAACATGTTTTTTTTTAAGATTCCATATATATGTGTTAGCATACAGTATTTGTTTTTCTGACTTACTTCACTCTGTATGACAGACTCTAGGTTCATCCACCTCACTACAAATAACACAATTTCATTTCCTTTTATGGCTGAGTAATATTTCATTGTATATATGGGTGACATCTTTATCCATTCATCTGTCAATGGACCCTTAGTTGCTTCAGTGTCCTGAGTATTGTAAATAGAGCTGCAATGAATATTGTGGTACATGACTCTTTTTGAATTATAGTTTTCTCAGGGTATATGCCCAGTAGTGGGATTGCTGGGTAGTATGGTAGTTCTATTTTTAGTTTTTTAAGGAACCTCCATACTGTTCTCCATAGTGGCTTTATCAATTTACATTCACACCAACAATGAAAGAGGGTTCCCTTTTCTCCACACCCTCTCCAGCATTTATTCTTTGTAGATTTTTTGATGATGGCCATTCTGACTGGTGTGAGGTGATACCTCATTGTAGTTTTGATTTGCATTGCTCTAATGATAAGTGATGTTGAGTATCCTTTCTTGTGTTTGTTGGCGATCTGTATATCTTCCTTGGAGAAATGTCCATTAGGTCTTCTGCCCAATTTTTGATTGGGTTATTTTTTTTTTTTGATATTGAGCTGTATGAGCTACTTGTATATTTTGGAGATTAATCCTTTGTCACTTGCTTCGTTTGCAAATATTTTTTTCCCATTCTGAGGGTTGTCCTTTTGTCTTGTTTATGGTTTCATTTACTGTGCAAAAGCTTTTGACTTTCATTAAGTCCCATTTCTTTATTTGTGTTTTTGTTTCCATTTCTTTAGGAGGTGGGTCAAAAAGGACCTTGCTGTGATTTGTCATAGGTGTTCTTCCTATGTTTTCCTCTAAGAGTTTTATAGTGTTACACCTTACATTTAAGTCTTTATTCCATTTTGAGTATATTTTTTGTATGGTGTTAGGAAGTGTTCTAATTTCATTCTTTTACATGTAGCTATCCAGTTTTACCAGAACCACATATCGAGGAGGCTGTCTTTTCTCCATTGTATATTCTTGCTTCCTTTATCATAGATAAGTTGACCATATGTGCGTGGGTTTTTCTCTGGGATATCTATCCTGTTCCATTGATCTATATATCTGTTTTTGTGCCAGTACAATACTGTCTTGATTACTGTCACTTTGTAGTATATTCTGAAGTCAGGGAGCCTGATTTCTCCTGCTCCATTGTTTTTTCTCAAGATTGCTTTGGCTATTTGGGGTCTTTTGTGTTTCCATACAAATTGTGAAACTTTTTGCTCTAGTTCTGTGAAAAATGCCATTGGTAATTTGATAGGAATGCAAGAGATTTCTGTGCATTGATTTTGTATCCTGCCTCTTTACCAAATTCATTGATTAGCTCTAGTAGTTTTCTGAAAGTGTCTTTAGGATTCTCTGTGTATAGTATCATGTCATCTGCAAAGAGTGACAGTTTTACTTCTTTTCCAATTTGGATTCCTTTTATTTCTTTTTCCTCCCTGATTGCAGTGGCTAAAAATTCCAAAACTATGTTGAATAATAGTGGTGAGAATGGAAAACCTTGTCTTCTTCCTCACCTTAGAGGAAATGGGTTCAGTTTTTCACTATTGAGAATGATGTTGGCTGTGGGCTTGTCATATATGGCCTTTATTATGTTGAGGTAAGTTCCTTCTATGCCTACTTTCTGGAGGGTTTTTATCAAAAATAGGTGTTGAATTTTGTCGAAAGCTTTCTCTGCATCTATTGAGATGATTGTATGTTTTTCTCCTTCAATTTGTTAATATGGTGTATCACATTGATCAATATGCATATATTGAAGAATCCTTGCATTCCTGGGATAAACCCTACTTGATCATGTTGTATGATCCTTTTAATGTGTTGTTGAATTCTGTTTGCTAGTATTGTGTTGAAGATTTTTGCATCTATGTTCATAAGATATATTGGTCTTAGCTTTCTTTTTTTGCGACATCTTTGTCTGGTTTTGGTATCAGTGTGATGTTGGCCTCATAGATAGTGTTTGGGAATGTTCCTTCCTTGCTATATTTTGGAAGAGTTTGAGAAGGATAGGTGTTAGCTCTTCTCTAAATGTTTGATAGAATTCTCCTATGAAGCCATCTGATCCTAGGCTTTTGTTTGTTGGAAGATTTTTAATCACAGTTTCAATTTCGGTGCTTGTGATTGGTCTGTTCATATTTTCTGTTTCTTCCTGTTTCAGTCTTGGAAGGTTGTGCATTTGTAAGAATTTGTCCATTTCTTCCAGGTTGTCTGTTATATTGGCATAGAGTTGCTTGTAGTAATCTCTCATGATCCTTTGTGTTTCTGCAGTGTCAGTTGTTACTTCTCCTTTTTCACTTCTAATTCTGTTGATTTGAGTCTTCTCCTTTTTTTTCTTGATGTGTCTGGCTAATGGTTTATCAATTTTGTTTATCTTCTCAAAGAACCAGCTTTTGGTTCTATTGATCTTTTCTATTATTTCCTTCATTTCTTTTTCATTTATTTCTGATTTGATCTGTATTGTTTCCATCTGCTATCTTTGGGGTTTTTTTTATTCTTCTTTCTCTAATTGCTTTAGGTGTAAGCTTAGGAGGTTCATTTGAGATTTTTCTTGTTACTTGAGGTAGGATTCTGTTGCTATAAACATCCCTCTTAGAACTGCTTTCACTGCATCCCGTAGGCTTTGGGTCATCGTGTTTTCATTGTCATTTGTTTCTAGGTATTTTTTGATTTCCCTGTTGATTTCTTCAGTGATCTCTTGGTTATTTAGTAATATATTGTTTAGCCTTCATGTGTTTGTATTTTTTACACTGTTTTCCTGTAATTGACATCTAGTCTCATACCGTTGTGGTTGGAAAAGATACTTAATACAATTTCAATTTTCTTAAATTTACCAAGGCTTGATTTATCGCCCAAGATAAGATCTATCCTGGAGAATGTTCCATGAGCACTTGCAAAGAAAGTGTATTCTGTTCTTTTTGGATGGAATGTCCTTTAAATATCAATTAAGTCCATCTTGTTTAATGTATCATTTAAAGCTTGTGTTTCCTCATTTTCATTTTGTATGATCTGTCCATTGGTGCAAGTGGGGTGTTAAAGTCCCCTACTATTATTGTGTTACCATCGATTTCCCCCTTTATGGCTGTTAGCATTTGCCTTATGTATTGAGGTGCTCCTATGTTGGGTAATAATATTTATTATTTACATATTTATTGCATAAATATTTACAATTGTTATATCATCTTCTTGGTTTGATCCCTTGATTGTTATGAAGTGTCATTCTTTGTCTCTTGTAATAGTCTTTATTTTAAAGTCTATTTTGTCTGATATGAGAATTGCTACTCCAGCTTTCTTTTGATTTCCAGTTGCATGGAATATTTTTTTTGCATCCCCTCAGTTTCCTTCTGTGTGTGTCCCTAGGTCTGAAGTGGGTCTCTTGTAGACAGCATATATACGGGTCTTGTTTTTGTATCCATTCAGCCAGTCTATGACTTTTGATCGGAGCATTAAATCCATTTACATTTAAGGTAATCATCAATTATATATGTTCCTATTACCATTTTCTTAATTGTTTGGGTTTGTTATTTTAGGTCTTTTCCTTCTTTTGTGTTTTGTGCCTAGAGAAGTTCCTTTAGCATTTGCTGTAAAGCTGGTTTTGTGTTGCTGAATTCTCTTAGCTTTTGCTTGTCTCTAAAGGTTTTAGTTTCTCCTCTGAATTTGAATGAGATCCATGCTGGGTAGAGTAATCTTGATTGTAGGTTTTTCCCTTTCTTCAATTTCTTAAATATGTCCTGCCACTCCCTTCTGGCTTGCACAGTTTCTGATGAAAGGTCAGCTGTTAACCTTATGGGAATTCCCTTGTATGTTATTTGTTGTTTTTCCCTTGCTGCTTTTAATGTTTTTTCTTTGTATTTAATTTTTGATAGTTTGATTTATATGTGTCTTGGTGTGTTTCTCCTTGGATTTATCCTGTATGGGACTCTCTGTGCTTCCTGAACTTGATTCACTATTTTGTTTCCCATATTAGGGAAGTTTTCAACTATAATCTCTTCAAATATTTTCTCCGTCCCTTTGTTTTTCTCTTCTTCTTCTGGGACCCCTATAATTCAAATGTTGGTGTGTTTAATATTTCCCAGAAGTCTCTGAGACTTCCCTCAATTGTTTTCATTCTTTATTCTTTATTCTGCTCTGTGGTAGTTATTTCCACTATTTTATCTACCAGGTCACTTATCCATTCTTCTGCCTCAGTTATTCTGCTCTTGATTCCTTCCAGAGAATTTTTAATTTCATTTATTGTGTTTTTCATGATTGTTTGCTCTTTATTTCTTCTAGGTCCTTGTTAAATGTTTCTTGTCTTCGTTCTATTAAAACGATTCTGCATCATATTTGCTATCATTATTCTGCCTTCTTTTTCAGGTAGACTGCCTACTTCCTCTACCTTTGTTTGTTCTGGTGGGTTTTACGTTGCTCCTTCACCTGCAGTGTATTTCTCTTTTCTTATTTAGGTTAACTTACTGTTTTTGGTGGGTGGAATTTGAGGTCTCGTTTTCGCAGGCTGGGAGTTCATAGTTCCCATTGTTTTTGGTGTCTCCCCCCAGTGGGTCAGGTTATTTCTGTGAGCTGTGTAGGCTTCCTGGGGGAGGGCACTGGTGCCTGTGTTCTGGTGGATGAGGGTTGAACTTGTCTTTCTGGTGGGCAGGACCACATCCAGTGGTGTGTTTTGGAGTGTCTGGGGACTTATTACGGTTTTAGGCACCCTCTCTGCTAATGGGTTGTGTTGCGTTCCTGTCTTGCTAATTCTTTGGCGTGGAGTATCCAGCACTGGAGCTTGCTGGTCACTGCATGGAGCTGGGTCTTAACATTGAGATGGAGCTCTCTGGGAGAGCTCTGGCAGATTGATATTACATGGAGCCTGGAGGTCTCTAGGGGAACAATGTTCTGAACTCAGCTCTCCCACCTCAGAGGCTCAAGCCTGACATCAGGCCAGAGTGCTAAGACCCTGTCAGCCACATGAATCAGAGGAAAAGGGAGAAAAAAAAAAAAGAAAATGAAAAAAAATTAAAGTTATTAAAATAAAAAATAATTAAAAAGGAATTAAAAAAAGGAAAGAAAGGAGAGAGCAACCAAACCAATAAACACATCCATCAATGATAACAAGCACTAAAAACTGCACTAAAAAAGAAAAAGGAAAAGGAAAAAAAAAACGGACAGAACCCTAGGACAAATGGTAAAAGCAAACCTATACAGACAATGTCACACAAAGAAGCATACATATACACACTCACAAAAAAAGAAAAAGTAAAATATATATATATAAAGTAAAAATGGAGGAGAGCAACCATATCAATAAACAAATCTACCAATGATAATAAGCTCTAAATACTAAACTGGGATATACATAAAACCAGAAACAAATTAGATGCAGAAAGCAAACCCTAAGTCTACAGTTGCTCCCAAAGTCCACCGCCTCAATTTTGGGATGATCCGTTGTCTATTCAGGTATTCCAGAGATACAGGCTACATCAAGTTGTTTGTGGAAATTTAATCTGCTGCTCCTAATGCTGCTGGAAGAAATTTCCCTTTCTCTTCTTTGTTCGCACAGCTCATGGGGTTCAACTTTGGATTTAACACTGCCTCTGCATGTAGGTTGCCTGAGGGCATCTTTCCTTCACTCAGACAGGACGGGATTAAAGGAGAAGCTGATTAGGGGGCTGTAGCTCGCTCAGGCTGTGGGGAGAGAGGGGTACAGAATGCAGGGTGAGCCTGCATCGGCAGAGGTTGGTGTGATGTTGCAATAGCCTGAGGCACGCTGTGTGTTCTCCCGGGGAAGTTGTCCCTCGATCACGGGACCCTGGAAGTGGTGGGCTGCACAGGCTCTCAGAAGGGGAGGTGTGGATAGTGATCTGTGCTTGCACACAGGCTTCTTGGTGGCTGCAGCAGCCTTAGCATCTCATGCCCATCTCTGGTGTCCATGCTGATAGCCGTGGCTTGCGCGTCTCTGGAGTTCATTTAGGTGGTGCTGTGAATCCCCTCTCCTCGCACACCCTGAAACAATTGTCTCTTGCCTCTTAGGCAGTGCCAGACGTTTTCCTGACTCCCTTCCAGCTTGTTGTGGCACACTAGTCCCCTTCAGGCTGTGTTCATGCAGCCAACCCCAGTCCTCTCCCTGGGATCTGACCTCTGAAGCCTGAGCCTCAGCTCCCAGCCCCCACCCGCCCCAGCAGGTGGACAGACAAGCCTCTCGGGCTGGTGAGTGCTGGTCGGCACCGATACTCTGTGTGGGAATCTCTCTGCTTTGCCCTCTGCACCCCTGTTGCTGTGCTCTCCTCCATGGCTCTGAAGCTCCCCCTGTGCCACCCACCATCTCCACCAGTGAAGGGGCTTCCTAGTGTGTAGAAAATTTTCCTCCTTCACAGTTCCCTCCCAGAGGTGCAGGTCCCATCTCTATTCTTTTGTCTCTGTTTTTTCTTTTTTCTTTTGCCCTACCCAGATACATAGGGAGTTTCTTTCCTTTTGGGAAGTCTGAGGTCTTCTGCCAGTGTTCAGTAGGTGTTCTGTAGGAGTTATTCCACATGTAGATGTATTTTTGATGTATTTGTGGGGAGGAAGGTGATCTCCGCATCTTATTTGAAGGTCCCCCTTGATTTCTTACTTTTAGAGTAAAGTTTATCCTCAGGACTCTGTTACTTATAAAGTTGTGTAGGGAAAGAAATCGGTATTGTAAAAAGGAAATAAGCCAGGGCACCTGAATAAAGGTTGCAAAAGAACTCTCACCTCCTAGAGCTCTGTCTTTCCTGTATTCTCAGAATGCCAATTTAAGGAATGCAAAATTTTCCTCCTGATTAATTAGTTATTCCCTCAAGAGATGTTTAAAGCAGTCCTTTACCTCCGTTACCAAGTCATTAAAGGGAATTTATAATTCCCAGGCCTTTAGATAATAAGCCACAGGCCACTTAAAAGTACTACTGAGAGTAGAAGTTTGGCATCAGAATATTCAGTCACAGATGGTAAATGGAAAGTCCACTGTCTACTGCATCTTAGATACAGAGATTAAATCTCTGCCTGAAATTTGTCTCCACATCTCTTAAACTATTTTTTGTTCTACAAAGTTTATTTTGTTCTGCAGCATTTGAAGCTTCTGAAAAGATTGATACTGTCTCATCTTCTGGGGAGGAAAAGTGATACAGATTGCTTTGTAAATGAAGACTCATCCTGTTATTGTCTACAGTTTGTGTAGTCATGTTAGATTATACAGCATTGTGTTGTGGGTTCCTTATTAATTATGATGCTTCCTGCTGCCATGCTGATTCATTTTTTCTGATGGCTTCACTGTGGAAAGCACAGTTTCTTTCAAAGAAGCCCATCACAATGCAAGCAGCTCATTAACTTCAGCCTTCCTCCCAGTTTCCTATGACAAGCTGAAGAACCTTCTCTAACTAACTTTAGAAAGAGATAATAAAGTTTTATTTCCCCTTCACAGCATCTCAAGGGCAGTTTAGCATGTTCTTTTCCTCCAGACAGAATTTTGAACAGAAGCAGAGGGAATCAGAACTTTATATTTTAATATTCTGGATGTCACTAAATTAGAAGTTACTGTAAATGACAACTCCTTATACTTAGTAGTTTCCATATTTTATTTTAGAAAAATGGTATATCTTTGTGTGTTGTTTGCTTCAGAGAGAAAAAATAAATGAAATTATCAGGACTGTCTTTCCGGATTCAAGTTCTGTGACTGTTTTCTTTAGTTTTCTTTTGTTTTTGTTTGCTAGCAAGGAGAAGAATATTTACCTAATGTGAAACCCTTCAAGTATGAATATTCTTTAATTCTCGCAAATTCTAAAAGTCCACCATTAGATGTTCTTTCTTTTGGTTTGTCTCTCCAGGCATTTTCTAGCACTATAAATATCTTTGGAAGCAGATACATATCTGGGTGATTTCGTGAATCTTTATTCAGTCAGAATAGGCTATGTTATGCTGTAATAGTAGATATCCCCTAAAATCTCACTGCCTAAACACCCACAAACATGTGTTTCTGTCTCTTGCTACAAGTCTGATGTGGGTTGGCAGATGGCTTTAACCATCATAATTCATTTAGGGATGGAAGCTGAAGGAAACTCCATCTCCTCGTGTATTTTTCCATGACTGATGGAGCAGGTAAAAGAAAGATATTGAACGCTGCCTTTCAAAATTCCTCCAAGGAGTGGCACATGCCACTACTCACAGTTGGCCAGCCAAAGTGAGTCCCATGACCATGTATAACTTTAAAAAGGTGGAAAGGTATCTTCCTACCCAGAAGGAGAAGGAAAAGCACATTTGTAAACAGCCCCAATAATCAACAGTACACTGTTGTAAATTGTTCCTCATAACCACATTCTGGCTGATGGCTAGTGGGGTGAGAACTGGAAATCTGAATGCCTTTGGAGCATAAAAAGCAAACCTAGGAGGCACAGCAGAAACATGGGGCTGGCACCTATCTCATATGCAGAAGCAATGTTCCAGCTCACCAACCTTTGGTGTTCTTCACTAAATATGGTAATCCTCAACCTAGGTAAATTTTCTGAATAATAAAATGTAATGCACTATTTCAATAAGATACCTGTATGTAATCAATACATAATAAATGCCATTTATAAGGCTTTTTAAACCGGACCTTTCTTGAGAAGTAACACTATAAATTGTTGATGATAAAATGGTTGGAAACTCCTGACCTACAGTATAAGATTTAGTGTTCCCTAGAAACAGGGGCTGTGTCTTACATCTCTCTGTGTCTCCATTTGCTAAGTTACAGCTGACAATATTCATCGTAGAGGGTAAAAAAAATACTGCAGGAACTAAGTAGCCTAAGTTTCTGTCCTTGCCTGACTACTTACTTGCTGAGTAACTATGAACGAGTAGCTATTGCTTTTGCCTACTTAGCATCCATCTCTCCTTCTGTTAACAGTGTCATAATTCCCCACCCCCAGCTCTTGGATGACCCCAAGCACTTATTCAGTCTCTGTGATTCTGCTGGAGTTGCACCTCCCAGGTTCTGGGATAACTCATAACCTTATAACCCATCCCTGTGGTCACAGTGATTGTTTCAGAAAGGGATACATATGCAACATTTTCCATGGGAGATTTTTTTTAACCATGAGGAAAGAAAAGCTCTACTTTAACCTATGGCTGCTGAAAGAATATGAGGCAAATCTGAAGCGTTTCGCTGCCATATTACCCCCAAAAGGGAACATCTATCTGAGAAAGGAGGCAACACAGAAAAACTCTAAACTGAATGGTAGAAACCAAGAGATGGAGAATATATGAGTAATAGGTAGACTAAAGTGATTGAGTGAGCCCTGCATGATTTGACTTTGTGCTTTCAATTATAGGACACAATTCATGTCCTTTTTATTAAACCTAGTTTGAGTTAAGGTGTTTGAAATGCCAAGCATCATGACAAATTAACCTTCCTGAGCCTGCTTCTACATGTATAAGATGAAGTATTGCCATAATATGTGGATTTCCCTAAAATAACTATACATCCTTAAAAGTGCTATATGCAGTAGATTTGTGGATGAAGATTATAAATCCAGTTTGTTAGTAATGTTGGGGTTGAGATGTCTGTGACTTGGGTATCCTTGTTTGCAGCCCAGGAAATAAGTACTGGAGGGAGATAGAGATTTGGGAGTCACCAGCAGAGAAATGGTAATCAAAGCCAAGGTGATAAATAAAAGTACCCTGTCAGAGGGTGAAGAAGGGAATATTGTATAGTTGAAATTTGATAGAGTGTAAACCATAGTGGGGCCTGGGGCAAAGATAACTTTTGATCTAAGGTTGGCAAGGAAATTCAGTGGCCAGTTGATATATGACCCAGACCTGGTGTGAGTTGCTAAGGAACTTATCGTTTATCACTTCAGTAAATAAATGGGAGTTGATCAAGGATTTAAAGCCAGAGACAAAATAGCATTTTGACTTTTATTAAGATCACTCTTGTGGAAGAAGAGACAATGGATTATAGGTGGAAGTGAATGATGTCAGAGTTACTAATCAATTATTCCAATTCTTTAAGCAAAAGATAATGAAGACCTAAATTAAGGTAATGGCAGTGAGAATTAAGATGAGGATAAGGTTGGAATGAGATTTAAGAGAGAGAATCTTACACTGTTAGATGTATTTGAGGGCTAAGGGGGAGAAGAAAATTCAGTATAAAGGTTTTTACTAGAATAACTGAGAGAAAAGTAACAATTCAATTAAGAGACACAGCAAAAAATGAGTAGGTTGGAAGCAAATTTCAGTTTTGAGCAGGATGGTCTTAAGACCTGAAACCAAGAGAATTTAGAGTTGATTTGTTAACAAATAGGTAGTAAAACCCCTGACATGAATAAAAAAGCCTAAGAGGTGTTAGAAGATGACAAAATGATGAACTCTAAGGCTGAAGCCCTAGAAACAGCCCGGCTCTGAGAACACTTAAGAATAAAAGGACATAAAAGTAGAAGGTGAAACCAAAGGATCTGGATGCCCCCCAAGCAAGGGAGAGTATCAAGTATGAGGTAGTGGCTGGTTGGTCACTGTCTATCTAGATCCTCAGTAAGATTTAAATTGGGAAAAATTTAAGGAAACAAGCATTAACTAATAATTCAGGTCATCCTTAGGGTAACGATACCATTCTCAAGTACAATTTACTCACTGTTTGCATAAAATTCTTTAAAATTTTAATTAAATCTGCCTTTCGATGAGAAAGGTCTGTACTTCTATAAACTGTGAGATTTTATATCACATTTCTCTAAGATATCACTCAAGTTTTCAATCCTCGTGACAGCCCCTGCTTGCTCTCCTGCCCACTGGATGTTAAATGTCCCTTTACCTGGGTTCTTATAACCCTCTGTGCATACCTTCTTCACACTTAAGCTCTTGATTTTAATCATTGGCTATATTATTTTACATTTCTAACAAATCGCGAAGTCATTGAGGATACGATTTCTTTTCTTTCTCCATCCACTCATGGCCCTATGCTCCTGGCCTAGCTCAGAAGAATGCTTATTGAATGTGTCACCCTAATATCTACCATTCCTTTTCTAAGTGTGGTGTCCATTAACCTACCAGTCAGTTAGAAGGCTAAATTTTCCTATTTCTGACATATTAGCTCTCTGATGCGTTCCATGTCATAAGTCGTTCCCACCACTTATAATGGCCACTAGTCTTCATGTTGTAGACCACTGAATAGCTCAACACTCTTTCTTCCATTGAGCCCTGAAGAAAACTGGATGGAGCAGAAGCAAGCCATTTTATCATGTCAAATTTCACAAGACCAGTGATTGAACTGCAATTCAAATGTATTATTATTAATAATACATAGAACTACAATATAAGAGGAACTAGGTAGAAATTCTAGTTAACTTAAACTTTTCCTAGTACTGCATAAAGGTAGAAAAATTTTCTTTTATTGATCTATAGTTGACTTACAATATTGTGTTTCAGATGTACGGAAAAGTGATTCAGTTAAACATTTATATTGTTTTTCATATTCTTTTCCATTATAGGTTATTACAAGATATTGAATATTGTTCCCTGTGTTATACAGTAAATCCTAGTTGTTTATCTATTTTAAATATACTGGTATTTATCTGTTAATCCGGTACTCCTAATTTATCCCTCCCCGCCCTTTCCACTTTGTTAACCATAAGTTTGTTTTCTATGTCTGTGAGTCTGTTTTGGTTTGTAAATAAGTTCATTTGTATTATTTTTTAGATTCATATAAGTAATATCATGTAATATATGTCTTTGATTTACTTAGTGTGATGATCTCTAGGTCCATCCATATTGCTGCAAATAGAATATTCCAGTCATTTTTATGGCTGAGTAATATTCTATTGTATATGTTTACCACATCGTCTTTATCCATTCATCTGTTGATGGACATTTAGGTTGCTTCCATGTCTTGGCTATTGTAAATAGTGCTGCTATGAACATTGGGGTGCATATATCTTTTCGAATTAACGTTTTCTCCAGATATGTACCCAGGAGTGGCATTGCTGGATCATATGTAACTTTATTTTTAGTTTTTTAAAGAACCTCCATACTGTTCTCCATAGTGGCTGTACCAATTTACATTCCTACCAATGGTGTAGGAGGGTTCCCTTTTCTCCACACCCTCTCCAGCATTTATTATTTGTAGACTTTTTGACAATGGCTATTCTGACCAGTGTGAGGTGATACCTCATTGTACTTTTGATTTGTATTTCTCTAATAATTAGTAATGTTGAGCATCTTTTCATGTACCTTTTGGCCATCTATATATGTCCTCTTTGGAAAAATGTCTGTTTAGGTCTTCTGCCCATTTCTGATTAGGTTGTTTGGGTTTTTTTGTTATTGAGTTATATGAGCTGTTTGTTAGGAGATTAAGCCCTTGTCAGTTGCATTGTTTGCAAATATTTTCTCCCCGTCCGTAGGTTGTCTTTTCATTTTGTTTATGGTTTCCTTTGCTGTGCAAAGGCTTATACATTTGATTAGGTCCCATTTGTTTATTTTTGCTTTTATTTCTATTGCCTTGGGAGAGTGACCTAAGAAAACATTGATATGATTTATATCAAAATGTTTTGTCTATATTTTCTTCTAAGAGTTGTATGGTGTCATGTCTTATGTTTAAGGTTTTAAGCCATTTTGAGTTTATTTTTGGTATGGTATCTTTGTGTATTTTTGTGTATGGTATGAGTGTTCTAATTTCATTGATTTACATGAGGCTGTCCAGCTTTCCCAACACCACTTGCTGAAGAGACTATCTTTTCTCCATTGTATATTCTTGCCTCCTTTATCAAAGATAAATTGACCATGGGTGTGTGGGTTTATTTCTGGGCTCTCTATTCTGTTTCATTTATCTACATGTCTGTTTTTGTGCCGGTACCACACTGTTTTGTTTTCTGCAGCTTTATAGTATTGTCTGAAGTCTGGGAGAGTTATGCCTCCTGTTTTGTTCTTTTTCCTCAGGATTGCATTTGGCAATTCTGGGTCTTCTGTGGTTCCATATAAATTTTAGGATTATTCTAGTTCTGTGAAAAATGTCATGGGTAATTTGATAGGTATCACATTAAATCCATAGATTACTTTGAGTAGTGTGGCCATTTTAACAATATTAATTCTTCCAATCCAAGAACATGGGGTACCTTTCCATTTTTTTGAATCATCTTCACTTTTCTCTATTAATGTTTTATGGCATATAGGTCTTTCACCTCCTTGGTTAGGTTTTTTCCTAGGTATTATATTTTTTGATGTGATTTTAAAAGGAATTTTTTTGTTTTTTGTTTTATTTTCTCTTTCTTATATTTCATTGTTAGTATAAAGATTTCTGTATATTAATTTTTTATCCTGCTACCTTGCTGAATTCATTTATTAGTTCTAATAAAGTTAGACAATTTAAGACAAGACCTTCACAAGAAGAATGGACCTTATGGATTCTCAATTCCTCAGGTCTCCATGACTCTACGGATGCACCTATCTCTTCAAATTTCTTTGTCCAGTAGAACACATGTCTATGTTATTCACAGAAATAATATCTTGGGTTTCTCCTGAATCTGCATCCTAGGCTATACCACCTGGAATTCATCAGGATGGTAAGTTGTATATCCCTCAAATCATCTCTCACATTCCAGGGAGATTTTAAGCTGTGAACAAGCAGAAAGTAGGATCTCAGATTCTTGTTCAGTTTTTCCACCAATGAGTGTCATGAGTCACTGATTTTTGTTACCTGGTAAATAATTTACACTCTCCAAAACACTGAATTATTTTCTTCTGAGACATCACAATCTAATTTCATTTTCTAAGGATATTTTTCACATTAACAAAACTCTGGACAGGTCATTATAGAAAAAGGAGTGTGAATGGCTTCTTGTCTACTCTACCTAGCACTTTAACATTTAATGCCTATGCTATTTATTGGCCATTTCCTCATCAAAATCTATTCCAATTAAATTATTTTGATTCAGGATCTTGCAATAGTGTGGAGACAGTTTGACAAATATGACCCCTGAGAATGAATGAATGAATGGATTTTTTTTATATGAGATGCATCTAATCACATTAAATAATTCTTATATACCTACATCCACTGTTCTTTTAGTGGTTGCATGTAATATTGACACACCTATAACTCATTTAGCTGTAAGTACTCTGTCTCTAATAAAACTGGATTTGGCTCCTTATAGAAAATGATTTAATGGGAGGGGACAGTTATTACACATGCAGACACACACTTGCCTGCTGGGATTAAGTATTTAAAAAGATGAGGCAGCTGTAATTGTTTGCATGCTAATTTACCATGAAATATTTTCCCAGCCCTAAGGACACAAGAGCTTTATGTTTAATGGTTTAGTCCAGTGTAACAGATAATTTCAAAAGAAGTTGTTTTTTATTTTATTTTTTTTACTTCAGTAACCTCATATTTATTATTACCATCATTGCATCAACTATTAACTACAAGACAGAAACCTAGGATTTATCCATGGCTCTTTGCTTTCCTTTCCACCCTTGTCTATCATTATGTTCAGTCTGTTTTATTTCATTAATGTCTCTAGAATTGGTAACCACCTTCATCATCACTGGTCTACTTAATTTCATGCCCTTATTAATGACACCTGAATTATTATGATATACTGTTAACTGGCCTCCTTGTTTCTGATCTTATACATTTCAAGGCATTTTTCATACAACAACCTGATATTACTCTCATATAAATCCTTTAATTGCTTACTGTTGCCTTATGAATAAAATCTAAACTCTTTAATTATCTGTAGCAATCCTATAGTCCCCAACTTTGACCTTGTTCTCCAACCTACCAACTATGTGCAGTTGTCACACTCCTGTGTCTTTACAAACACTGTTTTGTCTGGTTGACTCAGGCTCATCCTTCATCTATACTTGGCTGACTTTCTCAATCTTCAAGACAGTTCAGCATCATCCTCATTGAGGAGGTGTATCAGACCTCCTCCTTGGTCCTTCCCCAGTATTCTGCATTGGCCTCTGTCTTAGTTCTTCCACCAATATTGTAATTACCTATTTACTCCTCTATATAAGCAGTAGAACCTTTAGACCACTAGAGTCTTGTCCTATTCCCCATATAGCAGAGAAGTAGATATTCAAAAATGCTTATGCATGAATTCATGAGTTAAAGAATGAATACTTTTTAAACAATTTTTTTGTTGTCTTTTAATTTATCAATGCTAAGATGATAGAACATTTGTTTTAACCCGTTTAAATATTATTTCTCACTGGAAGATTTCTATGAAGATCTCTATTTGAAGAAAAGACAGCAGAAGAATACAGAGTAGGTAAAATTTCCCTAACTTTATGATGCTTCCTAATATGTTTGTATATCTTTCTGAATTCATCTTTCCATGAACATCCATATGGAAGTTTAAACCTTGTCCAAGATTTCTATAAATTGCTAGAGGGGCCTATATTCTCTTAATCACTTCAAGTTCAAATGTCTCCTGCCTCAAAAAGGTTGTGTATTACATCTCTGTCTTGAGAGTTCTGTCTTTGTTTCATTCTTTGTGTAAATTTTAAGCTTTGTCTCAATTTCTTAAAAAGTTTAGATTCACAGGGCATTTGTGAATAGAACAGACTTAAGTGAAGTTATTTTTATTTTCAGTGGAGGTGGTGGAGAAGAGGGATCATAAGAAAGTTTTTTATTTTTTAAAAAAACATATCAATGCAGATTGTAAACAAGCCTCTTATATGAGTTACTTCAACCATCCCTCCATTATAAATATTTATTCTTTAGTTCATTTCACTCTAAATTGTTGCTCCATCTTCATGCCATTTCACTAACTCATTTCTTCTGTCATTTCTATTCTGTAAATTACTCAGGAATTCAAATTATTTTCTTTGCATTTTGCAGAGTAATTAATCTTTCTCTAGTTCCTACTGCCAAACTATTTTCAAAACACACTTTTGCATATTTAAATCCATTGTGAATCTCTGTAGGAGAATGGGGATTTTCATTAAACAAAGTCCACCCTTGCCTTAACTAAGTTTCAACATAAGAAACCTACCCTAGGTGTGCTAGGCAGAGAGGGATTTAATGTAGGAAATCAGGTACTTACACAATCTTTGGAAAGAATGTAGAAATGGGCCGTAGACTGAGCCTTAGAAATGACTGAGAACTCTACAGCACTAGTACACCAGGGAAACTACATTGACTTAAGCTTCCAAACTACAACCATAACAATAACAACATATTCTTACCTAAAGTAAGAAATTATGTATCATCAAATAAAAGCATTCACCATTTCCCCCAAATGGGCTACACAAAGTACCAATAGTAAATTTATTCATGTCTGAGTGATGTCAATCCCTCTTCTGTTCACAATAATGCCTTTATATCATATTACTTAGAGTAAATAATTAATTTAATGACTCTACACATACAGCATATAAAGCCATTGGAGGGGGAGGGGAAAAGTTGTTAAACATATAAATATTGGAAGAAGCAAGGAAGGAAAAATACAAAGCAAAGGTGAAGACAGCAAGAAACAAAACATCGTTATAAGTAAAAGTCCTCATGTTTGAAAATGGTCTTGAGGGCACAGCCAGAATCACCATATATAACATTTATCTTTTACCCCTTTGTTGGTCCCTTCACTTGCATCTAGAACCTCAACTGATCAAGGTTCTCTACATGATAGTCTACCAACTTGTTTATTCTGAAGAAGTATGAGTGCTTGGTATCTTTCCAATTTGTTAATTCTCTAGAAATATGAGCACTTAATATCACTACATTGTGATAGTCGCATTAAATTTGTCACTGACTGTGGACTCATGAGAGATTTCCTAGAGAACTAACTGCTCAAGAAATATACATGATACTCCTCCCTGCTCCCATATGTAGCAGTAATGGTATTTTCCTCTGCTAGTTAGAAGCAATCACCCCACCCTGACATTACTACTTTTAAAATATCAATGTGTGGATTCAGAAGCATAGGGAAGTGAAAAGACCAGATAGAACAATTGTTACCTCTTTGGACTCACTCTGACCTTGAATACTAACACCCCTAATGCAGAAAACCTCTAAATCACAGAGACAGAAAGTAACAATTTTGTGAATAACTTGTTAGATGTAATAGTATGACAGGATATAGTCACATTCCCCTAAGAATTGCAGATTACTTATCTACCTCAGCTATCCTTATGGATATAATCATTCCGATTTTGTTTCCTGTTGAATACCTACTACAAAAACTGCATGCACAATTCCCCTGCTGGTTAAGTTGCTATTTGTCTTCTGACATTCTAGAGTCTCCCATGCACATTGAAACAGACATGCCTATTTCAGTGGTAGCATTGTTTACCCTCATCCCTGGAAGATAGAGGACAGACACTATGGTGCTATTCAAGGATGCTAGTGCACCCCTCACCAGTGTATTTTTTTAGTGCATTGGTAAAATAATTGTCCTTTTTACCTTTTCAGGAAATAAATAGGCGATGGGTTGCATTCTTACTACCTAAACCTTTGAACCCCTTCATTCACACTAAACATATGATTTTTAGGTTCTCAAATCCATTTATTATAACCATAGTTAGTGTTTTTTTCATTTTTATTTTTCTGTTATAGAAGCATAGTTGCTGTACAATATTATGAGTTTCAGGTGTACGATATAGTGGTTCACAGTTTTTAAAGATTATACTCCATTTATAGTTATTTTAAAATATTGGCTATATTGCCCATTTTGTATAATATATCCTTATACTTCGTTTTATACCTAATAGTTTTTACCTCTTAATTCCCTACCCCTGTCTTGTACCTTCCTCCTTCCCTCTCCCCACTGGTAACCACTAGTATGTTCTCTATATCTGTGAGACTGCTTCTTTTTTGTTACATGCACTGGTTGGTTGTATTTTTTTGATTCTATATGTAAATGATATCATATAGTACTTGTCTTTCTCTGTCTGACTTATTTCACTTAGCATGATGGCATCCAAGTCCATCTTGCTGAAAATGGCAAACTTTCATTCCTTTTTTGGCTTAGTAGTGTTCCATTGTGTGTGTGTGTGTGTGTGTGTTATAATCACATCTTCTTTATGCATTCATCTGTTGGTGGACATTAGGTTGCTTCCATACCTTGGCAATCGTAAGTAATGCTGCAATGAGCATTGGGGTGCATATACCTTTTCAAATTTGTGTTTCTGTTTTCTTTCAGATATATACCTGGGAGTGGAATTGCTGGGTCATATGGTAGTTCTATTTTTAGTTTTTTCAGCAACCTCTATACTGTTTTCCACAGTGGGTACACCAATTTACATTCCCACCAACAGTGTACAAGGGTTCCGGTTTCTCCACATCCTTGCCAACATTTGTTATTTGTCTTCTTTTTGATGATAGCCATTCTGACAAGCCATAGTTAGGTTTAAATTTCAGTTAACCTATGAACCAAAGTTCCAACTACTACAGACTGCTCTAGCCACATCTTGAAATCTAGATTTTCTGGTAATGTTATCCATGTAGATACATTAGATTAAACCCAACATTATGTTCCTTTTTCCCTAGCGCCTCATTCTTAGGATCTATTCCCACACATGTTCTCCAGCATTCTACTAATATATTACAGTCTTACAACAACTCTTTGGATGTTTAAGCCTTTGGTTCTTTAATCATGCTAGTATCTGAGTTTAGTTTAAAATATGGAAGAAATGGGATATAGTACAGAAAGAGCATTTAGGAAAATGGAATTTGTTTACAACAGAGTTATGTCAGGTATAATCATTTGGGGACCTTAAGACAAGTCAGGCCAGCCTCAAAAGATTGGAGGCCTGAGGGATAGAGAGTGAGAGGCTGCTTCTGCCTGCCAGATAATTCACTGGTTTTGAAATATCAGACTGTATATATTCATCTTAATTTACCCAATGTTTCATTCATTTCATTTCTGAGAGCTTCAGTCATTTCCCAGTTAATACATTAAGTTTTACATAGGAAACCTTGGAAGAATATGAATTAAATTTGTGTCTGATTTCCAGCTACATCAGTTTCTGTGACGATAGAGATAAGAGTAGTATTAGTATTAGTATGATTAGTATAATAATTAGTATAATTATAATAATTATTAGTATAATTAGTATTATACTAATTAGCATCATCACAGTAGCTCCTTGGATGTCTGTGTATTTCTCAAGCCAAGAATTTAAACCCCAACCAGGACATTTTCTATCTGTAGGTTTCCAGTGCCATCAAAAGTTGCCTGCCCATCCCACAGCACTTGTAAACACCATTCCTACTCTAATGATCTGTTGCAGCAGCCACTTGGTTCACCAATGCTTTGTCTTTAATAGGCACTTCATTCCGGGTCACTACTTCATTCTGGGTAAGATAATCTAAGAAACTCATCAGCCTTCTTATGCTGTGGACTTCTGGTATAGTGTACCATTTTCCCACGAAAAGCAGCTCAACACTATTTGTTGCTAGAAAATGTTTAGTACCAAGCACTAAATCAGTCCGGTTTAGTAAAGAAAATAGGAAACACTTTGTGTATTTTAAAGGGGAGACAGATTTAATGTAAGAGTTGGGTATTTAAAAATGTATTAGAAGGGCTGGAAAAAATGAGTTCTACCATGAGTTTCACACTAACTACCTCAACCCCCTTTTAAGACAGGTAGGTATTTTAAGAACAGGGTTTCTCTCCCCACCACTGAGTTGCATATTTTAACATATCCCAAATTGTGACACATCACTTCTGAAAGATTGTTATTAAGTGGATGGTGTCTTAGAGTCATAGAAATGTGGCATTTATCATCTAGTCATCACTTAATTTCCATTCTGTCCTCAACGAGGCTGTCTTAAGTTGCATTCATCTTGGTTTCTCAAGTAGCCAGTTTGGTTAACTTCTCCATCCATGGCACAGCCTTAACCTTCTTAGTCTTCAAATGACCTGTTTCTTTAGGCTTTTACCTTTCAACCTCTTATCAGACTCTATTCCACATTTATATTAATGTAGAAACTAAAGGAGAATCCTTTAAATATTCTCCAAGTACAGGGAGAGTTTCTTTTTTTTTGTTTTTTGTTTTTTTGAACTTGCAGCTCTCTGGAAAATCTCTATTCTTAGGTAGTTTTTTTTTACATCTTTATTGGAGTATAATTGCTTTACAATGGTGTGTTAGTTTCTGCTTTGTAACAAACTGAATCAGTTATACATATACATATGTTCCCATATCTCTTCCCTCTTGCGTCTCCCTCCCTCCCACTTTCCCTATCCCACCCCTCTAGGTGGTCACAAAGCACCGAGCTGATATCCCTGTGCTATGCGGCTGCTTCCCACTAGCTATCTATTTTACATTCGGTAGTGTATATATGTCCATGCCACTCTCTCACTTTGTCACAGCTTACCCTTCCCCCTCCCCATATCCTCAAGTCCATTCTCTAGTAGGTCTGTGTCTTTATTCCTGTCTTACCCCTAGGTTCTTCATGACATTTTTTTTTCTCTTAGATTCCATATATATGTGTTAGCATACAGTATTTGTTTTTCTCTTTCTGACTAACTTCACTCTGCATGACAGACTCTAGGTCCATCCACCTCACTACAAATAACTCAATTTCGTTTCTTTTTATGGCTGAGTAACATTCCATTGTATATATGTGCCACATCTTCTTTATCCATTCATCTGATGATGGACACTTAGGTTGTTTCCATCTCCAGGCTATTGTAAATAGAGCTGAAATGAACATTGTGGTACGTGACTCTTTTTGAATTATGTTTTTCTCAGGTTATATGCCCAGTAGTGGGATTGCTGAGTCATATGGTAGTTCTATTTGGAGTTTTTTAAGGAACCTCCATACTGTTCTCCATAGTGGCTGTACCAATTCACATTCCCACCAGCAGTGCAAGTGTTCCCTTTTCTCCACACCCTCTCCAGCATTTATTGTTTCTAGATTTTTTGATGATGGCCATTCTGACTGGTGTGAGATGATATCTCATTGTAGTTTTGATTTGCATTTCTCTAATGATTAATGATGTTGAGCATTTTTCATGTGTTTGTTGGCAGTGTGTATATCTTCTTTGGAGAAATGTCTATTTAGGTCTTCTGCCCGTTCTTGGATTGGGTTGTTTGTTTTTTTGTTATTGAGCTGCATGAGCTGCTTGTAAATTTTGGAGATTAATTCTTTGTCAGTTGCTTCATTTGCAAATATTTTCTCCCATTCTGAGGGTTGTCTTTTGGTCTTGTTTATGGTTTCCTTTGCTGTGCAAAAGCTTTGAAGTTTCATTAGGTCCCATTTGTTTATTTTTGTTTTCATTGTCATTTCTCTAGGAGGTGGGTCAAAAAGGATCTTGCTGTGATTTATGTCATAGAGTGTTCTGCCTATGTTTTCCTCTAAGAGTTTGATAGTTTCTGGCCTCATATTTAGGTCTTTAATCCATTTTGAGCTTATATTTGTGTATGGTGTTAGGGAGTGTTCTAATCTCATACTTTTACATGTAGCTGTCCAGTTTTCCCAGCACCACTTATTGAAGAGGCTGTCCTTTCTCCACTGTACATTCCTGCCTCCTTTATCAAAGATAAGGTGACCATATGTGCGTGGGTTTATCTCTGGGCTTTCTATTCTGTTCCATTGATCTATATTTCTGTTTTTGTGCCAGTACCATACTGTCTTGATTACTGTAGCTTTGTAGTATAGTCTGAAGTCAGGGAGCCTGATTCCTCCAGCTCCTTTTTTCGTTCTCAAGATTGCTTTGGCTATTCGGGGTCTTTTGTGTTTCCATACAAATTGTGAATTTTTTTGTTCTAGTTCTGTGAAAAATGCCAGTGGTAGTTTGATAGGGATTGCATTGAATCTGTAGATTGCTTTGGGTAGTAGAGTCATTTTCACAATGTTGATTCTTCCCATCCAAGAACATGGTATATTTCTCCATCTATTTGTATCATCTTTAATTTCTTTCATCAGTGTCTTATAGTTTTCTGCATACAGGTCTTTTGTCTCTTTAGGTAGGTTTATTCCTAGATATTTTATTCTTTTTGTTGCAGTGGTAAATGGGAGTGTTTTCTTGATTTCACTTTCAGATTTTTCATCATTAGTGTATAGGAATGCCAGAGATTTCTGTGCATTAATTTTGTATCCTGCTACTTTACCAAATTCATTGATTATCTCTAGTAGATTTCTGGTAACATCTTTAGGATTCTCTATGTATAGTATGATGTCATCTGCAAACAGTGGCAGCTTTACTTCTTCATTTCCGATTTGGTTTCATTTTGATGTTGATGAAAGTGTAAGGTTAAATTTTCATTATGAAATATCAGATGACCTTAGTTTACCTCTAAAATATATAAATCTTATTATATTAGCCTTTAGGATTTTCACTTGCACTGTGAATTTCTGATGCAGATGTTATTTTAATAGCTGTTTCCAAGTAAAAGGCATGTCAGTATAGAAAAAAATCTAAAACTTTGTTATGATAATTAGACAAAGGATATGAATGGGCAAGTACATGTAGCAAGGAAGGGTTATGAGGAAACTGTTCTTTGATCATAATGTTCCTTATTTGGAAGTCTTCAATAGATCCCATTGTTTAAGTGTTTTGGAAGGAACTTGAAGCTGTAGGCATAAGAGTCAATCTCAGATGCCGAAAGTGCTGCCTCAGGAGGGTCATAAAATTTCTCCAACCACCACATTCCTCTTCATTAAAAATGGCAATAGAAATATCAACTCTGAGTTGTGTTATGAAATGCAATAAAATGGTTGTAGAAGCTGACATCATGGTGTCTAGTAAGTTTAGGAATTCAGAATACCTCTGTTCTCCTAACCAGTTTATATTTCTAATACACATCCCTAAAGGTAGGGAAGATAACAAATAAGTATTTCCTTCTGATATGAACAAGATACTTAATCTTGGTGAATTCTAAAAGTGGTGTATATATTTGTTGAAAAACCTCATTTCCCTGTGATGTACTTTTTGTTTGTGCTTACACAGTATGCATTTAAAATTCTACAAACAATAACAAGGGACAAAGGACAGAGATAATACTGCTTTAAAATTTGCTTCTTGACATTTTTCCATTAATTAACAGGGTGAAGCCCACAGCCTTCAAAAGACTGACGTGGACATCTCCTTTCTATGCAAATTTATATCATGAAAGAATGGTTGGCTTAGGTTTCCTACTGTGCAGCAAATTTGTTAAGTGGAACTGATTGAAAATATCATGGTATTTCCCACAGACTTAGGACTTGTAAATCAGCTTGCAAATTACAATGCGATCACAAAGAATCATTTGGAAATGACTCAGACTGAAGATTAGAGGACCAATTGTGAAGTGATGGGCAGAAAGTAAGTGCCAGCTAAGACTCAAGTAAATGACACACACAGACCCTGAGCAATAATTTTTAATATTATCCTATTTCTATATTATCCTGAGAAAGGATCTGTGCCATGCACTGTTTTAATGGTTTACATATATTAACTCATTTAATCCTTACAATAACACTGTGAGATAGGTGCTATTGCTCCCTGTTTTTAACATGGAGAAACTATAGCATAGATAGATCTGTGGTGATTTCATGTATTTACTTACTCACTTCCTTACCCTTTGCCTAGATTGATAGTTCCCCAAATTTCATTCTGTTCCTTTGGAGTTCAACTATATTTGGGGGAATTCATTTATAAAATACTGATCCATTGAGGAGTAACAGGTATATCTATTGATTATTTTATGTACACTAATTATATTTCCCTAATCATTTCTTTATTACAGACTCTTATTTTTCATTCCTATTTTAATTTTGTCTTCCTTTTTTTTTGAACTTTGAGTTAATTTCCCAGAAAATGAAAAGTCTTACATAAAATTTTTAATAAGGAAAGCATTCTTTGTTTTGTCAGCAAAATTAAGTGGCTCCGAGTACTGGCCATGTAGATAGAATACCTGGAATTAAATCTTCACACCAACATTTAGTTGTGTGATGTGTGATCCTGAGCAGGTTGTTGGCCTCTCTGTACTTCACTTTCTTTATCTGGTAAAATGAGATTTTAGGAATTATATGTAACAAGCCATGCAGAGCACCAATTGCTGAACATATTTTATGTAGCCTTTGCTGCCATTGTTTGGGGAAAGATAGTCATTTTACTAATTCAGATAGTGGCCTGGTTAAAAGAATTATAGAGAATATAACTGTACCTTTTGAAGGTCTGTAGATAAAAGGTGAGTGTGTGTGAGAGAGCGAGAACTGAGTGTACTGAAGTAGACTAGTCATATATAAAGAAAAGATTCTGAATAATTACAAAACTCTAATTATTGAATAGCCTTCCTCACAAATTTAGTGAGATTTTATTAGCAGAGTTAGTCAAGCAGGATCAAATTACGACTTTCTGGTGATTTTGTTGAAGGGAGTCATGCACTTAAGAGGGTTGGACTCAATGATCTCCATGATCCATTTGAATTAAAAGATTCTGTAAATTAAATACACATAGTAACCAACTGTTCTAGAAAAAAATTCAGTATTTCTGGCTCTCCTCTCTTTTATCACCCATTAAATCAGAGATGCAAGCTCCCTCCAGGCAGACTGTCATTACCTCTTCTGAATCAAGTCAGGAGATGAACCCTCAGCTCTTGAGAGTTAGAGTCCAGTGTCATAGCTCCTTTGCCATGGGGGCCACCCTGACTACCACTTGTGAATCTGGCTTTCACAGAATGATAAACCCAGTGGCTGTGCATTTATTTACTTGGTGATAAAATTAGAAATTTTAGTAATTATTGTATGTCTATTACATCTCAATAAATATGTTAAAAAAATCCTGGAACAGCAAAAAAAAAAAATCATGGAAGTCATTATATGTTGTTAAAGTGTAGTAAATGGTCCCTGGGGGTGTTGAAATATGTTATGTGTTGATCTGTGAATAGAACCTTTTTTGGTGTCTTTGTGAGCTTATCAAGCACATTGTATTGTCATGAGCATTAAAATGCCTAAGCCCATGCCAGGAGCAGAGGGTCTGAGATTCATGGCAGGTTGGGCAACATTGAGAGGTATAAAAGAGAATTTGGTCCTTGGATGAAGAGAAGGGAATAAGGTGTCTCATAGTGCTGATCTGGGCAGCTGAAAAGCAGCATAAAGGAAGGGGACAGCTGAGGAATGGAATAACACATGGGACAGTGTGGCCATGGGAGACAAGGCAAAAAGAGGAAGAAAAAGGGGGAAACTATACAAAAGGTC
This sequence comes from Phocoena phocoena, assembly GCF_963924675.1. Lineage (NCBI taxonomy): Eukaryota > Metazoa > Chordata > Mammalia > Artiodactyla > Phocoenidae > Phocoena > Phocoena phocoena. The sequence goes on along the minus strand of NC_089221.1, from coordinate 67,889,504 downwards.
CAAGTAATTCCAAACGCATGTTTCTATTCTTTTGTCCTGGATCACTCTAACAACAAGAGATAATATCCTTCACACTTTCTGAAATGACTCCTGGAAGAGAGGTATATAAGCATTGGAACTGTACTTATATAATCCATCTAAAGATGGAATACACTTTTGAGTGAAAAGCTGGAGAAATTTTAATCTGTAATCTATTTTTATCACCAGGCTATGGCCCAGTGTTTAGATTTATGCTGTCGTGTCTGATAACTCTTTGTAAATGTATTGACTCTCAACATAAAAGAGAAGAATCTAAAATGATAACGTTTGAACCTCATATGGGAATGGCCATATTGTTCACTTTATTCAGCTCAATCGTGTCAAGTTATTGTCTTTAGCTAGGAGACAGACCTGCTTAAGTTATGTCTTAGTAAAGTGTGTTGTTGGTCATTTCTTAAAATACAGCAGATGTTAAGCAGCATAAAAGTTGAAAAGTCAGGAAATTGAGATTCTATTTAAATAGAGAAACTAAGATCAGTTTCAAGCAAGATATTTATAACACTCATTCTGCTGTAATATGGCCATGGATGCCCCCTTTATAGTAGGTGCTCCAAAGCAGTTCCTCATGTAAGCTACATCTGTGGGTCCATCAAAGTCCTGTGGGTCTTGTTTTATGAAATTTCCTAAAACCTCTTCCAACCTCCTTCCCCTCCTGCTCCCAGCAGTGTACCCAGAGCCGCCTCCTACAGAAATTCTGTTCGTTACTCTTTTGAGTGGGGTAATTTTAGTTGGCTCAAACCTGGTTTCCTTTCAAACCGTCCACCTAGCCCAATGGAAAATCACATAGTGGAAGTGCAGGCTGCTCCACTTTTGCTACTTTATCTCTTTTCCTTCTTGTTAAGAACTACTCCAGGCAGCCTTGGACTTCCAGAATTTTTCAGGCAAAATGTGTCAGTCTCAACACTCTCATATATCCCCCAGCCTCCAAGTTCTCAGTAATTCTTCCACTGTGCTCCAGTCCAGTGGGATCCCAGAGATATGCCTTTGCATGTCAGCTTTATGGAAAGCACAAAGCCAATCTCTTCTGACTGGCACTGGCAGCCTTACTCATTGATTCTTTTGGAGCATCCCTCTCACTGCCCTCCACCCTCTGCTAGATGTGTTTTCCTGAAACACAACACTAGCTACCATGCCTACAAAACAGTCCTCCTAAGTGCCCCCTACTTTAGTGAAGTGTCTTCTCAGGTTCATTTTATAGACTGGCTTGGTTATTGAGTATAAGGATAACAGGATTGGCGATGTCCTAGTAAACTTAAAAGAATCATCTGGCAATCCCTTGGGGCTGTCTTTAGAGTAATTATTCCAAGAATAATATGTCCTGCTTTCCTTACCTTTAGTTCTTTAGCGAAATCATGAGAAAACGGGGAAAAAAAATACCCTTTTGGCATCCTGTTCCAAGTGCTTTATACTATTATTTAGGATTTTTTCTCTATCATTGTCTCATAATCATATGAGACAGTGTTGAAAAATACATTGTTTTATTCATCTAAAATGTTCATTAAAAAAATAAGTAAATGTTTTGCCATAGCCCCATTTTTCTATGTAAAGTAGAATAACCAGAATTATGAAAATAGAAAGGTGACTTGGTCATGACAGATGATTCATGGAAGTCAATAAGGGAAATCCTAGGGAAAAAGAATAAGCACCATGACAGCAAATGATATGATTTTACCCTCTGCATGAATAGCAGCCAACCTTAATAGAATGAATGTGATGTTAGGTACTGGAAACCACTAAGTGTGTAATAGAATCCTGTACTAGATTGAAAACATAACTGCATTATTTTATGGCTTCTCTCATGAAGAGATGATATCTGTATCTCCACACTCTAAATCCAGGCTTGTGTTGTGACTTGCTTTGACCAACTGCATGTGGTATAAGGGGCACTGCTGAGTTTCAGGAGTGCTGCCCTGAGGCCTCTATGTAAGGAAGACAGTCTAGCCTACAGGAAGATAAGAGACCATGTGGAGGAGACACGAGGCACCCTAGCCAGCAGGGAGTGTTAACTGTCAGGCATTTTCACATGAGTGAATCTAGACAAAACCAAAAGAAAAACTGCCAAGCAACACATAGAATCATGAGAACACATATTTCCATACATATAAATAATACCTACCAACGTACATCAGAAGATGTATATCAGAATACTGCCACAAGACATTAGGCGATCAGAACCAGCCTATATGGATTTAAAGTTAGTGGTGGTTCAAGAGGAGCATGCTTTGGGTTCTTCGGACCAGCATCATAATCATTGACCCTGGTGCTATAACAAAGTCAGAGACCTTCTTATGTGACTCACAATTCTGAAGGAGACAATCTTCAAAAGACAGAATGAGTGGTTCTCCTAATATCATGACATATATATTTCATTTGATCACCCATTTATACATTTGCCAAATTTGTGTACTAGATACTTTTCCTATCTATGGGCTTAACTGTCTAGTGAGGAGGCAGATATTTAAGTCAAACAAAGTGCAATATTGTGCAAGTGTTATGCAAGATGTGGACAGAGTGCCAAGTAAACCCAGAAAAGGGGTTAGTAAACTCTAGGACATTAAATAATGCTTGCAGAAATGTGATATTTAAGGTTAATTTTAAAGGATGATTATGACCTTGGTCAGTCCATGCTCGTGGGGGACATTAATTAGGTTAAGTCTATTTGACATAGAATCCACACATCTGACCTTATTTTATTATGTTTTTTTTCACTGTCAAACTAATAATATACATTTCCATAGCATAGATTTCTGGCCAAAATCCTATTCAGATGTCTTGGCCTAAGACTTAGTAAATCCTGTGAACTTTAGATAACACAAAAAACTACTAAAACACTAAATCTGAACATTTAATGTATATTACTGTATTGATGTATCTTTATGCTTTCCATTGAAAGAGATCAAATATCTGTATCTTTTTTTCATGAAAGATTACTCATGATAGCTTAATAGGCTCAAGATAAAAACTGTAGGTCTACTCTTAAGTAACACATATTTATTATGTCTGTCTCAAAATAGCTAGATCAATTGTACTTTACTAATTGCCCTAACATCACGTATTTGCCTAGACATTTTAACTCAGGTAGAAGTAAGCAGAAAAACATTTTTAAATCATGTAAACTTATATCCACAGAAACTGTTTAGTTACGGGAACTTATTTGTTATTTATAGTTTAAAGTATTTGGGGACATTTTATATTCATTTACTTTAAATGTACTCAACTTCACCAAAAGTGATTTATTTTCAGATTTTAATTAAAACTTTCCATTATAAAATCCTCTAAAATATTCTAAAACTTCTCTTTACTAGGAATCAGTGAGCAAGCCGAGTATATATATTCAGATCCTCAACCTTATATTGTCATGCCCCATTAACAACTTGAGAGAGCTCACTGAATTTTTTAAAATTAACTTTCAGAACACTTTTTTTTATATTAATCAACCTGTCCCTCAAGCAGATCATTCAAATTACTCATACAAGTCAAAAATCATCTTCTACGTTAGAGGCAGTAAGTACATAAACATTTGCCATCCTTTGAACGCAAACTGTTTTTAAGTTCAATAAGTGATTATGATTCTCTTTTTCCAATTATAGGATTTATAAGCTGAATTGTTTTTCCCTCCTCACCCACTTGCATTTTCTTTTTTCCTTTTTCTGTATTTCATCCTTCTATCTCTTAATGCACACATGCATGCACATGCACATTATTAGGTTTAAATTTTAGAATTATCTTTGTTTTAGTCTTTTACCTTATAAAATTGTAATATATTTTAAATACATTTAATAGAATGTATGTATACTTACAAAATCACATTAAGACATAAATTTGACTTGGAATCCAATATTCTAATTTTCATATTAGAAAACATAGTCTGTTAAATGTCAGCAGCATCAAACCATTTTACATAGAAATTTAGCACTATTAACATTGAGAATATTCTAAAACAAAAACAAGCTGAAATACTCCATGTATGAGGAGCTGAGAATTTGAAGCTACATTAATCCTAATATAACATATGTAATATATATATAACTATATGTAAGTGTATACATATTACATTAATATATAATACATATACATGGATATAACATACAGTATATACATTATATGTGTAATGCATATATATGACTATATATAATTATATATAACCACATGTGGTTATATATGTATTATGATGAGAGGAGAGTGTCTAAAAATTAAGAAAATGCTAAAAATTATTAGCAGTGCATATTTAGGCTGGCTGTATCTCAAAACTCTTAAGTTTCAGCTCCAGTAAATGTAGGCCTATCTCTTCACACCTACGCCCCTACCAAATGACCATGTCTGATTTGGTATTTTAAAAAATGAAGCAAAACTAAAAAAAAATAAAAAAGAAGGAAAAAGCTAACAGAAAACTCTGTGACATACTGACTTCAATATGCAAATAGCCTATTTAGAATACTTTAGTATTAGACATCTCCTAAGATTGCTTTTTCATCTTCCATCTTTCATCCTTAATACTTTTGGTCAAACCAGGCCTGTCATTTCTATCATCTCTTACTTTTATTTCCCTTCTGGGAACTAATCTTTCTTCTTCCAGCTACAGGCCAAAGCTCAATTGTACTTACTATGAACATTCACCTTATGAAGATTCTAAATCACTATTTACATATTTCCAGATTATTACACTAGTGACTTCACCAGTGACCCAAATGATAGTTAGTAGGAAAAGGTAAAAAAAAGTCAATAACAGGATATTTTGTTTTTGTTAAAATTGAAACTTTAAAAAAAAACACTTTCCTTTATTTGTAGTCTTTTTATTTTAGCCATTTTTTTCATGTCTATTTAACTTGCAAATTTATTACGTGTAAAACATATTCTAGCAAACCAGTGTTGTTTTAGCAGACAAAAAATACTGAGATCAGATATTTCCCCAGTTCTAACACCACTAATTATGGTTAGGAGATGTGGGAGGAAGCAGTGATTTTCATCCTCCAAACACATTTAATTTACTCATTGGGACTAACCATGAGGTTCCTAAATTTCATATCAAAAGAAATTGCTTCCTAGAAATTGTAGACAATTTCTTTTAGAGAGGAAATTCTTTTTTGTTTTAAGATATAAACATTTACTATTATAATATCATGGGGTGGCTCAAGCTTTCTATTACTTATTTTTGAACATGAAGAAGAAAACTCTGGGTGGAGAAAGGAAAAGGAAAGGCTAAAATGTCCTTCTCTTCAGCCATAAATTATAGAAATAAATTCACTATGTAACAAAGAATACCGTATTATTCCTGTAAGTATTTAACATTTTCCAAAGAACATATATAAAAAGAAAACCAGAGAGTTACACTCTTAAGTACATGGGTGGAACTCTAATGCTTTAACCAAGAAGAGGAGCATTAAAATTACTGTCACTTGCAGATTATCTTGATAGCAATAACCATTATTATTGTCAACAGCTTAAATACAAAACGAGCCATAATCTAAAATCTAATAATGGAAGCTATAGTGCCCCAAGCAAAAAGCACTCAGCAAAGCATCACTAGCTAAACACATGTTCTCAGCACAGCTCTGTGAAACATCAAGAATAATTGCATCCGATTCCTATTTATTATGCTTATAAATGTAGCTCTCTACACATTGTACTCATTATAGCCACGTGCTGTACCTTAAATGATAGGTAAGGAACATAGCAAGAGACTTAATTTTCACAGATCATAATAATTACACACTTTCTGTTGATACCTGATCCACTAATAACCATCAGAATTGCAGATCAATGTCTGCTGCCTGGATTATTTTGATACTTTCTCTTGGCATGTTCATGTCAGGACGAAAAAAAAAACATCAACAAACCTCAAAGGAAACAACTTTTCAGGTGTTTTGAGTTGCCATTTAATAGTTCCCTATAGCTTCAGAGAAAGGAAATTACAGTAGACTGTGACTGTTTTTTGAAGAAAAATGAAGGAGAAGGGGACAGAAAATGAGTGAAAAGGGGAGGGAGGGAGAGAAGAGGAAGGAAGAGAAAAAAAGAGGGAAAAAAAGGCTATTATTACAATGCTATGTCATAAATAGTTGCAAGATATGTCTTCTATTTTTCTTTTAATGCTCTCCTGTCATTCAAAGACTTATTTTATTTTCCTCCTTCATTGACTTTGATCAGTCACTGGCCATCAGGGCAATGACAAAATTTTATAGTTTCCAATCTATACATTTATACATATCAGTGTAGTAACTGGGTTATTGTCTATAGAGCAGTATGATTTCAAACCAATGTTCTCAACTGGCTGTTAAGTTGTGCTGAAGGTCTGATCAAGGAAAGGGAAGCCTAGAGGGATTTATCATTAAATAGACAAGTTATTTAACAACTGCAGAAAATCAACCAGTTGCCCTAAACTCAAAACTAGAAAAAGAAATAACAGATCTCTCAAGACTGTGCTTACTGTATTTTTTTAATTTTTAAGGATGTGGATTGATTTCAATCTTTTTATTCCTTCTTTACCATCCCTTCTTTAATATTACAAAATCAATGCCATTTGGCTTTCCTTGCCTCTCTTTCCATGATTTCACATATTTACATTTAGTATAAATTGAGGAAGAATGTGTTCCCAGAGATGTTTCAATTTTAAAGCTTTTTAAAATTACCTGAGTAATAGGAGTTGCCTTGTTCCACAATGTCAAAATTTAGGCGGGAGAAATGGATGTATTTTAGGTAGTCACATGTCTTTCCTGTGATTCCTGAATTCCTATCATAAAGGCAACCACTTTCCAATGGAAGTTCACTCACTCATCAGCAGTAATCATAGAAGTATTCTCTATATCAGGGTTTATTCTTCATGCAGGAGAAAAATCATCACTAACCCAATATCCACAAAGGCTCAGTAGTGTTGTATGGAGATGGGCATTAGAACCCCAAGGAATATGAGGTGGGATATTTGTTAGAACAGTGCTGTGTTATAATGCAGAAAAGTAAAAGGATGGGAAAGAGTGAGCCAGCTTTTCTCACTAAGAAAGTTGTAAACAAATGAAAGGAGGTCTTATGCAGCTAACATCAAGGGTATACCTCCCGAAATTATTTTATGTGCGTCTTCCTCACCTGTGCCCCAAGTGGCAGGAACAGTAGTCTTGCTGTTAAAATAAATGATAACTTCAGTATCACCAAAAAAAAAAAAAAATTTGCAAAGAAAAAAATGACAAGGGAGTAGTATTTGCCTTATCTGCTTCAGAAATGTTCATATTAAAATTCAGAAACTAATATAATCTGTACATTATTCTATTTCTATAAATTCACAGAATATGTTGCTAAATTCATAGAATAGGTTTGTCTCTACTGAAAAAGTCTGTTTATAAAAGAGCTATTAAATACTAGAATGCTTAGATAACCTGATTACTTACATTATATTTTCTCCCCACGTGGGAACTGCAGGAATCACACTCAGCTCTGTACTACTGGGCAGTGATTAAGTGTTCAGTGCTATAATGTCTATAGAATACCATGGACTATCATCATCATTATCTAAATATTTTAGTCTCTGTGACACACTGTGAAAACCTCTAAGAAAATAAGTGAACCAGAAAGATTTTTATTGTATACCAAAAACTAAAGCATACCATCAATATTTTAAACTATGGAAAGAAAAGAAATTAGACAAGTTGAAAAAGCATAATCTCAATAAACAACCTCAAAATAAGCAGCTACTATATATTGCACCTGATAAAATGCCAGTGTTCTTTAGATTGCAGAATAAGTAACTAGATAAATAAAACAGTCACTTCCTTTGTTAAGGAATAAATTTATGGCCATTATATTGATAAGCTTATAATGTTGGTTAAGGTACCACTATCCAAGTCATAGAAAACGACATTTCTTCTTAAGTATTTTTACTGTTTATTTTCTGACATTTAAAAAAGGTCTCCAATTGGGAAATTACATGAGAACAGATCATTTTAGAATTTTTCCACAATTATAAATTAATAAAACTGAATTACTGAAGACAAGTAAATTTGACATGCATTTTATTCTACTACAATTGGTTGCAAGCTTTCATTACATTTGAATGCAGCTCACTGTAGAAATTTCATTAAAATTAAATTTTAAAGGAGAAAAATATGCATGCTCAGCCTTTGAGTTTTATTGTTTACTTCCTGAGAACCTTCTTTCATGTACATCTAGACGAAAACTATGCTTAAAGGAGTTTTTTTAAATTAGCTTAGATTTAAATAAAGAATTTATTGAATAGTTTAAAGATAAATCTCATTAGACATTAAAACTATTCACCGTGACTTTTTCTTGTCATAACATATTATTTTTGTGATTCTTGATTATTTAAACATACAATCCCTATGTACTTTTGAAACAGTGCCACTAGGGTTGTAAATAATAGTCAAAGGCAGAACATACTGAATGTAAGAGAATCCAATTTCATATTTTTGTCCCAGACAGTTGTAGCAAGACCATATTTAGATTAAGGCAATTTCTTTTTCTACTCTGATGCACACAACCTTTTAAAATGCCTGCAATAGACCTACAGTCTTCAGTATGAATTGCAAATGACCTTTTAAGGCTTTAAACTATTGCTTATATGTCTTAAGCCATTGCAAAGTTTCACAATAGGGAAACTTTGCTTTCCAATGTTCTTTACATTTATATTCATGTATTACTTTGTATATCTAATATTCACATATGCACATGTTCATTACCTTTTAAGAAGGTAAACATGGAAACAAACTACAAAGTATTCTTCAGTAACTTGGATGCCCAGCAGAATCCTCTAACTCTGAAAATCACCCCATGAGGTCTCCTGAGAACATCACAGCCAGATACGAACGTCACAGTAGCAACTGGGAAACAGAGAGCCTAGTTAACATCTGCCCAGTTGTAATTAATAGACAAACTCATATGCTTCAATTAGAATTCAAGAAATAATGTGTCTTATCATAAGCAGAACAGAATATAAAATTTGAACAGCTAAAAGGAACACTTTTTCCTCTTTCCAATAACCAAAAATGAAAGGCATTTTAAAAGTTGCATAGAAACGTTTATAGATATAGTAAATACATGTGAATGCTCTTTGATAGTATTTTAATATCAAAGTATCAAGAGGAAGACTACAAAATTTCCACCCATTATAACTATTAATACCTAGATTAAATAAAGCAGTCATCCCATTAATTGAAAAAATTTTTAAAACACTGTAATTTCTGTATATTGATCTAAAAACATTGTGTATTACATGTGTGATGCTAAATCCAAAAAAAGGAAACAGACAAATCTTGTTAAATATTTTATGATGTCATTTTATTTTAATTAAATTTACCAGTTATGGAGAATTTTATTTTCAAATATTAGTGGTCTGACCATTTTAATAGGTTGTAATAAAGAAGCTGACAATACAAAAATTGGAGGTGCTGGAATTAGGAAAAATATTTTTATAACAGTAGAAAACACTATACTCACCACTGATATAAACATTTTAAATATATTGTCTCATTTATTACAACAGCCCTATAAGAGAAGTACTGTTATTATCCTTTCCCTTTTACACATGAGGATCCTGGTACTAATACAGGTTATGTAACAGTTCTCATGGTTAACACATTGCAGCATGAGTATTTGAATTCAGGCAACCTGGTGCCAAAGCCCATGTTCTTAACCTCTACACCACATTCATCCTGAAAAAGGTCACGTAAAAGCATACAAGGAAAAAAAAAGGGGGGGGCACGAGGCCCACGGATGAGACTGTAATAGGCAGAAGAGTGGTCTACTTCTCTTTGGAGAAGAGATAAGAAATGATTAAGTGATGATACACAGACACTGTGGAGGGGTTTCTGATTGTTGGGATTGATGAAAGCATGACCTCAATTATCTATGAGAAAATTATTTTTTGTTTGAAAAAAGAATAAGAAAGATGGAGATTCCACACCTAAGTACTGTCAGAAAAGATTTGAAAGAGCCGTTATGGAGAATACAATTGGGAGAAAACAAGAAATAAATAAAAGAATAGCTAGGAGGTAGTGAGGACTTACTTGGAGCTGGTTAGCAAGATGTAATAGTAAAAGGGAAGTAAGGAAATACATGTGACTTCCCAGCACCAAAGTGCTGGGGGTGACCAACCCTTAAAAAGGCAGATATTTGATAGATTAGGAGTGTTCTAAAAATTTGTTTAAATCAATGATTTTAATAGTCAAAATAGATTTTATTAATATGTGATAATGGGGGACATAAAATGAGATCTTGGAATCTGAGTCTTTTTGAATGAATGATGGGGAATTTTAGTCAAAGAACTTGATCCGTCAAAGTGCACCATTTGCCATCAGTGTGAACGATACACAAATACTAAGACAATAAGGAAGAAAGGGAAAAGGGAAACCCAAGTGCTTACAGTGAGGTAGGTAGAGGAGCTCTGCGGACGTTAAGAAAACTGATGATGCACATGTGGAGAAAGCTGCGATGTTCATGCTCTAAAATTTAGAGTCTTACTCCGTGGTAGAACCTGGGGCCTCACAAACAGTGAATCCTTTGAGTAACTAAGAAAACAGAGCAGTGAGCTGGAAACTCAGTCTATAAGAGATTAATCCTCTCTTGGGAGAGTTCTGTGGGGAAATGCTATTTTGGAAGAGATTGTGGATTTCAGACAAGGGAATGTGATGAAATAGTTGATGGGAAGACTATTTCTAGAAAAGAAATGTCATTCTCCAAGGGTAGGAGGTGAAGTGGGGAGAGTTTGCTCATTTATGATAAGAGGTTCCCTGGTTTACAGCAGAGAAAAGGGGTAAAGAGACTCATCACAGAAGAAATGACAGTTCAGGGAAAAGAGCAAAGGACTAGAATTGTGCCAAAGGGCAAGTATAGCCAGTAGTGAACAAGCACAACTAGAAGTTGGGAGTTGGCTGGAGAATAGATAGGAGAAAAATGGTCTGGCCAAAATGTGTTCATGGTGAAAATTGAAGAATGAGTGGTTTCCATTTAACTGAAATATTTGGGTGCCAAAATGTTGGAGAGGCAGCAAGAGTGATGGTATCACTGGGTAAGGCTAAAGTACGATAGCCTTGGACATGGAAGGTTACCTCAAAATATTTGAAGAGGGAGAAAAAGATTGGCTAATGACTATAGTGACATTACAATGAGCTGTAGAAGTTTGACCTTCCTGTAATTCCAAGTCACCAGAGAAAGAACTAGCCAATAGTAACTTTAGAATTCTTTAAAATCATCTTTCATATTCATTAGTGTTTTAAATATTTTAGGTTTAGGTGACCTTCTGATGCTTATAATCTAAAAATGTCCTTTGTCCCCAAAATAGTCAGTTGGTACTATATCCTATCATATGTGACATCAGTAAATCTGACTGCATGATAAAACGATTGTTATACGTTCTTTTTTACTTTTCACCTCACACAGTATGTAATCCTATATAGAAGTAGTTTGATACAAGCACAAAAGAAAATGTATTTTGAGCAACATTATTTCCACATTTTATTTGCCTCTGTAAAACATCAAAGGAGGAATTTTTCATCATTGCTTCAATTTTTCCATGTGGGTTGTTTCTATGTTTGCCCCTAAGGCTCTTTAAAGGTTTCTCTTTTTTTCTCTCCTTTGCCTCTGCTAATCTTTTGAAATTCTGTGATTTCTGTCACCTAACCCATGTGTACATGACAGCAAACAAATGTTTCAGCAGGAATAATTGGTTCCTAGAGGAATATAGTATCTGATTTCCAAACAGAATCATTAAAACAGTTCTTTGCATTTGGAAAAATTGAAGGAGATATTTCTGAACCAAATATTTTTATAACATTTCAATAGTCAAAAATATTATATACTCTTACCATGAAGCCAAAACAATTGCATACAGAATTGTGAGCTCTCTGGATCTGCCTACACTATCCCTCCTACCAACATGATCTCTAGAACTTCTCTGGAAACACCTACCCTTCTCTCTCCCACTCCACATCTTTCTTTAAGATTCCCAGTGCTAAACTCTGCCTCAGAGCCTGAATTAAGATTTTAAATTTAGTTAGTAGAACAAATAGCATGAATTCTTCGTTATTTTGACAGGATTGAAATTGCTCGGTGATTCATTAATCAACTTATCAAATATGGAGTGGGATATGAATATACTAATTGAAAGTCAAGAAATAGAGCTTAATTGTTTAATGTCAAAAGCTCAGGGACAGATTTCAGGTAATTGCTAGGAAGCCTATTCACGTGAGTTTTAAAATATAAGCACTTGATCTAGGTTAAACTAAAGAAACTTTCTAATTATTTGGAAAGGGCTTCTTGGGCACACACTTCAATTTGGATTCAATAGGTAACTTAAATAAAATGATGTGCCTGATTGTGAATAAAATTTTAATTGAAGTCTAGGACAAAAGTGAAAAAAATTACATGTATGCAAAAAAGAAAAATTTCTCTGTTAAAAACAAATTATATTCTCAAAAGAAAACAGTGTCTATTCCTAATTTGAGGACATAATTTGTTTTTAATATATACTTTAGAGCAACTATTTATTGTTATATCAGTAGCATATATAAAGATGATGTCTCTAAAGTTTAAAACTGAACAGAAGAACTTAAACATTCTTGTCTTAGAGAGACCTTAATTTCTGTTGAAACACATAAAAATGGCCTGCAGGATTTTACATACTTTGCTTTTTTTTTTCCCCTTCAGTCATAAGTCTAGGAAATGAAAGTCCTTGAGAACTTTGAAGGTTAGGGAAGTAGTTTTAAAATACAAAATCCTAAATGGCTTCAACAGTCACTTCTACTGAGAATAACTTCCATAAAGTTCTGATATATTTCTGACAATCAAGATTCACATTTCAACCAGCCTTATATGCCTTTCCACTAGGATGTCTTGCCAGCACATCGATTTTAACACGTCCCAAAATGAACTTTTAACACAGCTCCTCATCCAAACCTGGCCTTCTACTCTCATTTTTTTTTGTTTTTTTACTGTATTTCTGCTAATTGTACCACCTCCTAGGAATTGAGACTCAAAACGTTGGCATCATTTGTGTGAATGTATGTTTGTTTCATTTTTAACAGACTTTTTTAAAAATTAATTTTTATTGGAGTATAGTTGATTTACAATGTTATGTTAGTTTCTGCTGTATAGCGAAGTGAATCAATTATACATATATCCACTCCTTTTTAGATTCTTTTCCCATGTAGGTCATTACAGAGTATTGAGTAGAGTTCCCTGTGCTATACAGTAGGTTCTTATTAGTTACCTATTATATATATATATATATATATATATATATATATATATATATATATATATATATATATAGTAGTGTGTATATGTCAATCCCAATCTCCCAATTTATCCCTCCTCACCACCTTGGTAACCATAAGTTTGTTTTCCACACCTGTGACTCTATTTCTGTTGTGTAAGTACGTTCATTTGTACCATTTTTTTAAGATTCCACATATTAGCGATATCATATAATATTTGTGTTTCTGTGTCTGACTTACTTCACTCAGGATGACAATCTCTAGGTTCATCTGTGTTGCTACAAATGGCATTATTTCATTCTTTTTTATGGCTGAGTAATATTCCATTGTATACATGTACCACATCTTCTTTATCCATTCCTCTGTCAATGGACATTTAGTCAAGACATGCTTCCATGTCTTGACTATTGTGAATAGTGCTGCAATGAACACTGGGGTTCATGTATCTTTTCAAATTATGGTTTTCTTTGGATATATGCCAAGGAGTGGGATTGCTGGATCATCTGGTAGCTCTATTTTTAGTCTTTTAAAGAACCTCCATACTGTTCTCCATAGTGGCAGTTTACATTCCCACCAATAGTGTAGGAGGGTCCCCTTTTCTCCACACCCTTTCCAGCATTTATTGTTTGTAGATTTTTTTGACGATGGCCATTCTGACCAGTGTGAGGTGATACCTCTTTATACTTTTGAGTTGCATTTCTCTAATAATTAGTGATGTTGAGCATTTTTTCGTGTGCCTCTTGACCATCTGTATGTCATCTTTGAAGAAATGTCTATTTAGATCTTCTGCCCATTTTTTGATTGTGGTGTTTGTTTTTTTTTGATATTGAGCTGCATGAGCTATTTGTATATTTTGGAGATTAATCCCTTGTCGGTCACTTTGTTAGGACATAAATATTTTCTCCCATTCTATGGGTTGTCTTTTCTTTTTACAAACTGAGAATAAAAACCATATGATCATCTCAATAGATGCAGAAAAAGCTTTTGACAAAATTCAATAGCCATTTATGGTAAAAACCTCTCCAGAAAGTGGGCATAGAGGGAACCTACCTCAACATAATAAAGGCCATATACAACAAACCCACAGCAAACATCATTCTCAATGGTGAAAAACTGAAAGCATTTCCTCTAAGATCAGGAACAAGACAAGGAAGGATGTCCACTCTCACCACTTTTATTCAACATAGTTTTGGAAGTCCTAGCCACAGCAATCAGAGAAGAAAAAAGAAATAAAAGGAATCCAACTTGGAAAAGCAGAAGTACAGCTGTCACTGTTTGCAGATGACATGATTCTATATATATATATAATCCTAAAGATGCTACCAGAAAATTACTAGAGCTCATTTGGTAAAGTTGCAGGATACAAAATTAATACACAGAAATCTCTTGCATTCCTATATACTAACAACAAAAGATCAGAAAGAGAAATTAAGGAAAACTCCCATTTACCATCACATCTAAAAGAATAAAATACCTAGGAATAAACCTACCTAAGGAGGCAAAAGATCTGTACTCAGAAACCTATAAGATACGGATGAAAGAAATCAAAGATGACATAAACAGAGAGATATATCATGTTGTTGGATTGGAAGAATCAATATTATAAAAATGACTATACTACCCAAAGTAACCTACAGATTGAAAACAATCCCTACCAAATTACCAATAGCATTTTTTCACAGAATTAGAACAAAAAAATTTACAATTTGTATGGAAGCACAAAAGATCATGAATAACCAAAGCAATCTTGAGAAAGAAAAATAGAGCTGGCGGAATTGGGCTCCCTGACTTCATACTACACTACAAGGCTACAGTAATCAAAACAGTGTGGTACTGGCACAAAGGCAGAAATATAGATCAATGGAACAGGAGAGAAAATCCAGAGATAAACTCAAACACCTGTGGTCACCTGATCTATGACAAAGGAGGCAAGAATGTACAATGGAAAAAAACCAGCCTCTTCAATAAGTGGTGCTGGGAAAACTGGACAGCTACATATAAAAATGAAATTAGAACATTCTCTAACACCATACACAAAAATAAACTTAAAATGGATTAAAGACCTAAATGTACGACTGGATACTATTAAACTCTTAGAGGAAAACATAGGCAGAACACTCTCTGACATAAATTGCAGCAAGATCTTTTTTGATCCACCTCCTAGAGTAATGAAAATAAAGACAAAAATAAACAAATGGGACCTAATTAAAGTTAAAAGCTTTTGTATAGCAAAGGAAACCATAAACAAAATGAATAAACTTTATTTTTTAAACAGCAATATTGATCAGAAGGTACAAAGGTTTCCCATTTTCCTTCTGTCACCACACATGCATAGCCAAACCCATTATCAACATCTCCCACCAGAGAGGTACATTTGTTATAACTGATGAACCTGCATTGACAGATCATTATCATGCGATGTCTATAGTTTATATTATGGTTCACTCTTGGTTGTATATAGTAGGGATTTGAACAAATTTATAATGATGTGTGTCCACCATCATAGTATCATACAGAGTAGTTTCATTGCTCTAAAATCCTCTGTGTTATGTCTATTCATCCCTCCACGCCTTGGCAACTGCTGATTTTTTTTTTCCTACTGTCTTCACAGTTTTTCCCTTTCATGTATGTTATATAGTTGTAATCCTTCAATATGTAGCCTTTACAAATTGGCTTCTTTCACTTAGTAATATGCATTTAAGTTTTCTCTGTAACTTTTAATGGCTTGATAGCTCATTTTGTTTTAGCGTTGAATAATATTCCATGATCTAGATGTACCACAGTTTATCCTTTTACCTACTGAAGGTTGCTCCCAAGTTTTGACAATTATGAATAAAGCTACTATAAACATGTGTGCAGATTTTCACTTCCTTTGTTTAAATACCAGGAAGCCCAACTGCTGGATCATAGGCATCATTTTCATAATTTAGTTTGTTGTTGAATGTTGAGTGAAAAAAGATATAGACAATTCTATGCATGTTTATTTAAATGTACATTAGAGATATCAAATATTACAGATATAGATACATGAATTACTTACATCAAACTCATGATAATTACTACTAGGAGGGGAGTGCAATGCAAACTTTAGTTTTATGTTATGCTTTAGGAAGATAAGAAATAAAAGATCAGTTCTAATGTATTGTATATCTTTCTATTTTTTAATATAATTTTCCAAAAGCTAAAAAGATATATATATATATATAAGTATATATGTATGTGTGTATATATATACATATATACACACACACATATACATATGTATATATATGTAAGACAACAGTATCAAAGAATAAAAAAAGGGAATGGAAGTATGGGAAAAGCTAGTTAATCGAAGACAGAGTTAGTATGCAAAGTATATAGCAAAAGGCCCTGTACAATATAAACCATACAGTTGCCAAGTTCCTTCTCTGTAATTTGTTTGATCTTTATGGGTTGTCACCATTTCCACTTCCCCTATCCTGCTTTCTAACCTTATTATCTGTTATCTGGACAGTGGCACAAATGCTTCCAATGGATCACACTGTTTATAAATTCTCTTCAATCCATTGCAAGTTTTACATGATGCTGGATTATACTATTTTATATATTTCACAAGCCTTGATTACAAAAGGAATGAATGTCTTATTTTTATCTAAATATTCAAGGCCTATGATGATCTGGCACATGCCCTCCTTAAATCCTTTTGTTTCTCCCACCTCCGTCCTTTTCTAAAATACTGAACATTGTTACCCAGACCCATTCTATGTTTTTCTATTTTCTCTTATTAGCTATCTACTGTCCTCAATCATGAATGCCTTGTCCTGTGTCTCTGTATCAAGAGAATCTATCCATCTTTTACATTTTAAAGTTTAAAGTTCAATTCCATTGCCACCTCATCTGTAGAATCTTTCTCAATTTCAAGTAATAGAAGTAAAACCTCCCTTTTGCTTTTATATAAAAATTCATCTATGAGCTTCCCTGGTGGCACAGTGGTTGAGAGTCTGTCTGCCAATGCAGGGGACACGGGTTCGTGCCCCAGTCCGGGAGGATCCCACATGCCACGGAGCAGCTGGGCCCGTGAACCGTGGCCGCTGAGCCTGCGCATCCGGAGCCTGTGCTCTGCAACGGGAGAGGCCACAACAGTGAGAGGCTCGCATACCGCAAAAAAAAAAAAATTGTCTATAAGTTTAGTGCTTATCAGTGTCTACTTCATAATGTAATTGTTAATATATGTAAGTTACCTTTATTTTCTAGCATGTGAGCTCTTAGAGGATGGTTTTTGTATGGATATATACAATTTACCCTCCCTAGTGGAAAGTGTGGAACCCAGGGATGCTGAGGGCCAACTGTACTACACCATTTTATATAAGGACTTGAGCATCCACGGAGTTTGCTCTCCATTGTGAGTCCTGGAACCAATCCCCTGCAGATGCTGAGGGACAGCTGGACTTACATATCACCCACAATGCATAGTACAGTCTGTTGTATTTTTTTTCTTTCATAATGAGATTTTATTGGTTGCTTTGAGGATCAGTACACAGACATTTCAATTTGTACACAATTCTTAACATACATACCAAAAATCTAAAAAATCATGTAGTTGTGATTCTTTTCTGAAGTTATTCCAGTGACTTTCCAGCTTAAAATTTGGAGGCAAATTTTCCTTAACAGGATATCAAGTACCAAT
Source organism: Phocoena phocoena (assembly GCF_963924675.1). Classification (NCBI taxonomy): domain Eukaryota; kingdom Metazoa; phylum Chordata; class Mammalia; order Artiodactyla; family Phocoenidae; genus Phocoena; species Phocoena phocoena. Next base: position 67,871,582 of record NC_089221.1, on the reverse strand, counting down.
ATCTTCAAATATTGATATGCTGTTACATCATAAGTCCCACTAATTCACAATTTAATATCATATACACTACATACTCAAATCGTCAATCGTTCACAACACATTAACAAAGTTACTAGAAGAACTGGACTACCATGACCAAAGATGTTACAGAGTGCACGAAATTCTGACAAGGAGAACCAAGATCAAGGGGTGAGTGGTTTGCTTTAGGAAACAATCCTACCAAAAACAACATGGGAAGAGAAGTAATTTAAAGTGTTTAAGACATTAAATGCACAACTGACTCCAAACTACCATTTAGTATGCTTTGTTTTATAGGATATAAAAGCTACCCCCCCCATCTATGGAATCTTAAACTGACACTGAAGACAATCAATGCCTCCCATATTCAATATCCCACTATTTTCTGTTTGTACCAACAAATAAACAACTAGCAAATGATTTCACCTCTTAAAAAAAAACATTTACACTTAACAAATGGGATGAGGTGGGATACCCTCCATTTTAAAAATGTTTCTAGAGCTACTATAAAACTTGGATTTACAAAATAGTTTATAAAAATATTCCTCTGGATTATACAAGGGAGACAGGGACCACTGATAGGACCGGGTGTGTGGTATTAATCAGACTTGGCTTCTTTCTCTCCTGCTTCATCAGAGGCTGGGCTCTCCTCCTTTTTAGTTTCTCCGTTTTCTTCAAGTAGGTCTTAAGTCTGTTGGTAGGCCACTTCGGCCTGTTTTCCTTTTGCTCCCCTTTTCCCTTTTGTTTGCACGTTTTTGTCTGAAGATTTATGCTTTCCTGCCGCCTTTTTTGGCTGCTTTTCCACTTTTGCGGGAGCCTGTTTAGCTGGCAACCTCGCGGATCTCCTCTTGGGCTCTCTTTCACTGCGCCCTCGGCAGAGCTGACCTTGCTCTTGAGCATCCTGGTGGCTGGGCGGGCGCTAGGCGAGTGCCTGCTGGCGTCGGTGCTCCGAGAACCTTTGCGAAGCTGGGCTGCCTGGCCGCTGCCGCTCCTCGCGCCGCCAGAGCTGCTGGGACCCGCCATGTTGTTCTTATTAAGTGATCAAACATATGTTCATTACCTATAGCTTTCAGGAAATATTTCAGGATTTAGCCAAATGTCATGCTTTCCATAATGCCTTTTCCCGTGACAATCAAAGCAACATATTGAGTTCTGGTCCCCAACAAAGTCCACTGACAGCCTTTCACATAGTGGAACTTTTGTACCCTTTTCTGCTCGTCAGTGTCAGTAAAGCCCTTCCTTGCCAATGACTAGAAATATATCAGTGACTGTAAAACTGAAAAAAGAAAGTGGGAAACTATCAACCCTTTTCTCTCAAGAGGCTTTTTGACCACCATGCACATTTGCCCATAGGGTCCCTAACGACCATGAGTTGTGGTATGGTGCGACTTTCACCAAGCCAAAAAGCCCTACCTAGGTACGTGTGGTTTTAGATTGTAGACACATTGTTTTCCCAGTAATTATGACGATCTTTTCATCTTTTCCAGTTTCCTTTGTAAAAACGAAAAAAAAAAAAAAATCAAAACAGCCATTGGCAATTAGACTTCTAGTCTATGAACAGAGAACACTGAGACTACCTACCTGTCCTCTGTTATCCTTCCCACATGTATTCATAAGGTTATTTAAAAAGAATAATTTCAACTCATGTTCACCATCTGAGACATAAAACAACACTTAAATCACTTCTCTGCTAGAATAGTCAGTAATGCATCCACTAACACAAATGTGTTTTTTTTTTTTTTTATTTTTGTAAGGCACTACTTTGTGTGTGACCGAATTTTATCTCAAAACACCATGAATTAGGTAGGAGAGCAATGACATTGACAAATGGGGAAGATCACAAAAAGAGTTTAACTGATTTACCTCTGCTCATTAGTAGTAGCAAGGTTAAGAGAAAATACTGCCTTGCATTTTAACAACAATTATGGCATCTGCTCAGTCTTTTGCTCTATTTTCTTTTTTATATATTGTCTGGTCACTAGAATATAATCTCCTTAAGAGTGCTTATCATTTTTATCTTTCCCAAAGTGCTATGCACGTTGGATAATTCATTAATTTATTATATTAAGCATAATAAATATATTAAGCATATATATTTCTCCCATATTATATTCAATTGACTAGGGAAGATAAGTGCTTCTTTGGCAGCTAATACAGAAATCTAGTATCCATCTCCTGACATTATGTCAGAAATATCACAAGGATTTATTTAAAAGGATTGTATAATTATTTTTGTTTTTTCACAAGTAAAAACATGTAAAGTTATGTGTATAAATCTATACAATATAAATAGAAAATCACCTTTACACCAAGTTATGTTTTTGGTACACATAGGGTAGTCATTTTGTCTCTATGTAAAACATATATCTCTACATTAAATTTGAATCACAATCTGTATATCATTTTGCAACCTACCTTTTTTTGGGGGGGAGGGGTTAATATCTTTATTGGAGTATTATTGCTTTACAATGGTATGTTAGTTTCTGCTTTATAACAAAGTGAATCAGTTATATATATACATATGTTCCCATATCTCTTCCCTCTTGCGTCTATCTCCCTCCCACCCTCCCTATCCTACCCCTCTAGGTGGTCACAAGGCACTGAGCTGATATCCCTGTGCTATGCGGCTGCTTCCCACTAGCTATCTGTTTTACGTTTCGTAGTGTATATGTCCATGCCAGTTTCTCACTTTGTCACAGCTTACCCTTCCCCCCTCCTCATATCCTCAAGTCCATTCTCTAGTAGGTCTGTGTCTTTATTCCCATCTTGCCCCTAGGTTCTTCATGACCTTTTTTTTTCTTTGTTACATTCCATATATATGTGTTAGCATACGGTATTTGTTGTTCTCTTTCTGACTTACTTCACTCTGTACGACAGACACTAGGTCCATCCACCTCACTACAAATAACTCAATTTTGTTTCTTTTTATGGCTGAGTAATATTCCATTGTATATATGTGCCACATCTTTATCCATTCATCTGTTGATGGACACTTAGGTTGCTTCCATGTCCTGGCTGTCGTAAATGGAGCTGCAATGAACATTGTGGTACATGACTCTTTTTAAATTAGGGTTTTCTCAGGGTATATGCCCAGTAGTGGGATTGTTGCATCATATGGTAGTTCTATTTTTAGATTTTTGAGGAACCTCCATACTGTTCTCCATAGTGGCTGTATCAATCTACATTCCCACCACCAGTGCAAGAAAGTTCCCTTTTCTCCACACCTTTTCCAGCATTTATTTTTTCTAGATTTTTTGCTGATGGCCATTCTGAGTGCTGTGAGGTGATACCTCATTGTAGTTTTGATTTGCATTTCTCTAATGATTAGTGATGTTCAGCATTTTTTCATGTGTTTGTTGGCAGTCTGTATATCTTCTTTGGAGAAATTTCTATTTAGGTCTTCTGCCCATTGTTGGATTGGGTTGTTTGTTTTTTTGATATTGAGCTGCATGAGCTGCTTGTAAATTTTGGAGATTAATCGTTTGTCAGTTGCTTCATTTGCAAATATTTTCTCCCATTCTGAGGGATGTCTTTTCATCTTGTTTATGGGTTTCTTTGCTGTGCAAAACCTTTGAAGTTTCATTAGGTCCCATTTGTTTATTTTTGTTTTTATTTCCATTTCTCTAGGAGATGGGTCAAAAAGGATCTTGCTGTGATTTATGTCATACAGTGTTCTGCCTGTGTTTTCCTCTAAGAGTTTGATAGTGTCTGGCCTTACATTTCAGTCTTTAATCCATTTTTTTATTTTGTGTATGGTGTTAGGGAGTGTTCTAATTTCATACTTTTACATATACCTGTCCAGTTTCCCCAGCACTACTTATTGAAGGGGCTGTCTTTTCTTCACTGTATATTCTTGCCTCCTTTATGAAAGGTAAGGTGACTGTATGTGCGTGGGTTTATCTCTGGGCTTTCTATCCTGTTCCACTGATCTATCTTTCTGTTTTTATGCCAGTACTGTACTCTCTTGATTACTGTAGCTTTGTAGTATAGTTTGAAGTCAGGGAGCCTGATTCCTCCAGCTCCATTTTTCTTTCTCAAGATTGCTTTGGCTGTTCGGGGTCTTTTGTGTTTCCATACAAATTGTGAAATTTTTTGTTCTAGTTCTGTGAAAAAATGCCAGTGGTAGTTTGATAGGGATTGCATTGAATCTGTAGATTGCTTTGGGTAGTAGAGTCATTTTCACAGTGTTGATTCTTCCAATCCAAGAACATGGTATATCTCTCCATCTATTTGTATCATCCTTAATTTCTTTCATCGGTGTCTTATAATTTTCTGCATACAGGTCTTTTGTCTCCCTCGGTAGGTTTATTCCTAGGTATGCAACCTACCGTTTTAGTTGTTCACCTAATAATTTATAATCATTCTAACCAGGTATTATTATAGCAACATACTAACGAGGAAAGTATTTAATGGTACCTATTGGAATACAGTTTCAGTTTGTACCTTTCTGAATAGTAATCAAGCAGAGTCAATTCATTCTATTTGGTTTTAATAAATAATTTTTCTACTTTGTAGTAGGATTTTTCTACTTTGTAGTAGGATGTAACTTTTCTACTTTGTAGTAGTATTACTTTAATAAATAATTTTTCTACTTTGTACTTTGTAGTAGGACCAATATTTTGGCACGTATTAGTAAGAATTGAAAGTCTGGGATACACAATGCAAAATAAATCTGCCAGTAGTTTAAAATAATATAAAAGGTGATCAAAATAAAAGTTTTTAAAATTATGAAATAAATCACAGATTTGAAAATTTATATAATTATTTAAACTAGAAGTTCTGAAGTAAGATATTTTAAAAAGTTCATGAGAAAATTAGTGAACTGTAAGAACTGAAGAAATTATCTAGAATACACCTCCAAAACCAGTGTCAGAAGATGGAGGGTTTACAAAACTTGGAAGATAGATGAGATCTAACAGATGAGGGAAAGGAGATACTTTAGAGGTAACGGCTAAACATTTTCTGTTGAGAGACATGCACTCAAAATCAGCAAACACAATGCAAAAAGAATCAATAAAAAATAAATGTACACATCAATATATAATTTTTATACTAACCACCAAAGACAAAGAAAAGATGTTAAAAGTGGCTAGAGGCAAATGATAAATTACCTATTAAGAGTTAACAAAAACAGAAATGAGAAGACAGTAGAATAATTTTTCAAAAGGCCAGGAGAAAGTGTCCACTGGAAAAAAAACTTTTAAAAAATCTTTAAAATTTTGAGTGAAGTAGACAATTTTAGTAATACCAGAATGGAGAAAAGTTTAACAGCAATGAATCTCATTTAAAAAATCTTCAAAACTGTGCTTTTCAAGGAGTAGGAAAATAATATAAAAGGAAATTCTGACATACAAGAAAAATATGTCAAGTAAAGAAAGTGGTAAGTACTTGGGTAAATCTAACCATATATTGACGAAAATATATAGCAATAAGAATGACTAATATCTTAAAATAAAAAGGTAAAAGAAAGATAGAACTATGGTATTTGATTTAAAGGATATGTGAGTCAAGAAAAGGAACACGATCTGAGACAGTGCTTTCTATAGTCCTTGAATTAGTTACAAATATGAAAACTTTAATAAATTTATCCTGTGTTAAATAATGTATGGAATTAAAATACCAAAGATAACCTTTGAAAGAATAGAAACAGAATGTGTACCTTACAAATAAATTTGGGAGTAATATTATATTTTTTAAAAAGTGTTTTAGTCAATCATAACTTAATCAAGCAGTTTTTTAAAAAAAAGAATATTTTCAAAAAGGCCAAAGAAAACTTGACAATGTGATAAAAATGACATTTTGGGTTATATCTATGATAGAATAGCTGATATCAAGGTAACCTCCCCACAGAAGATAACACAAGGTGAATATTAGATAAAAGAATAGATGATAGATTTATACATATATAAAATATATGGAATAGTATATTTGTATATATAGTATATGTTTAAATGCATAAATTTAAACTATGTATACTTTATTCAATATATGTATAACTTATAAGTATTATATATCATATATACATGCATACATATACACATATATGTACATATATACATATAAGGAAAGGTTTAAGAATTATTAGGAAACAACCATGACAACCAGACCTAAGAGGCAAGAACAGGGAGAAAAACACATTGATGTGAGCCTCAAATTCTCCTTGAGATTTTCCCCTTGAAACCTATTTGAACTGAGGACATAAAATCTAAAATGAAAGGATCACAATGGTATCACTAGCTTGAGGTGACTAAAAATTACACTTCAAAGTTATCAAGCATTCAGTATTTGAGGAATCAAAACCCCTGATAATTTATGTGCAATTTTTCTTCAAGATATATGTCAACTTCTAAACCAAATGATAACTTTAAAGAAAAAAGTAATAAAAGTTAAAAATAAATCTCTAAATAGGTATGGTCATAATAGAAATCATAATAAAAATTAGAAAATTCTCAAAATTAAATAATGAAAGCTTCATATGTAAGAACTCAAGAGATGCAGCAAAAATGGTACTGCAGAAGACAATGCTAATTTAGGTGCTATATTAGGGGAAAAAAATAGAGTTTAGAGGAGAAATTAATGAAATTAAAAATAAAGATAAAATAGAATTAACAAACTAGAAAGCTAATTCTTTACAAAAATAAATTGCAGCAACAAAGAGGATGCACCTCACATACCTCGACCTATGAGCATGTAATCTATCAACAGTAACAGCTGCTGTGCTCTGAAATCATTGTCTTGTTTACACCAAGACCACGGGCTTTTCCCAGTTAGAAATGGGATCATAATGTAAGCCTGATCCTGGGAGACATGGGACTCCTCTTGTAGCAGACTTCAGCTCAGGGACTTTTCAAAGGCCTTGCCATGTCTGTTTTGATTGGATAGCTGTATAAGGCACTTTACCCAGCCTTTCCTCCATCTCTTCTTCTATTTCAATCAGTGGTCTGGTGGCTCTCTTAGATCTTCACCATCTCCCTCTCTATTTTCTCTTACATCAGCATTTTCCTTGATGAAACCTTTGCACATTTAATTCCATCTTGGTACCCACTCCTAATAGAACCCAGGCTGATACATAAAAATAAAGTAGCTATTCAGAAATTAATGAGAGAAAAGAAAGCACAAGTAAATATTAGAAATTAAGATATGACATAATTGTAGGCACAACACATTTCTAAAAGATAACAGAATTGTGGACAAATTTATACAAATAAAATTCTAGGTAAAAATCACAAAGTTCAGAGAAATATCACTAAAACTGGCTCAAGGAAGGCGGAGGGAAGCCCTGATTAGTTGTAAGTAGTCAAGATATCAAACAATTTTTTAAATCTATGCCAAAATGGAAGAAAAACCCAAATAATTTTACTGAGAGTCCTGTCAAATATTCAGGAACAAGATAATCCCAGTGTTAGAAGAAATAGTCCAAAGGTTGAAAGTGGGGGACCAATGGGCAGAAAAAAATGCCAGGCATACTCAACAAGATTACTATTATTTTGATGATAACTGTATTTTAAATTTAGGTCTAATATATATTTTAAGTTAATTTTTGTGAAGGGTGTAAATTCTATGTCTAGATTCCTTTTTTTGTTTGTTTCTTGTGAATATCCAGTTGTTCCAGCACTATTTGTTGAAAAGATTATTTTTTCCTCGTTGTAATGTCTTTGTCAATCAGTGGACTGTATTTGTATCTATTTCCAGGCTCTGTATTTTGTTTCACTGATCTATTTGTCTGTTCTTTTTCCCATACCACAATTTCTTGATTACTGTAGCTTTAGAGTAATTCTTTAAGTCAGCAAGTGTCAGTCTTCTGACTTTGTTCTTCTTCAATGTTGTGCTGGCTCTCCTGGGTCTTTTGCAAACTGGAAAACTTTTAGAGATAACAGAGGAGAAAAATCTAGATGACCTTGGGTATGGCAAAGATTTTCTAGATACAACAACAAAGGCACGATCCATGAAACAAATAACTGATAAGCCAGACTTCAATAAATTTCAAAACTTCTAGTCTGCGAAATTCAGAATCAAAAGAATAAAAAAGAACCCAAAGACTGGGAGAAAATATATGCAAAGGACATATCTGATAAAGGACTATTATCCAAAATATGCAGAGAACCCTTCAAACTCAATAATAAGAAAACAAGTAGCCCAAATAAAAAATAGGCCAAAGACCTTAACAGACACCTCACCAAAGAAGCTACATAGATGGCAAGTAAGTCTATGAAAAGATGCTCAACATCATATGTGGTCAAGCAAATGTACATTACAACAATATACCAATACACACCTATTAAAATGACCAAAATCCAGAACACTGACAACACCAAGTGTTAATGAGGATGAAGTGCCACAGGAACTCTCATTCACGGCTGATGAGAACCTCAGATCTTTTGGCGCATAACTTTATGCAGAACTTTGCACTAAGAAATGACCAAATCTATCGTTGCTTCTAGCAGCATAAGGCTGTGTCCCTAGGACGACCTGACCCCTCTGTTAAATGGCTGCCTGAGAAAGCTCAACACTGCCAGGAAAATGTGCTGTTCCTTCTAACCCACATCTGAGGATAGGTCCCTGACTTCCCTTTCCTACAGCATTTATTTAAAATGCCTTACAATTGTGAACGAGTATCTTTAACAACTCAGAAGTATCTTTCTTAAGGACCTGAGAACCATTCCTTTGAAATGTAATCATCAGGAAGGATGGGGCCTCTTTTTCCCAGTGTCCCTGGGAGGGGTAGAATCCTAACTTCAATAACTGACAGCTGGCAAACACAACTGTCCTCATCTCATTTACACTGACCAACCCTCTGTACAGTAAGTCCCCTACATACGAACCTTCAAGTTGTGAACTTTCAAAGTTGTGAGAGTGCATTCGCATGTCCAATCATGTAAGTTAGTTCACATGTCTGGCGTACATTGTCACGTGCATACATCCTCTACAAGTAGTTGTGCTTTTGTGTACTTTAGTGTATAGTACTCTATAGAGTACAGTAGTACAGTATCTTTATTTCAAGCCCAGGATGTCCAGAAACAAGTGTAAAAGCAGCGGTGATGTAACTGGTACAGTACTACCCAGACATCACTGGATCATTTTTTCAAAAGGGTAGATAGAATTGAATCCAGCAAGGAACCAGAACCTGTGCCATTAGTGTCAGGCGTGAGTGAAATTGCAGCTTGCCCTCCGTCTCCTATTGCTGACCATCCTTCAGCTCTGCCATCTCCCACCTCCTCTCCCTCTTCCAGTCAGTAACTCTTCTTGCCTGTTCACTTAATGCCAGCCCCTGTATGCCAGCTGCTGTCCTGTACGACTGGACTTTTCGAGGTACTGTACTGTAAGATTAAAAATGCTTTCTTTATTTTTTGTTTTTTTAATGTATTATTTGTGTGAAAAGTATTATGAAGCTTTTACAGTACAGTACTGTGTAGCCGATTGTGTTAGCTGGGTACCTAGGCTAACTTTGTTAGATTTACAAATAAATTGGTCTTATGAACGTGCTCTCGGAACAGAACTCGTTAGCATGTAGGGGACTTACTGTAACTTCTCTGACTCTATTAAGCTCCCACTTAGCACCTGCCATCCTCCCTTTAAAATACCCTATCACCTCTGCACAAATGGGAAGGGAGCTCAGCTCCCTACCCTACTATCAGTGCTTACTAAATAAAATTTGTTTCTACCAATTTAGCTAGCATCCAGCTGTGTTTATTTTTCACACTGGAAGTGCAAAATGGTACAGACACTTTGGAAGACGGTTTGGCAGTTTTTTTACAGCAAACAAACTCTTACCATACAGTCCAGAAGCCATGCTCCTTGGTATTTACCCAAGTAAGTTGAAAACTTATGTCCTCACAGAAACCTAAACCTGTGTGGGTTTCGGCAATTTATTTATTATTGCCAAAACTTAGGAGCAGCCAAGATGTCCTTCAGCAGGTGAGTGATTAAATAAAGTGTGGCGCATCCAGACAATGGGATATTATTCAGTGCTAAAAGGAAATGAATTATCAAGCCATAAAAAGACAGTGAAGAATTTTAATTACATATTAAGTGAAAGAAGCCAACCTGAAAAACCTATGTATTATGTGATTCCAACTAGATGACATTCTAGAAAAGGCTAAACTATAGATACAGCAAAGAGAACAGTGGTTGCCAAGGATTAGAGGAGAGGAAGGGATGGATAGGTAAAGCACAGGAATTTTAGAGTAGTGAAACAGTTCTGTGTGATACTGTAGTGGTAGGCACATATCATTATAAATGTATTCAAACCCATAGAAATTACAATACCAAGTGAACCTTAATGTAGCCTATGGACTCTGGGTGGTGATGTGTCAATGTAAATTCATGGATTGTAACAAATGTACCACTTTGGTTCTGGATGTTAATAGTGAGAGAGGCTGTGTGTGTGTGTGTGTGTGTGTGTGTGTGTGTGTGTGTGTGTGAGAGAGAGAGAGAGAGAGAGAGAACTCTGTACTTTCCACTCAATTTTGATATAAATCTAAAACTGCTCTAAAAATAAATTCTATTTAAAAATATTGTAAAGTGTGACAAATAATGTTATACCAATTAGAAGAAAAAACAATGTTGCCAATGAACTAAGATATAAGTGCTTGATAGCACTTAGTTTTATTACTTATATAATTTTTTTTTAAATCAGAAGATCTTGTGATATATCACTCTACTGCCTTGCTATCAAAGAATACACAAGAAAAATTAATTGTAAAGGATTTCTGTCAGCTCCTCAGAATCTGCCTCAGTTGCAGAAGTTCAGCAGGATGAATGCTGTGCCCTCCCCAGATGAATGGGTGAGGCAGTGGTATGAAGGCACAGCCAACATGAGATTGCAATGCCACACCCTCTCCAGAGCCCCCACTGGGGTGGCCAAGACCTTGAGGGCTTGTATCACCATTCAGTTTCTGCTTTTGTCCAGTCCTCCTTTTTTTTCTTCTTTCTCCTGGTCACAGTTGTTGATCTCTCGTCACAGTTGTAAATAGCTTGTCTCCCAAAGTCTTTCTCATTTTCTCTCATTGTCTGCCTCCAGATGATATTTCCCTAAACAGTGTGCTGTTTAAAGTCAAGGCCAAATCATTTCTGTTTAATATAAATGTCTCAACACCTCATATAATGCACTTAAAAATGTGTCCTATTCAAGTGTAAAGCCACAGTAAATGTATATTACATTATCTTACTCAGGCTTCCACCAGCTACTGGTATTTAAGTAGGACTTAGAAAAAGGGTATCCAGTTTGATAGGTCTAGATGGAAAAGGGAAAGGTGATACAAGTGACGGACAGCAAAGGCCAGGAGGTAGGAAGGTGCAATGACTATGAGACAGTAGAAACGAAGACAGTTTTTCTGGAGAAGGATGCAACTGGAAAGGGAAATTGGGGCAAGAATAGATTGAGAGGTGGAGGGAAGGCCATCATATCAGAGAGTCAAGCTTGCAATAAGGCTTCTACTAAGTGCTCAGCTTCATGCCCAGGTACATGTTAAAAAGTTGCAGCTTGTATTTGACAAACCATTGTTATCTTCCATTTAAAGTGGTAGGTGGTGTAAAATGTTTGTTTACAGCAGTTACCACTTGGGCAAACTAAATGCCCCCTAATCTATTGAAATTTAATCTTTTGTTTATATAGTGGGATTGTTATTATCTACCTTTTCCTTACCATATTTGCCAAATTATATACTAATCATCTATAGATATATTGCAAAGGTTCTTAAAAAATAGGATCTAAAAATTAAGTCATTTACATTCTCCCACTTGATGGTCTTTAAAGCTCACAAAATATATTGTTAAAGTTATATTGCAGATAGAGAGGAAGCAATAAATGTGAAATTACCTTTAGACAACTGAGCCACCTGGTGGATCTTGTACCTAAGAACTTGGCTTTCCTCCTTCACATCATGTTTTCTTAAGGACCACAAAATTCTCAAAACCACCAGCAGATTTCTTAAAATTTACTTGACCAGAAAACAAAATCAAATTAAAGGGCAAACATGAAGTCAGTGAGACAAAGATAGCCATGCCTTCCCTTTGTTTGCCTTGGGCAAGCATGCCATGAAATGAAAGATCCAGTATCTTTCTACACATTGACCCACACAGCCCTGCTACCTTGAAGGCAGCCACACCACACTCAGAACTGTTGAGGATACACTGCCAAAAGTGCAGAAGGCCTTGGCAGCGAAGAGCAACATTTTGCCTATTTGTACTGTGCCCATCGCAGTGACAGCTGCTGAGACAGATTTCAAAGTCATTTACGCTGCCAGTTAGCAGCGTATTTCTATCCTTGGCACCTCTTTCAAGAATAGCAAATGCCAGCTGTTCCTTCTGGCCTCCGAGGTGGTGCATAGAATTGCTTCTGCCTCCAAAATAAATAAATAACAGCAACAGTAAGTAAAATCTAAGCTGAGATAGGGGATAACCAATCCCAAATTTCTATTTGCACTTCCAACTAGCACATCAATACTTTGGCTCATGCTTTATCCAAAACATCATGCCACTCCTAATCTTTCCTGAAAATACAAACAAAACTGAAAAAAAAAAATCTGCTAATAGCCTGGATGATGTGTTATTTGAGGGCTTGGAGGAATTTCAGTATGCTCCCTAAAGAGTGCCAGAAAATATCAATATCCTATAAATCTCAGTAGTCAGTGCAGTGGTTCCTATCCAAACCTTGTTGGTTTCATAAAAGTTTTAAAAATACTATGGTGATTATATAATAAAATCTAATTAATGGGGAAAAAGACTTCTTAAAATATTTGGGGCATGTGGGAAAGACCTAGATAAAGAAACCTGTTTATATATAGGTTCATTCTTATTCCACATAAACATAGCACTGATAAAAAATAGAGGATGGCATCATGTTTAATTAAACCTTAAAATACTTATCTATTATTATAAGACCTCCATAAATACTTAATAAGCTTTCTAGTTCCCCTTTTATAAATATTTTTTCATACTTTTTATCTTTTTTATTTAAAATAGACTCATAAATACATTAGCATAACATTGAAAAAAATCTATTTTTACCGAACTCTTACAGTCTGTCAGTAAAGGAAGAAAAAATTAAGTTAAACTTTCCTGTTGGTTTTAAGTTCTACATTGGAAGTGCATGTGTTTTTAATTATTTTGATAACATTTCATAAAAAACATTGCAATATTTGTTCAAATCAACATTCAAACTGATAAGCATTCTGAAGCTTTCCCATCTCTGATTATATAAGATTTTGGTACAATGCCTATCATTATAGGTTAAGTGTCGGTCTTAAATTGAGAGGAAAATGAGAACATAATTGTTATTCATTTCTTCTAATTTTTGGTTATATTAAAGGAATATGTAAAATAAAGAGATTTCAACTGATGAGCCAATGGCCCAGTAATATGAACAGCCCCTTAAGATATGATTGTGCTACTCATTTAATATGTTTTAAACTTCATTCTAATTTAAGGTGGATTCAGGAAAGTAGGAGAATATATTATAATTCTTGTGCACATGGGATTAAAATTACACTGTACATTTAAAAATCTACATAATATCTGAGTCATGACAAATATGTGCTTCTCATTCCAGCTACTTTCTACCAGGCTGTTACTCTTTCATGTTGTTTACTTTTTCATAGAAATTAACCAGTTCTTTCAAAGGAGTCAAACATTTATTCATCCAACACCCAATTTATTCTTTCTACTCTTTAAAACATTTATTCATTTCATACATAGGCTCTTCTTCTTTCCCTTCAGAATTGAAAGCTTGCCTGTTTCTCAATTTGATTTTATAAAATCTATCATGTTACATTTGAAAGACAAAGGATTCTCCACCTAAGTCCTTTTATTCCCATCAATGATTTTTATATAGACATTGAAATCATTCCTCCTCTCTTTCATGTCCCCCCAATCCAGCCTCCTCTCAAAACAACTAACGTTTCTAAACCTTATATTCTTTCCATTTGCAAACATACAAGCTACAAAGTTGAAGCAGTTGTTTTACAATGTCCTTAATATTACAAATGTAGAAGGACTATTCACATATTTGGTACTATCAGAAATGCCAGCTTGGGCTTCCCTGGTGGCGCAGTGTTGAGAGTGAGCCTGCCGATGCAGGGGACATGGGTTCGTGCCCCTGTCCGGGAGGATCCCACATGCCGCGGAGAGGCTGGGCCCGTGAGCCATGGCCGCTGAGCCTGCGCGTCTGGAGCCTGTGCTCCGCAACAGGAGAGGCCATAACAGTGAGAGGCCCGTGTACCACAACAAAAAAAGAAATGCCAGCTCTCAGATGGTGCTCTCATAGGATATCATACAAACCTGGCCCATAGACACATTCATTGTTTTGACACTTGAGCCACAAGGTTAGCATCCTACATTCAGGGAGGTTTATGTGACCTTCTTTAAACATCTTTTGGGATGTGTTTTATTATCAAATTTCCCCTAGCAAAAATATTTTTAAAATAAAGCATTCAGTTTAGGCCCTTACACACGGATGAGTTCCATTCCAAGAGCACATTCATAAGTCCAACAAAGTTAACCTAGATACCCAACTAACACAATCGACTATATAGTACTGTACTGTAATAGGTTTATAATACTTTTATGTATTAATAATACATTAAAAAAACATTAAAAAAAATTTTAATCTCACACTGCAGTACCCTGAAAAGTACAGTAGTACAGTACAACAGATGGCGCTTCTTAGCAGTACCAGCTACATCACCGCTGCTTTTATGCTTGCCTCCGGACATCCTGGGCTTGAAATAAAGAAACTGTGCTACTGTACTCTACACAGTACTGTTCGGTAGAGTACACAAAAGTACAACCACTTGTAGGGGAGGCACACACGTGACAATGAATGCCATACACGTGAACTAACTTACATGATTGGACATGCGAATGCACGTTCACATCTTTGAAAGTTCGCAACTTGAAGGTTCGCATGTAGGGGACTTACTGTATAGGATTAACTTAAGTTTACTAAATACATAAAGTTTAGAATTTTGATTCCCTTTTTTTCTGAAATGATAGTTTAAGACTAGAAGTCCTATTTTGTTACTGACTCAAAATTTAAGTAAGATTTTGTTTTTTTTGACTTTTGTTTTGGTTTTAGTACAAAGTGTTTTTGTTTTTTTTCACATTGTTCCTGGCTTTCGCTCCAGAGGTTCTTTGTTGGAGTGAGTACACATGTATCTTGGAGGAATTTGATCTACCACCTCCGGAACTTATTCTGTAGATATGGCATCAGGAAAACTCATCTCTAGTTTCTTGGTGTTGAGAATGTCTAAATAAACTTACTAACCTTGTGTATCTTTGCCTTCAGGTTAGAATCTGATTTTTCACTATGTCTTGGTATTTTTAATACTTTTGTGTTTGTGGTTTCTTTAATAATTTAACAACTATTTATTTAGCAGCTAGTACATAACAGGCACATAACACATTATCTCTAAAAATTCATAACTACCCTGCATTTTACATTTAAGGACACTGAAACCCAGAGAACCTGAGAGATTTGCCCCAGAAAACATAGCTTAGGAATATAAAAACAGGCTTTGAATTCACACTTGCATAGTTCCACAGAGTGTATTTTTTTTCTCAAAATTACTACCATACCTTCTGGTTTATTGTTAAATTTTTTAATCTAAATTTAATATGGAGAGGAGAACTGGATTTAGGGGTAGGTTGTCATAGGAAACTTCAGCTGTATCGATAGTAATTAAGACTTTTACAAGACATATATTCATGTGTTTATTAAAAATAAAATATGTACTTTGAAATGCAGTTGGACTTCAAGTTTATGAGGTTTCTATTTTAATAGCTGAGTTAGAAAAAAAATGTACCATTAAACTCTGGAAGTAGAATTAAGTATTTTGTGGTAAATCATGGACTAGTTTAGTTATAATTATCTGTTTGATTGTGGCAAAGCTGAGGTCTGGCTTTAGTCTTTTATCAGTAAAGATTCTGCTTTATGAGGAAATTTTAAGAAGAGTGTGTTTTTTCCTCAAAAAATAGATGTGAAAAATAAGAAGCAGTTATTCCCTAGGAAAGATACAACTTGAGACCTAGGTCTTTGACTGGGATTTTTTGCTGTGTTGGTCACTTAAGACATACTTAACTCCCCAAGCGTTTCATGTGTTTCTCTACTCAGAAGTTTCTCTCCTACATGTAATTTCTCTCCTACATGTTATTTTCCAAGTGCTTGAGCCGGTCTAGACCAAGAAGTGTGTGTGTGTGTGTGTGTGTTTGTGTGTGTTTTGGAAGGGACTTTTGACCTTATTGTTTGATATGTCTTAGAATTACACTTAGTCACAAGATTTTTCATGCAAGAAACATTATACTATGCTATGTAATAAAATCAACTAAATAATGAATACTTTATTAAAGTGAAAATTATTTGCAGCCTTCTTGGGAATCACGGCTAGGCCCCAACAATACCAAGCCTCTCATTATCAAAGATATTCAATAGCAAAGACATGTCTAGAAAAGATTTGTAATATACATTTTTGGAGGCAGAAAGGATAGATAAAAGCATATGCCCATCATATTGACAACTAAGTTTGTATCAGTCCCCTTATGGGAAAATTATGAGTGTAACAGAACATGAAATGCTTCCAGGAGAAAGCAAATTACCAAGTATGATAGATTTCATTATGGCAGATCAGCAGGTGATAGACGCAGTAGACACAGCAACCAGGATGTGGGCGTATTATAGACTGTTGACCCTGCTATAAGCTTCCTCTACTGATCATTAGCCCTCAAGGATCTGATGTGTTCCTTTGGCCTGGAACATATATCCACAATCAGTATAGAATTTTAGCTACAATTAGTTGACTCAAGAAAATAACAAAAGGTTGTCCAAATCAAGAGCAAAGAACATCAAGACAACAGCAACTCTATTTCCAAGTTAGAATTTTAAGCAGAACGTGAGGTTTTTTCTTACTCTTAATACTATTCAAAAGAAGTTTCTGAGACATTCAACTTTTTGTGCAAAAAATATTGAAAGTTCTTTTCCTTAGCTATATGCTTTATGGAAACTTGAGTTTTTGTCTTAATAAATCACACAATGTCTTTAATAGAAATATATGAAAATATAGATTATCCCATATCTGAATAATAACAAATTTGAAATTTAATGCATTAGAAAATAAAGCTGAAATATGAAATGTTTGGAACGGGTTTTCATTTCTTATTCCCTTATGCTAAATGTACCTTGTAAATTTATTTGTGGCTTTTCCTTTAAGGATGTGACTTATGTTTCAAAAATTGTAAGATTTTGTTTGAAATGTCATCACCACCACATAGATTACTGAAATTCAGTTCACAAGCCATGATAGTTCCATTTGTTCAAGGATGTAGAAAGAAGACCGCTTGATTTTGTAAAGCTAGACTGCTGAGCAGCAAAATAGCTATGGTTTAGTTCATGATTGTATCTAACTGGAATCAGCAGTTAGAGAATAAGCAAATCAGACTAGGCACCTTTAGGACACCATGTGAACTCGTTCGTGTAAAAAGCCAGATTTACATCCTTAGGAGCAAGCTATTGTTGATTGTCTCTTCCTATTGCATAGGATGACATAAGGAACTTGCAATATGTTCATTAATTGCATGTGTGGTGCATTTCAGAGGTTAATGTACAATAGTAAGATTAAAAGTAGCCTGAGAATAAAATGAAATCCAAGTTTCAGGACCTTTGGCTTTACAGTCTCAGAATATGCTAGTGGAAAATCAAGGTGATTGTTATCCATGTTTGGCGTACATGTATACTTAACAGGAATATTTTCCCCCATTACACATCAACATGTTAACAACTATTATTCATCAGCCAGTCTCATCTAGCAGTATCCTACTTACCTGCTGATTTATTAAATACAGGAAAAAAATTGATACACTTCAAACGTTTTAAGCAACATTTGAGGTTAATTCAAGTTAACTAAAATCTCAGTGACATTGATCTTACCTACTCTAAGTAACTACACATGAAAAGTAAGAATGGATCCAGTGAAATCGAGAGTGAAGTTTAGTGTTTACAGAAATAAAGGTATGTAAAAACATGATAGAGGGAATTGAAGTGATAGATTAAACACTTCTCATTCTCCAGTAGCAGTAATTGAGAATCTTTTTCAGTGTAAAAGTCTACTTGAATATATGATAAGTATGTGGAAAAATTACCTAGAAAAAAAATTTACCTGACCAGCATTTAGTACTGTCAGTGTTTTAAATTTTAGCTACTTTAATAGGTATGTAGTGGTATCCTGTTGTTTTAATTTGGAATTTAATAATAACATATGAAGTGGACTATCTTTTCACATGCTCGTTTGCATCTGTATACCTTCTTTCCCATGCAATCTTGAGGAAGTCAGTAAACTTCTCTGGATCACAAAAAGTTTAACAAGCAAATTAGTTCCTCTACTGGAGAAGTAAGATGACAAGAAGTTCATGAAGATAATAATGAATGTTTAAAGTTATTTTCAAATATAAAAGGACAATGATAAATATTTACATGATTGGGATTACTAAACCCAGAATGTGGAAAAGTTGATTGTATTCAGTAATTGTAACTTATATAGTAGACCAGTTCTTTCAAAACATGGGACCCAGTGTTCTTTATACTATATCTTGTCAGTATGATGTTATTATCCACGCTTCTCTTGCTCATTTGCATAACTGGGTGATCCTGATCTGACTTATCACCTCTATTTTTTTAATAAATATCCATATTATAACCTTATATTCCATTGTATTTTCTCATGGTCTCAAAATTCTTGATTACTGGAAATATATTATGATCATACAGTTCACCTTTCAGTATATAAAAAGTAGGATAAACATTTCTGCTCCCTACAATAAAAATAGTTCACATTGGAGCAGCTGGTGATACTTCTGCATGCTGGGAAAAATATTTCACTGACAGGCTCTGTCATCCGGTTTACTGAAAATGACAATGAGACAATTGGTCTAGTAAGTTACCAGACACATTTCTGACAAAACCAATCATGTGAATATGTCAAATCAGTTGTGCCACTATTTTAACTTTGATCCCAATCCTAAAATAGATTCCTACCATTAGGATTTTGTAGTGTGTATAAACAAAGTGAATAAAGATTCTGCATAAAGATTCATGGAGCTGTTGGGGAAGCTAATTCACAATAATGCACTATTATTACTAATTGATGAACTTTTGTCACCTTACCTTCTGCCATTAGTGAAATTGCTCTTTGGTGAAATGTTTTACCCAAATCACTTTTTCTGTGTCAGTTTAATTTCTAATTCTGTGTCAGAATATAAATGTTTGGTCCCTTTAAGGGGTGTTTTCTGTACACTGTATCCTGATTTACTGCCACTGAGGTTATGTTCACTCCCCTCTATACTCTTCCTCCAGACAATGCAGACGTGGGAGTTGTTGACAAGATAACGGTGTATTCATTGTGGTAAACAATACCTTTTGGAGTCTGCAAGGGGAACACAGCCACTGATTTATTCTTGCCCCTATAAAATATGTCAATTAAAGATATATGGTGCAGCATAAGTGGAGGAAATAACACTTGACAGAACTAAGTTTGAAATACAGGGAATCACAGAACTGAACACTAGAAAAATAGAGAGGCCTGTGAAGCTGTTGAGAGAAAACTAAAGACCTGTTTCCTAAAATAAGATGTTGAGATTTTAATGCATAAGACACAAATCAAGAAAATCACTGGACTCACTTAAATTTCAAAGTGGGTATAAGATCAGTTTGTCTTATATATCCATATGCTACAACCTAACTTCAGCCACTTACCCTTTAAATATACTTTATAGGTTTTTTTATAGTTCAGTGGGTTTTTTTCTTTTATAATGGAATAATTCCTCTCCTCTTTCTTCTCTGAGAGCCTTCCCTAAAGGTCCTTTTACTTAATTCCTGATTTTTCCTTCTTCCATAGAGCAAGTTCTGTTCTCTATTTGAACTCCTCTCATAATATACCATGCTGTGTGTCTTTCTCCCTCATTTGGCTGTGAATTTCTCAAAAGCCAATCTATGTCCTATTTATATTTACATTCCATTCTGTCCTCTACCACTTATTACAGTGTGACATAAAAAATCTTCCAATAACAGTTCTGTTCTCTCTATAAGGGAAGAAAATTGTGAAACTTTACCTTCCAGAAAGACAACCTATAGAATTTTTTTTATCATAATTATGTATCATGTATAAATACAAAGAGAGACATATGAGTATCTAGAGTCTGAAGTTGATAACAGGGTGTCCCTTGCCTCTTGGCCTCAGCCTCCACAAAAATTCTGCCTGTGTTATGCAATATACAGTGGAAGCATTTAGAAACATCCATGGAATGATTTCCAACCACAATCTTCAACTCAAGCAACATGCCCAGGACCTGCTTTGAATTAACAGTGAGACAACTCAGTACTGTACCATTAGGGAAATTTTTTCAGGATCTGAGTAGAAAGACTTCTCAGAAATTCTAATTCCTGACTAAGGGGAAAAAATAAGGAGAAAAAAATTTTAACTAAATTAAAGTCTCATGAGTTGAGATGAATAAAGTATTGACTAACCTTCTGATTCTTCCAGCAAAATTTCTGTGAATCCCAAACCCTGTTTAGGAAAAGCTAAATTTTTCTAGTGACTTAACATAAAAAAATGATAACAGCATAAATAATGTGTTTTGATTTAGAAAACAATATTATTCATTTGATACTATTTAAAGACTAATATATCTAATATACCAGTAGGGACTTGTTTGGGGGAAGTTCAAATGGATAGTGGAAAATAAACTATGGAAAGAGAATTAAAACATAAAAAGGTCCCAACCTTTCTTTTTGCTACCTTCAAAACTGAGATGATCTAACCGAACAATTAATTATGGCAGTGTCTCAAGTTTTACTGGAAATAAATCGTATGTGACTATATTTTGAATCTTTCTTGATTCTCATAGCTCATATTATCTAAAGTGCTGCCTGCTAAAAATAGATATAATAACATTACCAAAGAAAACAGTAATTTTAACCACTGAATCATTTGTGTATTTAGCATTACAATCTTTGTTATTTTGTAGGAAATGGTCAACATACATTCTGAAATATTTCCTTATTTTTTTCCATATTACTTCTAAGTAGAAATATATCGTTAGACCTCTAATTAATAAATTTGGTTCTCATAAGAGTGCTTCTAACTCCTGCAAAGCTGTTACTAAGAGACATGACAGAAACCCCTTTGACTGATAATTGGGTGAGATGAAAATATTGACAACTCCAGTTTGTCTGCTTAGGAGACTACTACTATATCTATTAGAAGGACCAAGTGCTGGCTGACATTTCCTCCCTGCAAACTGACTCCAGAGAAGACCTAAGTTCATCAAATCCCTCCCAGTCTCCCAGGGATACTAAGAGGACCCAGTAATAAGGGCAGTGGGGAGAGAAGTAAGGTACAAATTGACTAATATGCCTTGCTGCCTAAACCGTGGGATCTTTGCTATTGAGCATTTTCGTTTTGTCTATTAATATATCTTTTGGTGAGGAGCAGAAAGATTTAATGCTTACTGGAATTATATGATTATTCAACCATGACATAAAATAGATAAAAGAATTGTAGGCTGATTTGTTAGAGCAAGAGCAAATGACGTTCTCATCATCTATTCTGTGCAACAAACTACCCTAAAACTTAGTGGCTTAAAACAACTATAATCATTTACTTTTCTCATGAATTCTGCAATTCGGGCAGGGCTCGGTAGGGAAAGCACATCTCTGTTGCATTCAGCCTTATTTGGGGTTGCTCAACTGAGAACTGAAGGGTGTACTTTCAAGGTGAGTCACTAACATGGTTGGCAAGTTGGTGCAGGATAGGGCTGAGAATACAGCTTGGACTGAGGGATAGGGGGTCTTGATTTTTCTCATGTGGGTTTCTCTCTGTGGCCTAGACTTCCTCACAGCATGGTGGCTGGATTTCAATATCAAACATGCTAACAGAGAGTCAGCAGAAGATCTATCACTTTCTCTGACCTAACCTCAGAAGTCTCAGGAGTCACTTCCATCCTGTTTTATTAGTTGAGGCAATAGCAAAGACCTCTCCCAGTATTAAGAGGGGGAGATAGACTCCAGTAACAAGATCCTGACAGGGCATCTGGGATGAGAAATATTGTTAAGGTCATTTTTGGAAAATGAAATCTAGCATAGAACCACTAAGAGTGATAAAAGGGATTTGTTATGTAAATTAGAACTAAAGTAATGGTGGGGGCTGGTTAAGCAGGTGTTGTAAGTCTGGATCCCTGAGTTCAGTGGTGGGTCTGAAGTCTGGAAGGGAACATGGAATTGGAGTAGGTGAGTGTAGGTGCACAGTGA
This sequence comes from Phocoena phocoena, assembly GCF_963924675.1. Taxonomy (NCBI): domain Eukaryota; kingdom Metazoa; phylum Chordata; class Mammalia; order Artiodactyla; family Phocoenidae; genus Phocoena; species Phocoena phocoena. The sequence continues at coordinate 67,849,273 of NC_089221.1, read as the reverse complement.
AACCCATGAGGATGAGCCAGAAACTTAAGAATGAACTAGAACTTACATCAGTCTCTGTGCAGAACCTGCGTAAGTCTCTCACTGCTTCTAGGCCTCTAAATTTGATGATGAAGGTAAACTGCAGAGATGGTGATGCACTTTGCCAAAGTCCTGTACACAAACTGGTCCAGGAGTTAGCAGAACTAAAAGAAGTAGCATAACCAGTGTGAATTGGAAGAGTTAATAACCCAGCTGCTACCCAAATGCAACAAAGTGAGCCAGCACATCCCAGACTTGTACTTGAGCTATGCTGACCTGAGTGAAAGTATGGCTGCTGTTTCAAGTCCTTATTCCACCTCTTGGAATATTTTTCTTGTGCCTAATCCTAACCCAAAACCATCCAGGAAAGGGCACTGTGGTTCCAGCTTAGGTAAATTAACATAGTACAAAGCTGTTATTATAGCTTAAAATATGGTCCATTTTCTTGAATGTGCCATATACTCTTAAAAATAGGCTATATTCCCACCTTAAGAAGCAGGAAACATCTCGAATAAACAACCTAACCTTGCACCTCAAGCAATTAGAGAAAGAAGAACAAAAAAAACCCCAAAGCTAGCAGAAGGAAAGAAATCATAAAAATCAGATCAGAAATAAATGAAAAAGAAATGAAGGAAACAATAGCAAAGATCAATAAAACTAAAAGCTGGTTCTTTGAGAAGATAAACAAAATAGATAAACCACTAGCCAGACTCATCAAGAAAAAAGGGAGAAGACTCAAATCAATAGAATTGGAAATGAAAAAGGAGAAGTAACAACTGACACTGCAGAAATAAAAAAAATCATGAGAGATTACTACAAGCAACTCTATGCCAATAAAATGGACAATCTGGAAGAAATGGACAAATTCTTAGAAATGGACAACCTGCCAAGACTGAACCAGGAAGAAATATAAACTATGAACAGACCAATCACAAGCACTGAAATTGAAACTGTGATTTAAAATCTTCCAACAAACAAAAGCCCAGGACCGGATGGCTTCACAGGTGAATTCTATCAAACGTTTAGAGAAGAGCTAACACCTGTCCTTCTCAAACTCTTCCAAAATATAGCAGAGGGAGGAACACTCCCAAATTCCTTCTACGAGGCCACCATCACCTTGATACCAAAACCAGACAAGGATGTCACAAAGAAAGAAAACTACAGGCCAATATCACTGATGAACATAGATGCAAAAATCCTCAACAAAATACTAGCAAACAGAATCCAACAGCACATTAAAAGGATCATACACCATGATCAAGTGGGGTTAATTCCAGGAATGCTAGGATTCTTCAATATATGCAAATCTATCAATGTGATAAACCATATTAACAAATTGAAGGAGAAAAACCATATGATCATCTCAATAGATGCAGAGAAAGCTTTTGACAAAATTCAACACCCATTTATGATAAAAACCCTGCAAAAAGTAGGCATAGAGGGAACTTTCCTCAACATAATAAAGGCCATATATGACAAGCCCACAGCAAACATCATCCTCAATGGTGAAAAACTGAAAGCATTTCCACTAAGATCAGGAACAAGACAAGGTTGCCCACTCTCACCACTCTTATTCAACATAGTTTTGGAAGTTTTAGCCACAGCAATCAGAGAAGAAAAGGAAATAAAAGGAATCCAAATCGGAAAAGAAGAAGTAAAGCTGTCACTGTTTGCAGATGACATGATACTATACATAGAGAATCTTAAAGATGCTGCCAGAAAACTACTAGAGCTAATCAATGAATTTGGTAAAATAGCAGGATACAAAATTAATGCACAGAAATCTCTGGCATTCCTATATACTAATGATGAAAAATCTGAAAGTGAAATCAAGAAAACACTCCCATTTACCATTGCAACAAAAAGAATAAAATATCTAGGAATAAACCTACCTAAGGTGACAAAAGACCTGTATGCAGAAAATTATAAGACACTGATGAAAGAAATTAAAGATGATACAAATAGATGGAGAGATATACCATGTTCTTGGATGGGAAGAATCAACATTGTGAAAATGACACTACTACCCAAAGCAATCTACAGATTCAATGCAATCCCTATCAAACTACCACTGGCATTTTTCACAGAACTAGAACAAAAAATTTCGCAATTTGTATGGAAACACAAAAGACCCCGAATAGCCAAAGCAATCTTGAGAACGAAAAAACGAGCTGGAGGAATCAGGCTCCCTGACTTCAGACTATACTACAAAGCTACAGTAATCAAGAGAGTATGGTACTGGCACAAAAACAGAAAGATAGATCAATGGAGCAGGATAGAAAGCCCAGAGATAAACCCACGCACATATGGTCACCTTATCTTTGATAAAGGAGGCAGGAATGTACAGTGGAGAAAGGACAGCCTCTTCAATAAATGGTGCTGGGAAAACTGGACAGGTACATGTAAAAGTATGAGATTAGATCACTCCCTAACACCATACATAAAAATAAGCTCAAAATGGATTAAAGACCTAAATGTAAGGCCAGAAACTATCAAACTCTTAGAGGAAAACATAGGCAGAACACTCTATGACATAAATCACAGCAAGATCCTTTCTGACCCACTTCCTAGAGTAATGGAAATAAAAACAAAAATAAACAAATGGGACCTAATGAAACTTCAAAGCTTTTGCACAGGAAAGGAAACCATAAACAAGATCAAAAGACAACCCTCAGAATGGGAGAAAATATTTGCAAATGAAGCAACTGACAAAGGATTAATCTCCAAAATTTACAAGCAGCTCATGCAGCTCAATAACAAAAAAACAAACAACCCAATCCAACAATGGGCAGAAGACCTAAATAGACATTTCTCCAAAGAAGATATACAGAATGCCAACAAACACATGAAAGAATGCTCAACATCATTAATCATTAGAGAAATGCAAATCAAAACTACAATGAGATATCATCTCACACCAGTCAGAATGGCCATCATCAAAAATCTAGAAACAATAAATGCTGGAGAGGGTGTGGAGGAAAGGGAACACTCTTGCACTGCTGGTGGGAATGTGAATCGGTTCAGCCACTATGGAGAACAGTATGGAGGTTCCTTAAAAAACTACAAATAGAATTACCATATGACCCAGCAATCCCACTACTGGGCATATACCCTGAGAAAACCAAAATTCAAAAAGTCATGTACCAAAATATTCATTGCAGCTCTATTTACAATAACCCGGAGATGGAAACAACCTAAGTGCCCATCATCGGATGAATGGATAAAGAAGATGTGGCACATATATACAATGGAATATTACTCATCCTTAAAAAGAAACAAAATTGAGTTATTTGTAATGAGATGGATAAACCTAGAATCTGTCATACAGAGTGAAGTAAGTCAGAAAGAAAAAGTCAAATACCGTATGCTAACACATATATACGGAATTTAAGAAAAAAAAGGATGTCATGAAGAACCTAGGGGTGGGACGGGAATAGAGACACAGACCTACTGGAGAACGGACTTGAGGATATGGGGAGGGGGAAGGGTGAGCTTTGACAGGGCGAGAGAGAGTCATGGACATACACACACTAACAAACGTAGTAAGGTAGATAGCTAGTGAGAAGCAGCCGCATGGCACAGGGATATTAGCTCGGTGCTTTGTGACAGCCTGGAGGGGTGGGATAGGGAGAGTGGGAGGGAGGGAGACGCAAGAGGGAGGACATATGGGAACATATGTGTATATATAACTGATTCACTTTGTTATAGAGCAGAAACTAACACACCATTGTAAAGCAATTGTACCCCAATAAAGATGTTAAAAAAAAAATAGGCTATATTATCTATTTTCAAGATCAGTTACATATCTATAAATCTACTTCTGCTTTGTTTTTAGGTCTTCTACAAGCTTACTATAAAAATTTTTGACTTGCTTGATCTTGGGTTGAAAGAATGTATCCTGTCATTAATGTGTTCCTGTTTTTGCTTCCATGATTTGTTTTCTGCTTTAAGAATATTATTGGTATGTTAGTGGGTTTATAAATACTAATAAATATATTGTCATTGTGAACGTAGCCTTTAAGATTATATCATGTCCCTTCCCTCTTTGTTTTTTAATACTTTTTGTCTGATTTTTTGTCATATTAGATATTAGTATTATGACTTTCTCTTTCTCTTAGTTTGCATTTCTCCTGTATAACTTTTTAATATTAATGTAATCCTCTAAGGTTTTAGCACTTCTGTCTTTAAGCGAGCCTCTTATAAATGGCAGAATGTTGAATTAGCTTTGTTAAACAATCACCAATCAGAAGATCTTTTTTCTTTTATTAGGTGACTTAAGCCAACTTACATTTTTATACTTGGTCACTTATGCAATATTGTTTAATTTTCTTCTTTTGAGGAAGGTTGTGTATATATATTGTTTTTTAGGTAGGGTTTTATTTTTGATCCACTTGTTAATTTGAGACTAAAAATTTAATATAACATCCTTAAATCCCTCTTTTCTCTCTATTTTTGTAGCTCCCTAATATGAATTAATACATTGAAATGAGCTAGTAAACTCTTCTTGTTACCAAGTCCAAGCTTATACTGCTTGCTGCCTAGCAGGCCAATAAATTGAGAGACAAGTTGTTGGGGCAACTGCTGGAAAGCCAGCAGACCAATACGATGGTGGACTCATGTCCCAAAGAGCCATCCGCCTGGGTGCATATGGTAGTTTCTTTTATAGAACAAAGGGGGAGGTGAGGAGGTAAAGTTAATAAATAGATAAATAAATAAATAAAAATTTTAAAAAGGCTATAAGTTATTGCAAATATATCCTGGTCCTGGCCAGGCTCAGGAGGGGATGTGTTAATTTCTTCTTTCTTGCAGCCATTCATAGGTGGGCCTTGTCAGGATGTTTCCTGTGAGCTAAACAAAGGTATTTTAGCTTAACAGTATTTTAGCTTAACATTCAGGCATGGGAAGCAGGGTTCCAAGAGATGGGCCATTATGTATACTTTAAGCTATAGGTAACATCACTGTAGTGATTAACTTGTAGCAAATGCAGTAGAATGCAAACTTTAAAGTAAAAGAAACAGATCCAATATGGAGTCAGAGTTGTTCTGCCCTATTACATTCTTTCAGCATTATTCTGATCTGAATTGAAGTAATAGGCTTATTATCCCATTTCATACATATATATGCTCCCCCTTCTTTCTTCAATTCTAACAAATTTAGCATATATGCCGTTGGCAGAGGATACAGTATTCCATGCTGAACTGTCTTCCTTATAGCAATAATTTACTCTAAGGTAAACAGGTAAAAATACATTTGATGTTCATCATTCCTTTTTACGTCAGTGTCTCCATTTTGGTTTTGTTTGCCTGAAGTTTATAGATTCTTCAATAAGGAATTATGGGAATATCTTTGAATATTAATTTACTACTACATTCCTTCTAATTTAGTTTCAGTTTATAAAATGAATTTTTATTTTATGAGGTTATCTCATCAAATCTTCTTTTACTCTAATCACTTTATTTCTAAATTGATTTATGTTCTTTCATAATATCTATTATTTTTACATTAGTTTTTATCATTTTGAAATATTAGATTATTGTTTTCACCTGATCTATGAACAGATTTTTCTGGTATATTTTTTATTGCACTTTGGGATGTTATTCTGCTCCTTGTTCTTTTTCTTTCTCATCATAAATTGTATATGGAATCTTACTGAAACTTTTCTGTTGCTTATTAATTACATGATATTATTGTTTCTATACTTTTAGGACATTTGGGTGGCTCAGGACAGCTTCACTTTTTTGTAGGATGAGAAAAAATAAATTCAATACAGGATCCTCGATAGGATCTCAGGACAGATAAGGAGAGTAGATGAAAATTTCATGATATTTGAGTATGGTCTGTACTTTATTTAATAATAATATATGAATATTAGTTTCCTGTTCTTAATAATTATAGTTATGTAAGCTCTTAAAATTAAACATGGTAAGGAATATAAATGAACTCTGGCAATTTAAAAATTTTTTTTTAAAATTGAGATATAATTGACATTGTGTTAGTTTTAGATGTACAATGTAATTATTTGATATATAGGTATACTGCAAAATGATTACTACAATAAAGTTAGTTAAAATTCATCACCACACATAGTTACAAATTTTTTGTGCATGTGTATGATGAGCACTTTTAAGATTTACTCTCCTAGTAACTTTCAAATGTACAATACAGTATTGTTAACTATAGAGATCATGCTGTATGTACATCCCCAGTATTTATTTATCTTATAAGTGGAAGTTTGTATCATTTATTTATCTTATAAGTAGAAGTTTGTATCCCAACTTCACCTATTTTGCTCACTCCCACCCTCTGCCTCTGGCAGCTACCAATCTGTTCTTTGTATCTATGAGTTCTATTTTGGGGTTTTTTTGTTTGTTTTTTTGTTTTTTTTTTTTTTTTTTACTTATTTCACTAAGCATAATACCCCTAATGTCTATCCATGTTGTCACAAATGGAAGGATTTCCTTCTTTTTAGTGACTGAATAATATTCTGTTTTATGTGTAACCATATTTCCGTTATCCATTCATCTGTCAGTGGACACTTAGGTTGTTTCCATGTCTTGGCTATTGTAAATAATGCTGCAGTTTACATGGGGGTACAGATCTCTTCAAGATCATGATTTCACTTATTTTGGATAAATACTCAGAAGTTCCAGAAGTGGAATTGTTCAGTATTATGGTAGTTCTTTGTTAATTTTTTGAGAAACCTCCACACTGTTTTCCATAATGGCTGCACAAATTTACATTCCCACCAGTGTACCACTGTGCATAAGTGTTGCCTTTTCTCCACAACCTTACCAATTCCTATTTCTTATCTTTTTGATAATAGCCATTCTTACAGGTGTGATGTGACATCTCATTGTGGTTTTGATTTTCATTTCCCCAATATTTTGTGATATTGAGCACCTTCTCATGTACCTGTTGGCTTCTTTGGAAAAATATGTCTTCTTGGGAAAAATATCTATTCAGTTCCTCTGCCCATTTTTTAAATTGGATTGTTTGTTTTGTATCTACTGAGTTTATGAGTTCTTTATATAATTTAGAAATTAACCCCTTATCAGATATATGATTTGCAAGTATTTTCTCTCATTCCACAGGTTGCCTTTTCACTTTGTTCATGGTTTCGTTTGCCATACAGGAGCTTTTTAATGTGATGCAGTCCCACTTGTTTGTGTTTCATTTTGTTGCCTTTGCCTTTGAGGTCAAAGATCAATCTCAGTGAGTATACTGACTGTGTTTCCTTCTAGGAATTCTTTGGTTTCAAGTCTTACATTCAAGTCTTTAAACGATTTTTGAGTTGATTTCTGTGTATGGTGTAAGATAGGGGTTCAGTTTCACTACCTTGCATATGGCTATCCAGTTTTCCCAACACCATTTATAAAAGAAGCTATCTTTTTCCCATTATGTGTTCTGGGTTTCTTTGCCATAAATTAATTGACCATATAAGCATAGGTTTATTTATGGACTTTCAGTTCTGTTTCTTTGTTCTATGTGTCTGTTTTTATCCAGTACCACACTCTTTTGATTACTATAGCTGTGTAATATAGTTTGAATGTGTGTTGGACCTAGTGATTTGCTTCTGATGAATAGAATACTGCAAAAGTAATGGGATGTCACCTCTAATATTCAGTTATAAAATACTTTGACTTTCATATTCCTGGTATTCTTTCTCTCATTCTTCTCAAATGCTTGCTCTGATATGGAGAGCCACTAACAAGGAACCAAGGGTGGCCTCTGGCCAGTGCCTGCAAACAACTGAGGATTTCAGTCAACAGCCTGCAAACAATGAAATCCTGATGACAAATACTGAATGAGCTTGTATTTGAAAGGGGATCCTAATCCAGTAGAACCTTGAGGTGAATTTGGTCCAAGACAAAACTTTGATTGCAGCCTCCTGAGACCCTGAATCAGGGGGGTAATGCCAGATTCCTGACACATAGAAAGTGTGAGATTTTGTTGTTTGAAGCTGCTAAATTTTGGTGTAATTTGTAATGCAGCAATAGATAATTAATACTGTAATAATAAAAAGGAATGAGGTAGCAATCTAGACCCAAATAACAAGAATTTACAGTGGAAGGATGAAAATCACAGGGAAGAAAGGTAGTGTTACCTTGGGTGCAATTTCAGGAGTACCTGGAGGAAACTGAGAAGACAAAGTTCTAATCTTTACACACACTCATAGCTTAAAATTGACTCAACCAGACATCAGATAAATTACTATATACAATGTACACTCTGGTACTTAAAAAATAATTTTTTCAGTCATATTTGAGTCTGATTCATATTCTGTTTTTATTGTAAATAAAATAAATGTATTGCAGTTACACAGGTTTGGATATGAGTACTAGTTCTACAGTATACAGCTTTCAACTTTTGGTCCCCAAAACAAGAAGAAAGACTGAAAAAGAAAAAAAATAAACTTTTTAAATCTTGTTATTATGTTTTTCAAATTGAATTCCCTTTATTTTAAAAAATTGGATTCATCTTCTTTTTTTTCAATTTTGGATTATCTTGGCTATGTCTAGATTGTTAGGATTTTTCTCCTATCTTAAAAAATAATAATCATAGCCAGGTTAACTAAATCTGTACAATATATATATGAACTCTATCTACACTATTACTAAATTCCATTACATACTTAGCCATCATCAAGGGAAAAAAGACATCAGGAAAATACTAAACAGATAAACAATCTGGAACAATTTTCAGTTTCCCATGTAATATCAAACTTTGTTGATCACCAGTTTTTTTTCTGTTGGTGGTCAAAATATAATCCTAACCTAGGCTAACAATTTTAAAGGCTCTTAGATACTAGGGAAATAATGGGAGAGCACATGGCTGTATTGACACACAACTCACACCACTTTAGAAAGTCTTCTTGAGGATAGGCATTTATGTAAGTGGACATAAAAAGGATAATATGCTTTACTCACCTCTCTCTATAATCCTTCCTGAACTTTCTACCAAGCTATAAATTCACATTGAATCCTTGTACAGGTGCTCTATCCAGCATCAAATGTAACCCTCAAGGATGTTTAATAGTACAGAGAATTGTGCCCTCCCACTGTAAAATATAATTTAAAATTGATCTATAGCAAAGAATACCTCCTGATTTTAAAGCATTCATTTTAAAACATTCTAAAATTAAACTTACTGTCATTGTAGTTCTTCGTTAAGGGCATAATTCTTTTGTTAATGACTCAGTGCTCTTTTTATGTACTAATTCTCATTGAAAACTAAAAAATGTTGCCATTATTCACTCTTTTAAATCAAGCAAAAATTTGGTATTTGTTCATATTTTCTCAGTTTTATATGCTCCTCCATACACCACCATGCACTTTTTTTATTTCTAGCAAAGGCCTCCACTGCTCCCACTATCCTTCTTGTTTCAAGAGGAAATGCCATTTGAGCACAATGTTGTCCAATCCTCCAGCTACAGTTGACTGGGTTAGGTGTGGGGATAGGATCCACGCCTAGGCAAGGAGGACATTCCTCATGAATTTGAACTTGGTACTCAGAAAGTCAAGTTAGTAGATATGTAACTACAGGTTAGCTATTAACCTATGTGGCTCGGCTTTCAACTGTGTAAATTGGTGATAATAAAAGTACTTCCCTCTTTGGGAATGCCTGGCACTTAGTACATACTCAGTAACTGGTTACTGAGTTGATGAGTTTTGTTGTTATTTTTGTTTTATTGTTGCTTAGAAATATTATAGATGAACAAGTAGAGTAAGCCTACCTACATTTAGAAAACATAAGTCAAGAAATTAAAAAACTGATGGCACTGGAGTCCTTGTCTTCAGTTGTCTTCTATGTCTAGTGAATTCCTCTCCTTAGTTTCCAGGAGCTTCTCCAATAATCTCATAATAAAATTCCTTTGAGTTTAAGATTATTTGTAATCTACTTTCAAGCAGAGGAGCCAAACATAATGGGAGAAATTTACATATATCCAGAATATTATCTACATTATTAATTTATCTTTTATTACTCTTTTTTTGTTTTTGTTTTGTTTATATTAATCTATAATTTTCTTTTATTACTCTTTTGTGGAAAATATAACAAATACCCTATGACTACTTAGAAAGTTTTATCAGATTTAAGATAAAGCTAAAACTTCAAGTAACAGTTGGCCATAGCATTGTTTGTTGCCCCTTTAACAGTTAATGTACACTTTTCTATTTAGACACTAGAGTTAATTCTATCCATCTTCAAAGTTCATCGACCCTGTCTCAATGGAGCACTTGTGATGGTGATAAATTATTTGGCAGCCTACATAGTTTTAATAAACACATCATTTTAAACCTTTACCATCTGTCCTTTGCTCTAATTATAGTGGCAAGATGACTATAATTATGAATTATGTCACAGAATAAGGCACAGTGATCTAAGTGTTTTACATTTTCAATCAGTGGTTATCAACTAGTATATTCATTTTTTATAAGTAGATAAGAAGCTAAAAATGGGAAACATCTTCAGTTTCTCATAAAAAAGAGCATGCTTAAACACACTTTCAGATAATATACTATGGAGTGACTAATAATGATGCTATATACATAGATGTTTTTTGAAATACCTCAAAATATGAGAGTTAAAGATAAACTCCTGTTACTAAACGGCTTATTTATATGAGAAACATACATATACTTCTGTGTGTGAGTGTGTGTGGATGTGTGTATTCCTCCAGAAACCAATTCTTAGAAAATGATTTGAGTATTATGTAAATTTAAGGGTGTATTACTTATTCGTTGTGTAACAGATTACCTGAAAACATAGCATCTTAAACAACAAACATTTATTATCTCACACGATTGCTGAGAGTCAAGAATACAGAGGTAGCTTAGTTGGGCAGTTTTGATTCAGGGTCTCTCCTGAGGTTGCAGTCAGGAGGTCAGCCCATCATCTGAGGACATAACTGAGAGGACCACTTCCAAAAGGTCTCACACACATAGCTCTTAGCAGGAGGCCTTACTTTCTTGATGGCTGTTAGCAGAACATACCATCATTTCTGCTACATTCTCTTCATCAAACCTGTGTGATTAATTCCAAGCTTACCCTCAAGGGGAGAGGATTTAGGATCCACCTCTTGACAGGCGTATCAAACACTGTGGATTTATCTAAAAACCATCACATTAATTTAATCTCAGGACAGACTGATAGAAGAACAGGATATGAAATATGGAATGGAAAGAATTCAAAACATGTTAATGTGCAAAGTTAATAATTGTGGACAACTAGTCTCAGTTCCTCCTGGGAACCCATGAGAGAGAGTGTGGAACACACTTGTGGTTTTTCTGAGAAGTTGAGATTAAGATGAGCAGTAAATTTATTGGAGGAATTCCTGTGAAGGATAAAAGTGAGGAAGAAAGAATAGGCAGGGAAAAATTTGGAATACAATGTAGGTATGATACCTATAAAAGGAAAAGGGAAAGGAAAGAGAATTTGACCAGAAGAGTCTCAAACAGCAGTGCAATTCTGAGTTTCAGTTAATTGGGAGTGCTCATTAGAGATGTCCCAGATACTACAAAGGGGGCGGGCATTAGTAACCCACCATCCTCAGTCATTCGCTTACAGCAGCCCTAGGAAAGTGTGGCTGCAGCATAAATGCAGTGTTGGGTCCAGAAAGGTGGCAGTCAAAACTGTTGGTCAACTATGACCCCTGCAGCATAAGATCTGAAAAAAGTATTTTCTGCAATCCATTCATTGTGCTGCACAGATCCAATTCTCAATGAAAGTTCAAAGAATGGCTTCACCATGGTTGTCATGGCCCTCTCTTCTCGAAGGGAAACTTAGAAGAGAGGGACTGATGATGCCAGCTACAGCACCTGCCACTGCAGTTTGTCTTAGGGCCATAAGTCATATTCATCCTCTCCTCCACTCTCCATTCTAAGATCCCCTCACTCTCAGCTATTATCTTGGCAGATTTGGATGACTAACCTTGTTCTGTGACCCAAAACTTCATTCCTGAGGGCCTGAGCCCTTGGCAAGCCATGGTTGCTACAAATGTTCATTCATAGTTAAAATAGGCATGAGATTACTGAGGAGCACATATGGATCACCCAGGTTTCATAAATATTTCTACCTGCCCCAGTTTTATAAAAGCAGCTCTGCCACCTCCTGCTTATGAGCATCTATTACTGTGGCCAAGACGGTGACTCCTTTTTTCGCCTGGAGTCCAAAGTGCCCTGGTGGCATCTGTAGATTATAGTTTAATGGTTTCCTTGCTATGCCAGTGGCATCCTCTTTGCTCATAGGATAATCAGTTGGCCCCTCTCAAAACTCCATCTTACCTCTTATTTCCTCTAACTTCTCCTGGCACTACCTTTGTTTTTGATTTTTTGAAAAGCAGCCAAGATAGGATTTGATATAAAAGAGATTAGGGAGACAGCTGTGAGGAATAAAGGGGAGGAGGAGGAATTAGAAGGAAGAGTGCTCAGACCACAGTGCAGGTCTATGCAAAAGGAGGGGAAGGATAGAGGATTGGGTGAGAAGAGGCTCAGTGAGCTTTGTCAGGCTAATGGAAAATTCTCCACAGCCTTTGTTCCCCTTTAGAGGAGTCCACATCTCGTAGGAGTAGGCCACCACAATACCTTAGAGTCACCCCCCACCCCTGAATTTCAAGAAAGCTGAGTTCTTCATCTTTTAATTCCCATCATTATTGGCTAAGGACTACTCCCTGGGGAAGAAAGAAAGTTCTCAGGCAGAGCATCATGGGTGCTTTCAAAAGGATACCATGGACATTTATCAGTGAGAATCTAGGGAATATTTTAGGGGAACCAGTGAAATTTTTACAAGTATGCTCATATACACATATCTTTAGGAAAAGGAAAGTCTAAAAATTGTAAATAAAAATGTTAACAATAATGGTATCTGACTGGTTAGATTTTGTGTTTCTGTTTAGCTTTTCAATATTTTTTGTCCTCTCTGATAATCTAATATTTTATAATAAAACTTAGTGATAGAAGTTGGTTTTAGTTATGGTTAAAATGCTATAGAGCAAAATGAAAACTACTTGTGATATATTGTTCATGGGAATCAGGAGAACTCAAAGGACGTAGATAACATCTATGTTAAATATATTTACGCAAACACATAGGGAGGGAACACAAGTATTACAGTTATACCCTATTATTATGGTTATTGTTTTTATTATCACAAACAGGAAGTTTATTGACACAGGTAAGGAAAGAATCTATTTTTAGAAGTTTGCACATTTAGCAAATATAAGACAGATATATATATCTCACAAGTTTCCATTATTGCTTTACATTTTACTTCAATTTAAATGCAGTTTGGAAGTAGAATTGTCCAGTGAAATGTTTGACAATTGAATTTGCTTTAAAGTGTAATATTAATTCAAATTCAACCTAATAATCACATTTGGAGTAGTCATAAAAAAAGATTCCAGTTGAAATATAGTAATGCTGATGTTACTACAAAATTTCTGTGTTAAACACAACTGAATTAGCATTTCAGTAGCCACAGATGAAAAACACCAATGTGGGCTACTACAGAGATAACCCTCCTGCAGAACACCATGAAGGCTCTATTTCCACTGTACTCATACTTCTCTGCAGGAAGATCATATAGTTAAGGTCCTTTCTTCTCTCCTGCAAGGCAGCACCTTTTCTGTTGGCAAAAATGGGGAAAGCAGTCTGCTTTGTGGTGCTAAAAATAAGAAAATAATAGAGAATGAAAATCATCCCAAGTTTAGATAGAAGTCAATTCACATCAAAGACAAAGACTTGGCTGCCAAACAAAACTAAATCTCCAAAAAATAGTTTTGAACATATTTGACCTTTTCTTCCCACTTTAATTTGTTTTGGATTCTGAATTGACTAGAATACTCTTCTTTGAGCTCTAGTTATTCTGCATTAGATTCTAACCAGAGCCCACCTTCAATTTGACTCCATCTTCCTTCCAGCCTTATTCCTGAAATGAACACTACCTTTTATTTTCCTTTCTCCAAGGGAAGAAAATAAAAGGACCTGCATTGTATCTACAGTTTCATAGTTTTTATTTTTATACATTCTGATTCCTCATTCTTTCAGACTATTTTCCCCTAAATTTCTCTTTTGTTTTGATACTCTATGTTTGGAGAATTCTGTTTGTTTTTATATTTTATTTGTTTTATTTTTTGTGACATTGTCTACTGATGTGTATTTAGTCCAATAGGTTGTAGTTTCTTAAAGTATTTTTTTTTCATTACTTTGTTTATAACTGAGTTGATATTCTTCCACTGAGTTCTGAGGCTCTCTGAGACTTTCCAAGCATATTTTTAGATATCTTTGAGTATTCAATAATAAAACCCTAAAAAAGTATTTTTAGTATATATTAGACCATCTGCCTGCCTAAAACCAGATATCACTGTATTTGAGTGACTACATTTGTGTTTATTATGTGACTGAGTTGGCAATAGTACCTCTATGTCAAAAGCTAATGAGGGGGAAAAAAAGAGTGGACACAATAACACAATTCAAACCAGAACAATAAATGGTGTCACTGCTCTACCTACAAAAATCTTAGTACAGTTTGAAAGTGAAGTTTTTATGACAGTTTGGAAGAGCCAGTGCCTAAAAGCTACTTTCACATCTTGAAAGGCAATTTTAGCCAAACATTATTTGTCAAACAAAACTGATACTGTTAATTTGAATTTTATTGTTTTTATAGTTTATCTTTAACTTGTACAATTGTTTGTATAATTTTGTAAGAGATATAAGCATAAAGGTCTTATATCTGATTTTATTTTTCTACCATTTTAAGTACTATTTTAAGTACCATTGTAATATAAATATTTTATGTCAATACTATGGGTTCATGATTTTTTTTCCTTTAGAAGTGATAAGCATATTTCTGAAGTATAAGAAACAGTGGATTAGAATGTAATGATAAGTGAAAAATTCTGAAAACCCAGAGTGGAAATAAAATAGTGAATCCAATAATGCATGCATTTTACAGATTTCAAATGTTTCTTTGTACCCTCTAGAAAATCTGTGGACAGAGATTTCTTGCCCCTAATGCTTTTCTCTGATCTATCTCAGATTCTGAAGAGCATAAATTTGCGAACTAGTTACTCTTACAATATTGTCAGGTTATTTTCTTCCAATTAATGACTAGATTTATACTTTCATCTGTACCTCTCTATTTCTAACATGTTTGCAGAGTATTTCTCAGAAACCATTTTCACATTTTGTTTTTTATGCACTTGTTCAGCTGTCACTGCTGCTCTTGATAAATAATGGCTGGTGATGAAGAGGTCATACTTTAAAGATATTAGGTTCATTTTATTTATCCCCTTTTAAGGCTTCAAGGTTATCAGGTTGTTTCATGACTCATAGAAATGTTTTAGAATACAGTTAACCCCTGCTTTTTCTCTGGAGCATAAATAAGAGAGGATTATTCTTCCTCAAAAAAATATTTATTGATACTTAAAGAATTATGTTGTTTTCCAAATATTATAAAGTGATGGATATAAAATCTCAAATGGCAGCACTTGTATGTTAGCAGAATAGATCAAGAATGACTTGGAGAGAGTAGATTAATACAGAAGAGTTTGTTCACTGTAACCCATTAGGTACAGTCAGGGAACAAAATACCACTATTTCTTTTCTCAAAATATTTGCATTTCACGAGCGCACCTCACTGAATTTTTCTTCATTAGGCACAAAGCATACTTCTCTCCTGAAAATCTTTAGCATTGTTTGCTCTGCAAATCATATGGTTTAACAGCATAAAATAAAAAGAGAAAAATAGCATAATTACCTAAACCATTGGTTGGTTTAGGTAAGTAAATAATGCTTTTATTTTCGTAACCAATTTAGGGTCTGAGGGAAAATTTAAAATCAGTGAAGAAAGATCAGTAACAAGAATCTTATCCCTTTGAAAGCACAATGTAGAAAATGGCATACGTATCTGAATATAAAATCTTCCCCAATTTAAAAATATGTATAAGGGGAACTAAATCGTTTATTTTAAAAAATGAAAAATGGAGGCAGGATCAAGATGTCAGAATAGGAAGACCCTGAGCTCACTTCCCACCAGAAACACATCAAAACTACACTACATATATAGATCAACTCTTGCAGAGAATGACCAGAGGACTAGCCAAATGTCTCATCTACAACCAAGCCTGTAAAGAAAGAACCACACAGAGTCTGGTAGGAAGGGAGGAGAAGCGATTCTAGTCAGGACCCACACCCGTAACAGGTGACCGAGAAGAGGAGGGGTTTATCACAGGCTTGGGGATCCTCCCTAAGGAGCAATGGGTCCAAGCCCTGTGTTAGGCACTGCAGCCCTGGGGCCTGACACTGGGAAGGCTGAGCCCTTTAGCTGGTTTGAAAACCAGTACATCTTACTGGAGGGCTGTAGGAAACTGAGACTCCACTTTTGAGGAGCTTGTACACATACTTACTTGCTCCTAGTCCCAGCACAGAGGCAGGAAATTGAAAAGTGCCTTGTGCTCTGGGCGGCTTGCTGGGACCAGTGCACTCCCCTGCCCTCACTGGACTCCTACTCCAGCCCCTCCTGCTCCTGCACTGCTACCCTCTAAGTTGGAGACCACCATTGATGTGGTGCCCATGCACTTGGGAAAAGCAAAGCCAGCTCAGAAGTGCAACTACAATTCTAACAGCTCTAAGCCCACCTATAACCAAGGGGGCATGCACACCAGGGGAAGGAGTGGAGCCAGCTCAGAAGTATTGCTCCAAGCCCACAGCCTGGGCCATGCTCCCAACCAGGGAGGAGACTCCCATCATGCTGGGAGAAGCCCAACTCCCTCAGGGCTCCTACTCCAGACCTTCAGGCCCAGCCTACAGCCTCTCACAGAGCTGTGACCACCATTGAGCCTAAAAGAAATCACAGCTTACACTTGGCTCTGGTGCTAGCCCTTATGACTCCAGCTCTACCTTCCCCCAAGACAGCATCTGCTAGCACACCCCAGGAGAAGACAGCCTGAGCTCACTTCAGGTCCAGCTCTCCCACCAAAGCCACTAGGCACACACCAACTGCATAGGGACACTCCTACACAAGGACATGCCTTCAAGATGGAGACAGGTAATTGTTTTCCCTAATTTCATAGAGATAAACAGTCAAATAATTTGAGATGACAGAGGAGTATGTTTCAAATAAAAGAAGATAAAGCCACATGCAAAACCCCTGGTGAAACAGAGATAAATAATTTACCTGATAAAGAGTTCAAAGCAATAGTAATAAAAATGTTAACAGAACTTGAGAAAAGACTAGAAGAGCACAGTGGGAACTTGAGCAAAGAAAGAGAAAAAAGTTCTTTTTAAAAACCAGAGCTGAAGAATATAGTAACTGAAATGAAAAATACACTAGAAGGAATTAACAGCAGATTAGATGATAAAGAATACATACCTGACCTGGAAAACAGAATAGTGGAAATCATTATATCATTATGTGAGAACATCAAAAAAAATAATAATAATTAAATGAGGATAGTTTAAGAGACATCTGGGACAATGTCAAGAGTACTAATATTCATATTATAAGGATCCCAGAAGGAGAAAAGAGAGAAAAAAGGGAAAAGGGCAAACATGTACTTGATAAAATTATGGCTGAAAACTTCCCTAACCTGAAGAAGGAAACAGATATCCAGGTACAGGAAGCACAGAGGGTCCCAAATAAGATGAACCCAAAGAGATCCACACCAAGGCATATCATAATTAAAATGACAAAAGTTAAATATAAAGAGAGAATTTTATTTAAAGGCAGCAAGAGAAAAACAGAGTCACATAAAAGATAACCCCCATAAGGCTATTAGTTGATTTTTCAGCAAAAACTTTGCAGGCCAGAAGGTAGTGGCATGATATATTTAAAGTGCTGAAAGGAAGAAAACCTATAACCAAGGATACTCTACCCAGCAAGGTTTTCATTCAAAATTGAAGGAGAGAGAAATAATTTCTCAGACAAGCAAAAACTGTTTGTCACCACTAAACCAACTTTACAAGAAACATTAAAGTGAATATTAAATGAAAAAGTAAAGTCTATAACAAGAAATAAGAAAATATTAAAGGAAGGGAAAATATACATGGTAAAGGCAAATACATATTAAAGGCAGTGGATCAACCACTTATATAAGTTAGTATAAAGGTTAAAAGATTAAAAAAATAAAAATAAAATCACCTATAACTACAACAAACATTTAAGGGATAAACATGAAGATGTAAAATATATCAAAACCCAAAAACATTCACAAGAGTAGATCTTTAAGAATGTGTTAGACCATAAATGGCTACCACTTTAAAACAAGTAAATATATTTACAGTTTGACCTACGTGAAGTTAATGGTAATCACAAATCAAAAATCTACAATAGATATAAAAAACAAAAAAGAGAGAGAAAGGAAACCAAACACAGCTATAAGGAAAAACATCAAACCACAAGGGAAGAGACTGAAAGAAGAAAAAAGAAGAATTACAAAAATAATCTGAAAACAAAACCAAAGACACCACAAAAAAAGAAAATTATAGGACAAAGTCTGTGATGAACATAGATGCATAATCCTCAATGAAATATTAGCAAATCAAATACAACAATGCATAATAAGTATCATACACCATGATCAAGTGGGTTTTTATTCAAGGGATGCAAGAGTGGTTCATTATCCACAAATCAATCAATGTAACATACCACATTGACAAAACAAAGGATAAAAAACATGATCAACTCAGTAGCTTCAGAAAAAGCATTTGACAAAACTCAACATCAATTTATGATTAAAAACTCTCAACAAAGTTGGTATAGAGAGAACATACCTCAACATAATAAAGGCCATTTATGACATACCCACAGCTAACTTAATGCTCAATGGTGAAGAGCCAAAAGCATTTCCTCGAAGATCAGGAACAAGACAAGGATGCCCACTTTCTTCATTTCTATATAGTATGGTATTAGAAGCCCTAGACACAGAGGTCAGACAAGAAAAAATAATAAAAGACATCAAGATTGTAATGGAAAAAGTAAAACTGTCACTATTAGCAGATGGCATGATACTATATGTAGAAAACCCTAAAGACTCCACCAGAAAACTTTAGAACTGATAAATGAATTCAGTAAAGTTACAGGATACAAGATTAATATGCAGAAATCTGTTGCATTTCTATATAATAGTAATGAACTATCAGAAAGAGAAATCAAGGAAACAATCCCATTTACAATCACATCCAAAAGAATAAAATACCTAGGAATAAATTTAATTAAGGAAGTGAAAGACCTAAACTCTGAAAACTGTGACATTTATGAAGGAAATCGAGAACAATACAAATAAATGGAAAGATATCTCATGTTCATGGATTGGAAGAATTATTATTGTTAAAATATCCACCCTATCCAAAACAATCTATAGATTTAATGCAATCCCCTCTGAATTCCCATGACATTTTTCACAGAACTAGAACAAATAATCCTAAAATTCATATGGAACCATAAAAGACCGAGTAGCCAAAGCAATCTTGAGAAAAAAGAACAAAGCTGAAAATATCATGCCCCATGACTTCAGACTATACCACAAAGCTACACTAATCAAAATAGTATGGTACTGGCACAAAAACAGACACATAGATCAATGGAACAGGATAGAAGACCCAGAAATAAACAAACATACATGGTTAATTAATCTATGACAATGGGGGCAAAAATATGCAATAGGGAAAAGACAGTCTCTTTAATAAGTGGAATTGGGAAAACTGGACAGCTACGTGTAAAAGAATGAAATTAGACCATTTTCTCACATTATATACAAAACTAAACTCAAAATGAATTCAAAAGATCTAAATGTAAAACCTGAAACCATAAAACTCTTAGAAGAAAATATAGGCACTACAGTCTTTGACATCGGTCTTAGCAATATTTTTTTCTTGGATATGTCTCCTCAGGCAAGGGAAACACAAGCAAAAAAAAAAGCAAATGGGACCTAATCAAACTTAAAAGCTTTTGCACAACAAAGAAAGCCATCGACAAAATGAAAAGGATGAATGGGAGAAAATATTTGCAAATGACATGTTTGATAAGGGATTAATATTCACAATATATAAGGCATACAATTCAATATTTTTTTAAAAAAAGCATTTAAAAAATGGGCAGAAGACCTGAATAGGCATTTTTTCAAAGAAGCATACAGGTGGCAAATAGGCACATGATAAGATGTTCAACATTACTGATCATCAGGGAAATGCAAATCAAAACCAGAGAGAGATTTCACCTCCCACCTGTCAGAATGGCTATTATCAAAAAGAGAAGAATTAGCAAGTGCGGGTGAGGATGTGGAGAAAAGGAACCCTAGTCTACTTTCAGTGGGAGTGTAAATTGGTACAGCAACTATGAAAACCAGTGTAGAGGTTGCTCAAGAAATTTAAAATAGAACTATCATATAATCTAGCACTTTCACTTCTGAGTACATATCTTAATTTGAAAAGATATATGCACCCCAGTGTTCATAGCAGCATTGTGTACAATAACCAAGATGTGGAAGCAACCTAAGTGTCCATCAACAGATAAATGGATAAAGAAGACGTTGCATATATATACACAGTAGAATGTTACTCAGCTGTAAAAAATTTTGCCATTTGCAACAGCATGAATGGACCTGGAGGTATTATGCTTAGTGAAATAAGTTAGAGAAAAACAGATACTGAGTATTTTAACTTATATGTGGCATCTAAAAAATAAAGGAATGAATGTAACAAAACAGAAACAGCCTGACAGATACAGAAAACAAAGCAGTGGTTATTAGTGGAGAGAAAGGTGGGGAGAGGGGCAAGATTGGTGTAGGGGACTAAGATGCAAACTACTAGGTATAAAATAAATAAGTTACAAGAATGTAGTGTATAACACACAGAATATAGTAAACATTTTAAATAACTTTATATGAAGTATAATCTATAAAAATATTGAATCACTATGTTGTACAACTAATACAATATTGCAATTCAAGTATACTTCAGTAAGAAAAAGGCAATGACAAAAATGAAAAATGTAGAACTTAAGAAATATTAGAGAAAAGCAGTCAATACTAGTATGTCCAAAAATAAACATTTAAATATTCCTGTGAAAAAATATATTTTGTTGAAATCTAGAGACATAATAATAAAACTAAATTGCTGGTCATCTTAGTTCCACTAAGGTAAATCTTTACGTGCTATCATATAATAGCTCAGTAAATGTTCTCATGTTCTCAGCTGTTTGAATTATAACAGGATAATTGGTGTTTATAATAACCCACCAAGCACTCCCAGAGCTTAAAGTATAATTTTCTTGATGCAACTTTTACCTTTCATGCTATAATTTTAATACTAAATGTCTTCTGTTGGATATCTAATACATGAAAAATCATTAACATATAGCAAGTCTGTACACTAAAATAATTGATAAACCAAAATGCCCTATTCTTGATTCTTCTGATAAATTTAGCTTACAATGATCAGACTGTATTTGTAGATCTGGAAAGGTAGATGGTAAATACCACTGCTTTACTGAGAAAACTGAAATTCCAGAAAATCTTTCTTATCAGGACCTTTCCCAGAACTTATAAAAAACTAGGTTTTCCCCAATTCTGTCAGTATATCTCAAGCTCTCACTACTTGCAGTGCATTGTTTTGTATGTTTTAGGGGTATAAAGATAAGATAACCTGATTCCCTTCCAGAAGGTTGTTGTTTAATGGTTGCAAGTGAATGTCTAAATATAAACCAGTAAGACCCAGGAATCTACACCTATCCCTGGTCTTCCCATGCTACCTTTCACACCTACTGCCTCACCACTGTCCCAAAGAGATTCTCCATACATAGACTTACACTGTGTTTGAATTATCATAATCTAGTAGAATTTATAGGGACTTTGCAATTAATAATACATGTTTATGTGAAAAGCTCATTTTACTGAAAACCTAAAAAGAGAGAACAAAAAGATATAATCAGATGACCAAGACACCAAATACATGGTGTAATGCAGGTACTCAACTGATATTATTAGAATGGTTAGCTGTTAACTCAGTTTGTTAGGATATGATGCACTGGATCAAGTTCAGAAGACTCTTCCACAGTTCAGAAGTAGTATGCATTCCAAAGCCAGCCTAATATAAATGCATGACCTTATCTAAAGGAAGTCTTATGAGAGCCATGAACAATACACCAAGTAATCCGAACCATCCCTGACTGTAGAAGCACAGAGTACATGCACTATTACTTGTGTGTTGGAAATATTGATACTTTCACTTAAAACATTACTTCCACATTAAGATGAACAAGAAGATTGTCAGTCATGTCACAGAATAAATCATAGGACTAAGAAATTCTGATACACAATGATAAGTGGTAGCTAAACACTAAAAATGCCAGATTTTATTTCTTAATTTTGGGGGGATATGGAAAATATCCATTCCATTTAGTAAATAAGCTGGCATCTGTAGGTTAAATATCTTGGTATTTTTTTCTTTATGTTGGCGAAAGGAACATTGTTTCTTTATATATTCACCAGCAGAACTGACAGAAAAGGAAAAAGATAAGGATATTCTAAACTCACATTTTCTTTAAGGAAACAAAAAAGAACAACAGTCAGATTCTGTGATGCCACACTATTTTAAAAATTCAGACACTTGCCATTACTCTGTGCTTCTGCAAATTCTTGTATTTATTAATAATAGGAAGGTTACCGTAACACCTTTGGCAACAAGTCACATTTCTCTGTCTCTGGGAAACTGAACCACATTTTAAAAGAAACAGTGGCTCTGCCAATATAAATTTTCTGCATGTATTCATTTTTTTCTTTCAAAATATTTTTAAGACAGCTATTTGCCAATTTTATGCCTCAGTTTTCTCAAATGCAGTCTTTTCCTCTACATTACCGCCATGTTCTAAGTAACATTTGTCTTCAAAAAATAACAAGGAAAAAAATGAATTGTACTACAGAGGGATGGAGTGGGTGCTAAATGAGACAGATGGAGTAAATGAGATTATTTTTTCCCCATTTCTTTCCCACTTTTTCAGACTGAAGTAAAGCTATAAGCCTAGTATTTTGAATAGCTACTATAATATATCATCTTTCCAATAATGAATACTTGATCAGTTTGTAATATTTTCATAAGTCCTCTTGTCTAGTGTTAACTGTATAACATACACTTCAGTTTACAACCCAAGGCATTTGTGAGAAAGAGATAGACTGCTGAACATGGAGAAAAGGCTGTCTATTAAGAGTCAGAAAAGGCTGTGAAGCCTAAGGGCCACAGAAACCTAATGCTTTGGACCACCGCTAGAAATGTGCAATTACCATTGGAAGCATAATTTCCAAAGAGCAGTACAAAGCATGCAACTGATGTATGGTTATTTTTCAATATATATTCTCTATCTAACAGCAAAAATAGGGACATATGCAATTCGAGTTTGGCAGTTCCTGGGTTATTTTGTAATAAAAGATTCACTCTTTTCTATTTAAACTTTATTATCAATATTAAACATGTGTAGTCAAATCATCATGGGAGTAAGTCATCAGTAATTAAAAATAACTTTTTCAAGGGTTTCTTCCTTTTAAAAAAACAGAGTATAAATAAGGAATACTGCTTATCTGTCTTTGGAAACAAAAAAAAGGAAGGGGAGAGAGACGAAGGGAAGAAAGAAGGGGGAAGATGGAAGGAAGAAGGGAAGGAAAGTTAAAAAGAAGGGATGAAAGGAGGGGTGGGGGGAAGGAAGGAGAGAGAGAGAAAGGGGAAACAAAAGAGAAAAAGAAACCAAACTTAAATGCTTTGTTTTTCCTGAGCCTATAAGCCTCACTTATAATATAATTATATTTTAGAAGTCAAGTAAAATGAGTATAGATTACTAGCAAACTTCACCCGATTCAAACATTCACTTTTCAATCACCAAAATGAGCACTAATAACAGTAATGTTCAACAAATTAACAGCCTTCTATCAGGTCTCCTACACCTGGGAAAACTAATGCCAGGGATATCTTTTTATTTTTATTTACTATCACTAAAAAGCAACTAAATTCTATTATTGAACGAACCTATTTAAAGGACAACATAAAAATAAAGTAGTGTGTTCTATCTTCATCCCAAGTGCTGTATGGTGATTTTCCTTTGTTTTCACCTGGAGAGAAGAATTATTTCAAATTTTTCCTCAAGTTGGAAAGTCTGATAGGAAATAAATGACAATTAAAGAAACAACTCAAATTATTATTTTTCCTGGTGTTTACCATATTCTTTATATCAAAGGCTTTTTTTGCTCTGAAACTCAAATCAATAAAACAGCTTCAAATATTTAAAACAGTAACAAATGTAATTTTTATCCACTGCATGCATTCTACAATTTGCCCTCTTACCCTGTTATTCTGCTATTTATTTAGCCATGTGTTTGCCGTAACCTTCAAGAGAACAATCCAACTTCACTATATGAATCATAATCTTAACACAGCCTTTTTTTTGCCCTCCCTACAAAAAGATTTTACTTTACCTGTGGCATTAATTACCCATTTATGAGTCTTTTTTTTTCTCTTATTTTACCCATCTGTAAAGATGATAGATATTAAGGCATGACAAAGCATTCTATTCTCTCATTACTACCTGAGCAAGGTACTAGATCGGTCTACTTTTATAGATTAGAAAACTAAGGCTAAACATGATGACATAAATATTGTTTCCTCGTTTCCTGAGGAATGGAACTGGTTTTAGAGCCTGTGTGACTCCAGGGTTTGAGCTCAGCACCATGCCCATCCCTCCCACGGCATTAGTGTTATGTATCAGATGCATCCAATCTTGCGTTGTGTGCAGGGATATCTTCTTCCTCTTTGAGCATCTTCCATGGCTCTTTCCGTATCATGTGCAATAACATTCAGATGAAGGAATGACTACATGAGTAATTCTAATGCACCTACTTTTCACACTTAGCAGCAGCTCTTTAGAGAAACATGGTTACAGCTCTCAAATGCCTTTAGAAAACTGCCTTTTCAGATTTTTATCAGGCATGTTTGAATGTCTCTTAGAGTGGAAGTCCCTTGCATAGAAAACTTGTTTAAACACAAATTTTATGAATAAACATGTAAGCCTCAAACAATAACAGCAAATGACTCAGAGCAATACTTGATATATTACATCTCTTAGGAAATGATAATAGATTTTTACTTCACATTTAAATTTGAATTATAATCTAAATGATCTTAAAAATATTAAAGGCCATATCTTCGCAAACTAGGTGCTTATGCATAGCCATAAGGGGTTAATCGAGCAAAGAAAGCACACACTTGAGACTCTAAATTGAATAATTTGATTTGTAAACAGGTACTTAGTGTCCAAGAAGCCATTACACATGCAATTATCTGTCTTCAATTAATTGTGTGCATCTCTAAGGAGTAACTTAGAAATGTTTGCTTCAGTTTCACTGGCTGTAAGGCCTGATATCTATAAACATTTATTTTACTTATGCTATAGCTTTGAACTTCAGAAAAGTACATTCCTAACAGCAATTATTATGTGCCTATGAGGAAACATTGGGCCTGGAATAATCACACCCTGAGTTTAAGTCTTATTCCTCCAGTCTCCACTGTCCCCATATGAGACATATGCCCAGAAAGAAAATCAAGCTCAGGCCTCTCACTAGTCTAGTAAACAATGTATTAAGAAATCTTTATTTGTAAATATAGAATTGCCCTTAGTTTAAAAGCTCATTTTTTACTGAATGCATACTCCTTCCAACTGTCAGAATAGCAGAAACCTCATTATTTGTTGCTCATTCCTATGCTATTACTCCTATAATAAACTGGATATCAGTTGTGTCAAAGCTAGAACAAAGGTAAGACACAGTATGTGCCTTTGAAGAAAGCTTCAAAGCATCACTTTAGGGCAGCCTTTAGAGAGGGCACTGTTCTCTTCCATCTCTTCTTTGTTTAGCCCCTAAGAAACCCATTACTTTCTGTGTTTCTGTTTGCTTAGAAATCTAGTTCTACTAAATGTGAGTGTCTGATCCTCCTCTTCCTTCTTGTTCTCATCTTCTTCCACCTCTACCTCCTCCTCAGCCTTCTCCTTCTTCCTCACAATCATGCAAAGCTGAGAATTACAACTTCAAAACACGTAGAGGAGAAACTCTATGGACTATACAGCCCTCCTAAGCAAGGCCAAGGTCTTACTTATCTTCCTACCCCAGCTTTTAATGAGTGATTGGCACATTCATAATAATCAGTAAATCATTGCTGAATGAATGAATATTTTTTCTCTTAAACATCAAAATGTTGATATCATTCTGGGAATCCTTTCTGAAATGCCTAGTCTGTGTGTGCTGCCCTTCAATTTGCTCTTTTATTTTCTGTTATTTTCATCTATTATATATAAGAGCCATGGCAAAAATACGCATGAAAGGCTATGAGGCCCTCATACAAATATGTACCAGGTTGAATTATTACAACAGTAATTATTTTACTACTACACTAAAAAGATCATCCATTCATGCAACAAACATTTTTTGAATGTCTACTATGTTGCAGGCATGGTTCTAGGTACTGAAGTATCAAGAGTGAATGAAAAAATATTCGAGCCCTTGAGAAGCTTATAATTTAGTGTGGGAGACAGAAAATAAACCTGCTAAATATGTAAAATATTATATTCTAGAAAATATTATATTCTAGAATATAAGTGCTAAGGAGAATGAAAACCAGTAAGGAAGTATCAGAGAGGGATTAAAATTTTATGTATGGTGACCATACATAAACTCATCTTAAGATGAGTTTTGAGTAAAGACCTGAAGGGAGGAATGGAGATAGCCATGCAGATGTTGCAGGGAATATCATTTTAGGTAAAGGGAATAACATGTAAGGGCCCTAAGATGTGACTAGCCAAGCTTGCTCAAGTAACAGCAAGGAGGTCAGTGTTCTGGATGAGTGTTGGGGTGGGGAGTGGAATAATAGAATGTGATGTCAAGAGAGGAAAGGAGTTGGGACAATGTAGATTTTGTTGGTCATAGAATTTTATTCTAGGTCAGATGGGAAGCCAGTAGAGGGTTTTGAGCAGAGTGCCAATGGGAAAATTCTGGCTGTTGTGTCAAGAACTGACGGTAAGAAAGGGCAGAAGTAGGGCAGACAGTTCAGAGCCTATTGCTTTTCCATACAGAAAAAGATGATGTCTTGGAATAAATTGGAACCAGTAGGAGTGGGGTCAATGTTATAGGCTGAACTGAGTCCTTCTAAAATTTGTATGTTGAAGCCCTGCCTCCCAGTACCTCTGTGACTCTGTTTGGAGATAGGACCTTTAAAGAGGCAGTTAAGTTAAAATGAGGAAGTTAGGCTGGACCCTAAACCAATGTCACTGGTGTCCTTATAAGAAGAGGAGAATAAGGACACACAGAAAACACCAGGGGTGTGGGCTCACAGAGAAGAGGTCCTGGTGAGGACACAGTTAAGAAGGCAAGTCAAAGAGAGAAGCCTCAGAAAAAACCAATCCTGCCCACATCTTGATCTAGGACTTCCAGCTTCCACAATTGTGAGAAAATAAATGTCTGGCACTTAAGCCACTCCATCTATGGGGTGTTTTTGTTGTTGTTGTTGCAGCAGTCCAAGCGGACTAATACAGACACTAAGGATGGAGATGATTGGTCAAATTCTAGATGTATTTAAAATAGATGCTACAAGATTTTCTGATAGTCAGTTTGAGGTATGAAAAAAAAGGAATTGAGAATGACACCTCGGACTTTGACCCAGCAACTGGTAGAACTGGAGGTGTCATTGACTGATGTAGGAAAGACTCCAAGAAGAGTGGGTTTGTAGGGGAACATCCCAGTTTGGACTGCCTTAACACATGAGCATTTGAGTGCAAGTAGTTTATTTGGGAAGTTTAAAGAACAAGAGTAGGGAAGTGTGGAGGTGAAATAAGAAAAGGTAGCTGCCACTGTGGATGTTCTGTTAAGCCAACTGACAACAGAGAGTGTCTGAAGCTTAGTACTGTGAGAAAACTCTGGGAAACAGAGATTACTCTGAATTATCCTACCTTGGCCGTGAGAAAGGGGAGGTATTTATCCACTCCCATTCACTGTTTGGATGGTGTTGATTCCGTAGCATTTTTAGCTTCATAGTGGGTTTCTATAGCTGGAGGAAAGA
Source organism: Phocoena phocoena (assembly GCF_963924675.1). Lineage (NCBI taxonomy): Eukaryota > Metazoa > Chordata > Mammalia > Artiodactyla > Phocoenidae > Phocoena > Phocoena phocoena. The sequence goes on along the minus strand of NC_089221.1, from coordinate 67,821,173 downwards.
GTCCTCAGGCAGAAATGCAGATACTGGCAGTTGGAAATGGGAAGTCAGCCAGAGCTTTTAAATGAGTGAATTTAAACAAGTTTAAGTGAGTGAATGGAAGACATGGGAGAGGAAATGATAGTGATTACTACAAAGAGCTTGTGTGGACCAAGTGAAGCTTGAGATTCTATTAAACATCCAACTGGAAATGTCAATAACAAGTCTGGATTTCATACATAACTGCTAAGAAGGGAGTGAAAACATTGTCAAGATGACACATAGTGCAGTAATTTTAACCCAAGGAGTAGAAAAAAGAAAGAACTGAAAAAAGTAGTCTCCTATGAGGTAACTGAATTTGAGTCATAATGTGTACTGTTGAACTGAAGGTGAATCAAAGTATTTATTCCACATTTATAAAAAAAATTGAAAGGCCAAATTCTGTCATCTTTATTCAAGATTCTGAATTACAGCTATTTGTCCTCTTTCATTGTCAAGATTTTAAAACTACAGCCTATAATCTCTAAAGGATTTTGTTGAGGATTTGTTTATTATTTATTAGAAGGTCAATTGCTTAAAATGGATTAATTGTAATGACTCAAGTTAAGGTGTATGTAAATCCCTACCGTCAATACTCATAAAAGCTCGATAAGAAGCATTGTATGGATACTTCTAATTAAACATGAATCTTTCTCGATATGGGTTCAAAAGATTCCATAATAGTTTATTATGTCCACAAAGTTATTTCATAAACATCAGGGTAAGAATATTGCTTTTAAAGATAGTTTTCCTAATTTTTCATTGAAAACAAAACTTTCCTAAAATTAGAGATAGACTTCTGGAACTAGATATTCACAAGTACCTAAAACATAACATGTTTAAATATAAACCCAATCTGTCCCCTAGAAAACCTGTTCTTCCTTATGGGTTACTTATCTATATCATGCTATTACCGTCCACTCAATATCTCCCAGGCAAGAATATTGGGAGTCATGCTTCCTTTCTTCTTTTGCCACCTCCATCCAATTACAAGAGTCAAAAATCTAGGAGTCTTTCCATTTTTCCCACATACAGGGCATCAGTATGCCCTGTCAACTTGACCTCCAAAATATATCCAGTCTAAATCCAGAAAGCTACTTCTTTCTATCTTTACTGCTACCATCCTTGGTAAATTACCATCATTTTGCATGGATTATTGCAATATCCTCCTAGTCTATCTCCTTACTTCAGCTCATCACTTCACTTACAGTCTATTCTCTATACATCAGAATGATGTTTTTAAACTTGGGAATCAGTTCACATTGGACTCCCTTACTGCAACTCTCTAATGGCTATTCATCACAAAGGAAGAAAATCCAAACTTTCTAGACCTTTACAAAACTCCACATACTGGCTCCTCAGTATCTCTCTGACATTCTGACATCATTTCACACCACTGTATCCTCTCCCACTCTGCTCAGATACACGGATCTTTTTATTATTTATTTTCGCCCATGTAACCCACTTTCAAATTTGGATAAGGGTGTCCTCAAGAATGAGGAAGACACAACCAAGTGTAGTAATGTGCAATCAAAAAAGAATTCCAGGGGCTCCCCTGGTGGTACAGTGGTTGAGCGTCTGCCTGCCGATGCAGGGGACACGAGTTTGTGCCCCATCTGGGAAGATCCCACATGCCACAGAGTGGCTAGGCCCATAAGCCATGGCCACTGATCCTGTGCGTCTGAAGCCTGTGCTCTGCAATGGGAGAGGCCACAACAGTGAGAGGCCCGTACCAAAAAGAAAAAAAGAATTCCAGAGTCCCTCCCATCAGGAAACTTGCACAACCCTCTTAGATAGACTCATCCACCAGAGGGAAGACAGCAGAAGCAAGAAGAACTACATTCCTGCAGCCTGTGGAACAAAAACCACATTCACAGAAACATAGACAAGATGAAAAGGCAGAGGGCTATGTACCAGATGAAGGAACAAGATAAAACCCCAGAAAAATAACCAAATGAAGTGGAGATAGGCAACCTTCCAGAAAAAGAATTCAGAATAATGATAGTGAAGATGATCCAGGACCTCGGAAAAAGAATGGAGGCAAAGATCAAGAAGATGCAAGAAATGTTTAACAAAGACCTAGAAGAATTAAAAAACAAACAGAGATGAAAAATACAATAACTGAAATGAAAACTACACTAGAAGGAATCAATAGCAGAATAACTGAGGCAGAAGAATGGATAAGTGACCTGGAACACAGAATGTTGGAATTCACTGCTGCAGAACAAAGAAAAAAGAATGAAAAGAAATGAAGACAGCCTGAGAGACCTCTGAGACAACATTAAACACAACAACATTCGCATTATAGGGGTCCCAGAAGGAGAAGAGAGAGAGAAAGGACCAGAGAAAATATTTGAAGAGATTATAGTTGAAAACTTCCCTAACATGGGAAAGGAAATAGCCACCCAAGTCCAGGAAGTGCAGAGAGTCCCATACAGGATAAACCAGAGGAGAAACACACTGAGACACATAGTAATCAAATTGGCAAAAATTAAAGACAAAGAAAAATTATTGAAAGCAGCAAGGGAAAAATGACAAATAACATAAAAGGGAACTCCTGTAAGGGTAACAGCTGATTTCTCAGCAGAAACTCTACAAGCCAGAAGGGAGTGACATGATATACTTAACATGATGAAAGGGAAGAAAGTACAACCAAGATTACTCTAGCCGGCAAGGATCTCATTCAGATTCGATGGAGAAATTAAAAGCTTTACAGACAAGCAAAAGCTAAGAGAATTCAGCACCACCAAACCAGCTCTACAACAAATGCTAAGGGAACTTCGCTAAGTGGGAAACACAAGAGAAGACAAGGACCTACAAAAACAGACCCAAAACAATTAAGAAAATGGTCATTAACATACATATCAATAATTATCTCAAACGTGAATGGATTAAATGCTCCAAACAAAATATACAGCCTTGCTGAATGGATACAAAAACAAGACCCATATATATGCTGTCTACAAGAGACCCACTTCAGACCTAGGGACACATACAGACTGAAAGTGAAGGGGTGGAAAAAGATATTCCATGCAAATGGAAATCAAAAGAAAGCTGGAGTAGCAATACTCATATCTGATAAAATAGACTTTAAAATGAAGAATGTTACAAGATACAAGGAAGGACACTACATAATGATCAAGGGATCAATCCAAGAAGAAGATATAACAATTATAAATATATATGTACCCAACATGGGAGCACCTCAATACGTAAGGCAACTGCTGACAGCTATAAAAGAGGAAATCGACGGTAACACAATAATAGTGGGGACTTTAACACCTCACTTACACCAATGGACAGATCATCCAAAATAAAAATAAATGAGGAAACAGAAGCTTTAAATGACACAATAGACCAGATAGATTTAGTTGATATTTATAGGACATTCCATCGAAAAACAGCAGATTACACTTTCTTCTCAAAGTGTGCATGGAACATTCTCCAGGATAGATCATATCTTGGGTCACAAATCAAACCTCTGTAAATTTAAGAAAATTGAAATCATATCAAGCATCCTTTCTGACCACAATGTTATGAGGTTAGAAATGAATTACAGGGAAAAAAACGTAAAAACACAAACACATAGAAGCTAAACAATACGTTACTTAAGAACCAAGAGATCACTGAAGAAGTCAAAGAGGAAATCAAAAAATACCTAGAGGGCTTCCCTGGTGGCGCAGTGGTTGAGAGTCCACCTGCCGATGCAGGGGATGCGAGTTCATGACCCAGTCCGGGAAGATCCCACATGCCGCGGAGCGGCTGGGCCCGTGAGCCATGGCTGCTGAGCCTGTGCGTCCGGAGCCTGTGCTCTGCAATGGGAGAGGCCACAACAGTGAGAGGCCCGCATACCGCAAAAAAAAAAAAAAAAAAAAAAACCTAGAGACAAATGACAATGAAAACATGATGGTCCAAAACCTATGGGATGCAGCAAAAACAGTTCTAAGAGGGAAGTTTATAGCTATACAAGCCTACCTCAAGAAACAAGAAAAATCTCAAATAAACAATCTAACCTTATACCTAAAGAAAATAGAGAAAGAAGAACAAACAACACCCAAAGTTAGCAGAAGGAAAGAAATCATAAAGATCAGAGCAGATATAAATGAAATAGGAACAAAGAAAACAATAGTAAAGATGAATAAAACGAAAGGCTGGTTCTTTGAGAAGATAAACAAAATTGATTAACCAGACTCATCAGGAAAAAAAGGGAGAAGACTCAAATCAATCAAATTAGAAATGCAAAAGGAGAAGTTACAACAGACACCACAGAAATACAAAGCATCCTAAGACACTACTACAAGCAACTCTATGCCAATAAAATGGACAACCTGGAAGAAATGGACAAATTCTTAGAAAGGTAAAACCTTCCAAGACTGAACCAGGAAGAAATATAAACTATGAACAGACCAATTACTAGTAATGAAATTGAAACTGTGATTAAGAATCTTCCCACAAACAAAAGTCCAGGACAAGATGGCTTCATAGGCGAATTCTATTAAACATTTAGAGAAGAGCTAACACCTATCTTTCTCAAACTCTTCCAAAATACAGCAGAGGGAGGAACACTCCCATATTCCTTCTACGAGGCCACCATCACCCTGATACCAAAACCAGATAAGGATACTACAAAAACAGAACACTACAGGCCAATATCACTGATGAACATAGGTACAAAAATCCTCAACAAAATACTAGCAAACAGAATCCAACAACACATTAAAAGGATCATACACAATGATCAAGTGGGGTTTATCCCAGGAATGTAAGGATTCTTCAATATATGCACATCAATCAATGTGATACACCATAAGGAGAAGGAGAAAAACCTGTGATCATCTCAATAGATGCAGAAAAAGCTTTCGACAAAATTCAACACCCATTTATGATAAAAACCCTCCAGAAAGTAGGCATAGAGGAAACTTACCTCAACATAATAAAGGCAATATATGACAAACCCACAGCCAACATTGTTCTCAATGGTGAAAAACTGAAACCATTTCCACTAAGATCAGGAACAAGACAAGGATGTCCACTATCACCACTATTATTCAACATAGTTTTTGGAAGTTTTAGCCACAGCAGTCAGAGAAGAAAAAGAAAAAAAAGGAATCCAAATTGGAAAAGAAGAAGTAAAATCTGTCACTATTTACAGATGACATGATACTATACATAGAGAATCCTAAAGATGCCACCAGAAAACTACTAGAGCTCATCCATGAATTTGGTAAAGTTGCAGGATACAAAATTAATTCACAGAAATATCTTGCATTCCTGTACACTAATGATGAAAAATCTGAAGGAGAAATTAAGGAAACGCTCCCATTTACCATTGCAGCAAAAAGAATAAAATACCTAGGAATAAACCTTCCTAGGGAAACAAAAGACCTGTATGCAGAAAACTATAACACACTGATAAAAGAAATTAAAGATGATACCAACAGATGGAGAGATATACCATGTTCTTGGATTGGAAGAATCAATATTGTGAAAATGACTATACTACCCAAAGCAATCTACAGATTCAATGCAATTCCTATCAAGCTACAAATGACATTTTTCACAGAACTAGTACAAAAAATTGCACAATTTGTATGGAAACACAAAAGACCTTGAATAGCCAAAGCAGTCTTGAGGGAAAAAAACAGAGCTGGAGGACTCAGACTCTCTGACTTCAGAGTATACTATAAAGCTACAGTAATCAAGACTATATGGTACTGGCACAAAAAGAGAAACATAGATAAATGGAACAAGATAGAAAGCCCAGAGATAAACCCACACACATATGGTCACCTTATCTTTGATAAAGGAGGCAAGAATATACAATGGAGAAAAGACAGCCTCTTCAATAAGTGGTGCTGGGAAAACTGGACAGCTACATGTAAAAGAACGAAATTAGAACACTCCCTAACACCATACACAAAAATAATATGGATTAAAGACCTAAATGTAAGGCCAGACACTATAAAACTCTTAGAGGAAAACATAGGCAGAACACTCCATGACAGAAATCACAGCACGATCTTTTTTGACCCACCTCCTAGAGAAATGGAAATAAAAACAAAAACAAACAAATGGGACCTAATGAAATTAAAACCATTTGCACTGAAAAGGAATCCATAAACAAGACGAAAAGACAACCCTCAGAATGGGAGAAAATATTTGCAAATGAAGCAACTGATGTATTAATCTCCAAAATATACAAGCAGTTCATGCAGCTCAATATCAAAAAAACAAACAACCCAATCCAAACATGGGCAGAAGACCTAAATTGACGTTTCTCCAAAGAAGATATACAGATTGCCAACAAACACATGAAAGAATGCTCAACATCACTAATTAGAGAAATGCAAATCAAAACTACAGTGAGGGGCTTCCCTGGTGGCCCAGTGGTTGAGAGTCCACCTGCCGATGCAGGGGACACGGGTTCGAGCCCCAGTCCGGGAGAGTTCGGCATGCCGTGGAGTGGCTGGGCCCGTGGGCCATGGCCACTGGGCCTGCACGTCTGGAGCCTGTGCTCCGCGATGGGAGAGGCCACAGCAGTGATAGGCCTGTATACTGCAAAAAAAAAAAAAAAAAAAAAATACTACAATGAGGTATCACCTCACACTGGTCAGAATAGCCATCATCAAAAAATCTACCAACAATAAATGCTGGAGAGGGTGCGGAGAAAAGGGAATGCTCTTGCATTGTTGGTGGGTAAATTGATGCAGCCACTATGGAGAACAATATGGAGGTTCCTCAAAAAACTAAAAATAGAAGTATTATACGACCCAGCAATCCCACTACTGGGCATATACCCTCAGAAAACCATAATTCAAAAAGAGGCATGTACCCCAGTGTTCATTGCAGCTCTATTTACAATAGCCAGGATATGGAAGCAGCCTAAGTGTCCATCGATAGATGAACGGATGAAGAAGATGTGGAACATATATACAATGGAATATTACTCAGCCATAAAAAGAAACAAAATTGAGTTATTTGTAGTGAGGTGGTTGGACCTAGTGACCATCATACAGAATGAAGTAAGTCAGAAAGAGAAAAACAAATACTGTATGCTGACACATATATATGGAATCTTAAAAAAAAATGGTTCTGAAGAACATAGGGGCAGGACAGCAATAAAGATGCAGATGTACAGAATGGACTTGAGGACACAGGGAGGGGGAAGGGTAAGCCGGGACGAAGTGAGAGAGTGGCATGGACATATATACACTACCAAATGTAAAATAGATAGCTAGTGGGAAGCAGCCGCATAGCACAGGGAGATCAGCTCAGTGCTTTTTGACCACCTAGAGGGGTGGGATAGGGAGGGTGGGAGGTAGAAGCAAGAGGGAGGAGATATGGGGATGTATGTATATGTATAGTTGATTCAGTTTGTTATATGGCAGAAACTAACACACTATTTTAAAGCAATTATACTCCAATAAAGATGTTAAAAAAAAAAAAGTTCACCAACCATCTTTGATATACTAAGTCTCTTTTGAATTTAATTGACTTTAGGATGTTAGGTTAGAAATCTATGAAGCCACTAACCAAACTAATTTATCACCTGCTCTGTTAATGCCTGAAAGGGCTTATTTTTTTTCTCAAAAATGCTTACATTAATCGCCATTGTATTTGCAAAATAAAATTGAACACTTAGAGAAAAGCTTCAAACACATGCATAATTCACATTTTGAAAAAAAAAGTTGTTTAAAAATATTGTTAATTCCAATTAAATGTTATAAGAATCAAAATACCCACAAATTAACATACAAAATGTTTAAGCAACTTAACAGAATGATTTTAAGATAACATATAAATTCCAGTGATTGAACAAATGGGCTCCAAATAGATGAGATTATTGTGGCCCTAACAATATTAAAGCCGTCAGACAAATAGTAATGCTAAATGGATGAAAACCAGCTTAGAGAAGAGTACAAAGTTTTAAAATAACATAGATGAAAATTGAGCTGAAAAAATTAAAATGTAGCATCTTTTTTGAGTTACATGCTAAAGTTTTGCATTGTTTGCAACAATGTGACTTTTAAGAATTATATTTTACTTAAGTTAGAAATTAAAAATGTTCACCTTCAACTGTGAGCTGTGTACTGGCATTTACTTGAGTAGAAGAGAAGCTGAGAAGACTGCAAAACCACTCAAAACCCTTTGGAGATTTATCATTACAGAACAGCTGCATATCTGTATTTCTGTCTGTGTCTTAGAAAATAATAACATAATGATAGCAAATTTTATTATATATTTGTATCACAATTGTTTTCTAATAAGAATATATTTGAGCTTAACAATAATTTATGGATTAGATAGGGCCAGAATTGTTATCCCTAAAGGAATTGCTGTTTAAATGTTTGACTTGCCCAAGGTAACAATGCTTGTACATTTTGAAATTCATATCACTTGTAGATCCAGAGATTTACAGTGTGATAGGCATGTAGAGGAAAGAAGCCAGGCTTATTGTAGTGAGAAATGTATTTGCACCTTTTTTACATTCAGAGACAAGAGCTATAAATAGCTCTTGCCAATGTTCTCAGGGTATATAGAGATTCCACACAGTAGAAAGAATCACAATATAAACTAAACGGAAAAGACATATAAAACAACCTATGAGTGGGAAATTAGAAATGGATGTAGAGGCGTATTATTCTTCAGGAACAAAGAAAAAAGAAAACAAGTGTGGGTTATAGATTTGCACATGGTAATAAGCAATACAATTTAATAAAACCATAAATAAAAGCAACATGACCTGTGGATGTAATTATCTCTACCTTGGAACTCTACAGCATTACCCCTTCTGATGAAATACAGCTCACTTTATTTTAATTGAATGAATCTGCCTAGTTGGAAACACTTCTCTGACAGTTGTTCTGTTGATGTCTCAGTATCTTTGTGAATTAACTGAAAGATGTGTCTTGGAAAGAAGAAACAATGAGACAAGGACAGGAGAGATTTTGGAAAAGTGTAGTGATAAGGAAACAGGCCAAATAAAACTTACTGTCCAGATATATTAACCACTATTGGACTGGAGAAAATATGTATATTTGAATGCAATCTAGAAGGAATGTAATTATAACAAATTCTGCTTATTTTATTACACTGGGTGAACAGAGGTTCAACTTACATTTCTTGTCTCCTTATATTTCCCTCATAAATCCCTTTCTGCAGGTCTTGGGGATCCAGTTAAGTTGACAATCTGATCTTATCTCCAGCTTTCAATAAAGAACTAAATGCAATTTAAGTCTAAAGTGATAGCTAAAGAAAGCTAAACAGGGCTTAAATATCAGTGTGCATGTGAGTAAACAGGCATCAGCTGTGTAGGAAGAACTCTGTGGATCACTGACAAAGAGAACTGAATAATACAGGTGTCCCAGGCTCATTGAAAACCAGTTACAGAAAAGCAACACTGGGTTCTCTTGAGCTGGAAAGTAATATTTAGCTGCCGTTAGAACGTATGAACTATGAGAAGTCAGTACCTTAGGACCTTATTAAAATCTTCTGTCATCATATTTTAAATAAGTAGCTAGGTAAAGCCTAAACATTTGGAAGATTTTTACATTACAGTTTATAAAAAGGAATATTTAAAGTTTACACTCAGATCCTAGTAGCAGTTCTGCCACTTACTAGTTGTGTGGCGTTTAGAGATTCATTTAAATTCTGTGGCTCTTGGTTTCTGCCTCTGTATAATAAGGTTGGTTTAGAACCATATTAAGAATATAAAAATTGGTTAAAATAAATAAAATTCAAATCAAGAAAAATTGGTGATTGCACAATGAGATCTGTGTTGAAGAAGTAAAGAACACTTCATTTTATTAGACTTAAATCACATATTGATAGAATTTCTTCTGAAAAACATGTTAATCCGTTGGTGATTTAAGAAATCCTAAGGGAGTTTTTCTCAGCTTATGTACTAGTATTTAAAATATAGTGCTCCCAAATTACTGTATTTGTCAACTAACAGCACGCTTCATTCACATGTTCATTTTTTCATTCATTTAACCGATATTTATGAAGCAGTGTCTGTGTTCCAGATATTCTACTATGTAATGGGCATATGGTAAGATGCCCTGCTGCCTGGATCATAGATTTTCCTGGGAGAAGCAGAGAGTAAGCAAAGAAAAATCAAAACTGTAGTTACACATGATGAAAACTGATTAGAAGAAAAGATGCTTTGAGACATAATAATGGAGAATCTATTTTAGATTTGGAGACAGGGGAAGACCTACCTGAAAATGAGACGAGGCTGTCCAGCAGCCTACCTTCAGAAATGAATGAAGCCCCAGGTGAGAAAGTTTGAGGAAGTGAAAGGACAAGGTGGACTAAGTGTGCTGAAGAGAAAGACAGCTTAAGAGGAGAAAGAGAGGCAGATAAAAGAGCTGTGTAATGTAGAGCATTTAAATTTCCTTACGGGGTTTAGGGCCCTACTTAAGGGCAACTGAAAACCATTACAGCCTTTTAACCTTGGGAGTGGTGGAAAGTGATTTACATTTTACAAAGCTCATCATGAAAGTTGGTCAAACATTAGATAGCCAGGAGGGAGCTAGACATCAGGAAAGAGAAGTTAATTGATGGCAATGGTAGAGAAGAAGATGGAAGAAAACTTCACTAGTATTAAGGAGATCATGGTGCACTTATACTAAAACCAACTTCCCCAGTTGTGGGATTTTGTTTAGGACTGATTAGTTTTCACCAGAATTCAGTTCATGGGTCTAGGCAAGATGAAAGCAAAGGGCAGAAGGCATTTGCAAGAGTATGATTGTATGGATCATGAAATAGGTAGGGAGGCAATAGAGGAAGGAGGAAATTGATGGACAGTAAGTGGTGGGATTCATGGACTCACAGTCTTGATGCTATAGAATTATAACATGGGACAAGGACATTTGTCCCTTTCAAATGGTGAAAGACATTAAAAGAAAGTATAAAACCAAGGCATGACTGCATCAGTGGATGAGTGAATGTAACATGGGACTTATATCACACTTTTATCGTGGTCTTTGTAGCTCAGCTCTGTGCTTTAATGATACCTGAGCAGTTTATAGAAATGTCTGTTACTCAAAAGATAGGCTCAGGACTTTTTAAAATTAACATTGAGGTGTGATTCATATTAATTTTACTGCCATATGTTACTGAAAAGCTGTCAAAATTAGTATAAATTTGTATTAATGCAGAATTTTAATAACATCTTTCCAACAACCTTTTAAATTGAACAAGTTGTTAGCAATGTACTGGCCTGTCATTTAAAAAAAATCATTTGGCTCATTATTTAAAAGAAATAACTTAGGAAGTTTGAAAATATGGTGGGATGACATAATGTATGTGAGAAAATTATCTGTCATTCAGATAATTAAGTTTAAAAGAATCTGAAGCCCCATTCCATAATCAAAATATGCTGGAGTCTATAAATTTATATGCACAAAAGTTAGTGCATTCAAAGCTAGTTCTGCCCACAAGCCGCCACCTCTTAAATATAAACGGTATGTAACAATTAACTTTGACCACATTTTAGAATCTGCATACATGCAAACCTTTAAGATTTAAATATGCATGAACATGCATTTATGTACTGTGCTGTAAATGAAATTTAAATAGTATAATAGTTGTGATTTGGTTATTTAAGGATCATCGTCAGAAATGTAAAAAAAAAAGACTTTAATGTGAGATTAGACTTAACTTAGAATTATTTTAAATTCAAAATAGAAAAACATTTTTGAGTGTTTTCTATGTGCTAGGTTTCCTGTAAGCATTAATAAATAAAACCAGTTACTTTCAAGAAATTCACAATGTATTACAGATTTTTTTGCTTAAATTTTTTTGTTTCCTTTATTCATATGATGTTTTAAAATTTCAAGAATATAATATTGTGATGTTTACATTGAATCAATGACCTGCCTTTTCATGTTGAACTAAAATGGAGTAGGCAAGCTTTAATATAGAACTTCCTTTACAGTGGTATTTTCTCATGAAATCAATAAATTGTTCATCAAATTTATTTTTAAACACAATACTATAATATTATAAAGATTGTCCACACTAAGTGAAAAATTTTGCACCAATCCTTTGAGAAAGCAGCATTAACATCATTTCAAGAGAGCAAACTCACACACTAATCTCAGAACATGAAGGGAAGGGGCACTGCTTTTAAATATTAGTATGAATTTTTTTTATAAGCTAATCTCTAACCCAGGCTCATCATTCTCCCTTCCCTTTAACCAAACTATCCTTTAACAATCAACTTCAGTCTCATCTTCTCCATTGAATCTTCCTGGGCAAAGAGATTTCCTTGTTCTGAACTCACAGCTCTTTCTGGACTCATTAACCATGAAATATTCTATATCATATCTTACATTTGTTATTTAACTTCTCATGGCTCACAATGTATTCCTATAATTAGATCACAAATTTTGTAAGGATGCATACCATGTATTATATTTGCCTTGAAAGTAATTTTTCTTTATTAAGACTTTGAATAGTTTAATGTTTACAACAAAATTGAAAGAAAGGTACTGAGATTTCCTGTATACTCCCTGTATTGTGTGCTGTGTACACATGCATAGCCTCCCCAATTATCAATATCCCCCAGAGTGGTACATTAATTCCAATTAAAGTACCTACACTGACATATCATAATCACCCAAAGTTCATAGTTTATATCAGCATTAACTCATGGTGTTGTGCATTCTATCAGTTTAGGAAGATGATAATGATATGTATCCATCATTATAATATCATACAGAGTATTATCACAGCCTTAAAATCCTTTGTTCTGTATTCATTTCCTCCCCTGACCCACAACTAGTAGTGGCCACTGACCTTTTTACTGCCTCTAGAGTTTTGCCTTTTCCAGAATGTCATATAGCTGTAATCATACAGTATGTAGCCTTTCAGGTTAGCTTCTTTCGATTACTAATATGCATTTAAGTTTCCTCTATGTCTTTTCATGGCTTAATAGCTCATCTTTGTTTTTTCTTTTTTTTTTGCGGTACACAGACCTCTCACTGTTGTGGCCTCTCCCATTGTGGAGCACAGGCTCCGGACGCGCAGGCTCAGCGGCCATGGCTCACAGGCCCAGCCGCTCTGCGGCATGTGGGAACTTCCCGGACCGGGGCATGAACCCACGTCCCCTACATCGGCAGGTGGACTCTCAACCACTGCGCCACCAGGGAAGCCCAATAGCTCATCTTTTTAGTGCTAACAAATATTCAATTGTCTGGATATACCAGACTTTATTTATCTACTCACCTACTGAAGGACATCTTGGTTGCTTCCAAGTTTTGGCAGTTATGAACAGCGCTTCTATAAACATCCATGTGTAGGTTTTTGAGAAGATAAATGTTTCAACTTTTTTAGGTAAATACCAAGGAGCGAAATTAATGGATTGTATGGTAAAGGGTATATTTACTCTTGTAGGAAACCACAAAACTGTCCTCCAAGTGGCTGTACCATTTTGCATTCCCACCAGCGATGAATGAAAGTTCCTGTTGCTCCATATCCTCACCAGCATTTAGTGACATCAGTGTTCCAGAATTTGGCTATTCTAATAGGTATGTAGTGGTATCTTTTTTAAAAAATTAGCAATTCCTTAATGACATATGATGTGCAGTGCCTTTTCATAATGCTTATTTGCCATTCATACATCGTTTTTGGTGAGGTGTCTGTTCAGGTATTTTGCCCATTTTAAGCCAAGTTGTTTATGTTTTTATTATTGAGTTTTATAAGTTACTTGTGTATTTTGCATAATATTCTTTATCAGATGTGTCTTTTGCCAATATTTTTTCATGGCTTGTCTTCTCATTCTCTTGAAATTGTTTTTTGCAAACCGGAACTGTTAATTTTAATGAAGTCCAGATTATGAATTATTTATTTCATAGGTTGTGCCTTTGATGTTGTATTCTAAAAGTCATGCCCATACCCAAGGTCATCTAGGATTTCTCCTATATTATTTTCTAAGGGTTTTATAGTTCTGCATTTTACATTTAGGTCTGCAATCCACCTTTTGTGAAAGGTGTAAGCTCTGTGTCTAGATTCATTTTCTTTGCATTGGAATGTCTAGCTGTTTTAGCTTTCCACTTGCGGAAAACACAATCTTTGCTCCATTATATTGTATTTGCCTCTTTGTCAAAGATCAGTTGACTATATTTTTGGGAGTCTATTGCTGAGCTCTGTATTCTGTTCCATTGATCCCTTTGTCTGTTCTCTCACTGGTACCACACTGTCCTAATTATTGTAGCTTAATAGTGAGTCTTGAAGCCAAGTGGTGTCAGTCTTCTAACTTTGTTCTCTTTTAATTGTATTGTCTATTCAGGGTCTTTTGCCTCTTCATATAAACTTTAGAATCGGTTTGTCAATATCATAAAATAACTTGCTGGAATTTTTATTGGGATTGCGTTGAATGTATAGATCAATTTGGGAATAACTGACATCTTGACAATGTTGAGCCTTCCTATCCACGAACATAGAATATTTTGCCATTTATTTAGATTTAAAAAAAAATTTCTTCTTTAGGGTTTTATAGTTTTCCTCATATAGACTTTGTACATATTTTGTTAATTTTAAACCTAAGTATTTCATTTTCAGGGCTGCTAATGTAAATGGCATTGTGTTTTTAATTTCAGATTCCACTTGTTTATTGCTGGTACATAGGAAAATGAAAATGATTAACTTTCATTTCGGGTTTTGTTCCATAACGTTTTTATTAAATGTGTATGCTAAAAGAGGAAAGAGTCAGGGAATAAAAGTTGCCCCTCTGCATTAAACCACTGATGTCTCTGTGGCTGACTCCAGGCTCTTTCTTCAGTCTTGAAGCTGGGCAAGTTTAGGGCTTGTAGACCTGTGGGGTACAGCCCAACGACCCTATATATTCCTTCACTATACTGTGGAAGAACTCTACAAAATGTTTCACCAAACTACATTTTCATTTTTAAATAGAATGCCTCTGGGCAAGTTCATTTCTAAGTTTTAATTCTTTTGTCTACTTATTGAGGTTGGTGATACCTGCTCTGGTCTGGCCTTGGTGGCTCTCTTCCTGTGGTGTCTAACATCTCCAACAGTTTTTGGTCAATAACTTTCCAAAAAGCAGGGTACTCTGAGAAAAGTACCAAATAACCATGGAATCGCTCATGTTGTAGGGTGCTCTCCCTGAAGCCAAAGCTGCTTTGGATTTTAAACATTTGTTGTAAAAAAAGTTGTCCAAGTAATCTCTGGACAGGAGGATTGTTGGGTCCTATGAAACTGTTTTGAAGGGTTGAATCTCAGTCCCCATCTGCTTTTGGCTAGTGTATGGTAGGTTTATTTAGAATTTATGGGGTATTAATTAGGCTCCAGGCTTTTCTACATTAAAAAACTAATAATAAAAATGCTAAAAAATGATATCTTGAGTTTTAGCTTGGAGGCATTATAAAGAAGGTGAAAATTAAATTTAAAGACAACGTTAAATTTTCCTTATATACATGAAATTCTAACTGGCAAGTATAGAAGCAAGTGACTTCACTGTAAGAAGACTATTTTATGTGCCTTTATATTTGAGATGCCCTATGAACTGAAGAGGAATGTCAGGAGAATGCATTTGTTGTGCAACTTGTAGTTTGGGGAAGATTCTCTAGGAAAACTGCATTAGCATCAAAATGGCAACATGCAGATTGAAAGCTTGTTATAATGGTTTTCAAGTCTTACCCTCCTTCACTTAAGAACATGGAGGCAGCACTAGAAGCCAGCTGTGTTGAGAGCTATTGGTTGTCTAAGTTCTGATATTACTGCTGCTGATTGCAAAGCAGAAAGGCAAAACAAACAAAAACAACCTTGTGTATGCCCTCCAGCTGAAGGCAACATCAAACTTGACAAGTCAAAAGATAACATTGAATTATAGGTATTCAAAACCCGCTTAATAAGTAACTGGGATTAGTGCTGTCTCTTAAAAATGCTGGCTTGAATTCAGGGCTCTATTTGTGGAAGAGAAATGAAGAATAAAAGAAGCTTCTCCGTAAATTATAATGAAATAGAAAATAAGGAAAAAAAAACCAAAAACGCCTAGAGCCCAAGGCAGGGAAGTTGGCTTAAGGCTAAATCATAACTTTCCTTTCATAACCAATGAAATGTATAAAAGCTATTTTTCAATGTCTCTCTCTATAAAATGTACCAATGTTATGCCAAGCTATGAATTTATAATCAAAGGTAAGTGTGGTGATATCATGATGGTTTTGAGGCTTACTGCACTTTGCATAGCAGAAAAACATCTCTAATTTAGAGCACTGATTAATAAACTAGATTTGTCTGGAATCTTGAGCATTCACAAATGCACTGTTCTCTATCCAAGTCGGTCCATTTATTCAGTGGGGAGCAAAGACTCTTTATCTTGCTATTATATATAGTGAAAATAATGGAATATTGGGGCCAACTTCCTAAGAATCTGACTTGCTTTCTGTTAACCATTTTTTTCTAGTTTTATTGAGATATAATTCACATACATCAGTGTACAATTTTAAGATGTACAACATAGTGGTTTGACTTACATATATTGTGAAATTATTATTGCAATACATTTAGTGAGCATCCATCACCATTAATCTTTGAACCCCGTTCCCAGTGTGCTTATTTTTTTTAATTTATTTTTATTTTTGGCTGTGTTGGGTCTTCATTCCTGTGCGCGGGCTTTCTCTAGTTGCGGTGAGCAGGGGCTACTCTTCGTTGCGGTGCTCGGGCTTCTCATTGTCGTGGCTTCTCTTGCTGCAGAGCACGGGCTCTAGGTACGCGGGGTTCAACAGTCGTGGCACACAGGCTCTAGAGTGCAGGCTCAGTAGTTGTGGGCACGGGCTTAGTTACTCTCAGGCATGGGGGATCTTCCCGGACCAGGGCTCGAACCCGTGTGCTCTGCATTGGCAGGCGGATTCTTAACCACTGGGCCACCAGGGAAGCCCAGTATGCTTGGTTTTAAGCAAAGTGTACTTCAGTCCAGATAATTCTGGGTCACTCCCAACAGAATAGATTAAAAGCACTATCTTACCACTTGGGGGCCAGGCTGCAAAATAATATAATAATAATTTATATTATTTTAAATAATCATGACACATTTTAATGGAGATGTAGTTTACAGCGTGCTATCATTTGCATTATTTCATTTGATTATAGGCAAGTTTGCCCCTGTGTGTCTTGCATTTAATGAGAACTCAGGAAGTGTTTGTGGATTGATTAACTATATAATCTTCTTGCTAATGCAAGCAGTAAAATATTCAGTAACCCTGGTTATGTCATTACCTCAGCTGTCTGGTCCATTGTGGTAATTTCCACAGGAAAACTGCCTCCAAATACCAACAGTACAGTTTTACTGAAAAGGGGGAAGATTTAGCCTGGCAATTGGATAAAGGTGTGGCTTTCTGTGTTATACAAAGGCAAAAGCTGCTGCTTTGTTTACCTGGTGTACCAAATTCTACACACCTGCAGTCACTTTGAAGTCATGGCTTGCCCCATTAATATCCCAGTCCCAACAATTTGTTCTTACAGTTTTCATCATGCTAAGCAATACTTAAGTATGCTTTGGCATTAGATTGCTTTTGGTTTTTATTCCATAATGTTTTTATTAAATGTGTATGCTAAAAGAGGAATGAGTCAGGGAATAAAAATTACCACTGGAAAATTATAGCCAGGCAGGCTTCATAAATAATGCTTTGTTTTTGCTACTGATGTCAATCCAGCCCAGCCTTTCAATGCCTATCTTTGCTATTCTGAATGCCACGTTTGCTAGCACTAAGGCTCACTCCCTCTCACTCTCCCTTTTTGTAAGGAAACACATATAGAAGGATTGTAGATGAAACCATTACTGAAGATCAAAAATGCATTTTGTTACAAAAAGAGAAGACCTCAGGATGTGAATAAATGCAAAATGGAGAACACTATAACTTAATTTACTGTGTCCATAATAGTAAAAGAAAAAAAAAAAGGAAAAGAAAAAGTAGAATTGTAAGCTAACTGGAATGTTATTCTTACAAAATGCAATAAATGAGTTAGTAAGACTTGTATTCGAATGGCTAAAAAATACTTCTGAGAACGAAAGTCCTTTAGTATGTCTTGAACCATTTGCGGATACATACTTTAATACAAAAAAAATCTCACGAGGTACATTAAATAATATATGCTCAGTTGTCAAGTGATCACACTAGGTCATTTAAACATGAGATTGGAAGGATATGACAGACACTCCCAAGGTGACCCCCGCATGAGTTATACCCTTGTAGGATCCCTTCATCTAGCGTGCAGGAGGACCTGTGACTTGCTTCTAGACTATAGAATATGGCAAAAATATTTCTTTTTACATAACATACTGTTTTAGCAGACTGGAGCCAGAGACTCCCCTCTTGGCCTTGAAGAAGCAAGAGGCCATGCTGGAAAATGCCCAGGAAAAAGACGCCATGGCAGGGAACTGTGGGCAGCCTCTAGGACCTGAGAGGGCCAGCAAGAAGCCAGAGCTCTCAGTTATATAGCTGCCAGGAAATTAATTCTGCCCACAACCTGAATGAGCCAAAAAACAGATTCTTCCCTACTTGAGCCTTTAGATGAGAACACAATCTGGTCAAAATCTTGATTGCAGCCTTCTGAGAGCAAAGGACTCAGCTAACCCATGCCTGACTCAACCCACAGAAACTGTGAGATAGTAAATGTGTACATTTTAAAGCCCCTAACTGTGTAGCAATTTGCTAAGTGGCAGTAGAAAATTGATAAACCCAATGTCACCAAATTGAACAGAACTACAACATTTAAAAATAATTTTTTTTCTTTTTCATTTTCGGTGAGGACATTTAAGTTCTATCTCAGCAATTTTCTGTTTTGTAATACAGTATCATGACAATACAGTGCTATTAACTATAATCACTATGTTTTAAATTAGATCCTCAGACTTTATTCATCTTATAGCTGAAAGTCTATACCCTTTTACTAACCTCATCCTACTTCCCCCGGCCCCCAGCTCTTGCAACCATCTTTCTACTCTTTGTTTCAATGAGTTTGACTTTTTATTAGATTCCACATATAAGTGACACCAAGCAACATTTGTCTTCCTCTGTCTGGCTATATCATTTAGCATAATGCCCTCAAAGTCCATCTATGTTGGCTCAGATAGCAGGACTTCCTTCCTTCTTTCTCATAGCTGAATAGTATTCCTGTGTGTGTGTGTGTGTGTGTGTGTGTGTGTGTATGTGTATGTGTATGTGTGTGTGTATCACATCATCATTATCCATTCATCCATCCATGATGGTCACTTAGGTGGTTTTCATATCTTGGCTATTATAAGTAATGCTGCAATGAACATGGGAGTGCAGATACCTCTTTAATGTTCTGTTTTCATTTCCTTTGGTTATAGACTCAGAAGTAAAATTTCTGGATCATATGGATCATTTCTGGATCATATCTATTTTTAACTTTTTGAGGAACCTCCATACTGTTTTCCATAGTAGCTGTACCAATTTACATTCCTACCAACACATCATCATCATGTGTTATCTTTTGTCTTTTTGATAATAGCTATTTAAACAGGTGGGAGGTAATGTGTCATTGTGGTTTTGACTTGCATTTCCCTGATAGTGATGTTGAGCACTTTTTTGTGTACACTTTGGTCATTTGTATTTCTTCTTTGGAAAAATATCTATTCTACTCCTCTACTCATTTCTTAATCACATTTTTTTTAATATTGAGTTGTATGAGTTCTTTTTAGAAACTAAACCCTTTTCACGTATATGATTTGCAAATATTTTCTCCCATTCTGTAGGTTGCTTTTTCATTTTGTTGATTATTTCCTCAGCTATGCAGAAGCTTTTTAGTTTGATATAGTCCCACATGTATACTTTTGTTTTTTTGCTTTTGCTTTTGGTGTCAAATGTAAAAAATTATCACCGAGACCAGCATCAAAGATCTCACCGCCTATGTTTTCTTCCAGGAGTTTTATGGTTTTAGGTCTTACATTTTAGTCCTTAAATGGATTTTGAGTTGATTGTTGCATGTGATGTAAGATAGTGATCCAGTTTCATTCTTTTGCATGTGGCATCCATTTTCCCGAGTATCATTTATTAAAGAGACTGTCCCTTTCCAGTTGTATATCTATCTATGGCTCCTTTGTCATAATTTAATTGATTACTCATGTGCTTATTTCTGGGCTCTGTATTTCTGTTCTATTGATTTCTGTGTCTGTTTTTATGACAATATCATACTGACTGATTACTATAGCTTTGTAATACAGTGTGAAATCAAGATGTGTGATTCTTCCCACTTTGTTCTTCTTTTTGCAAGATCACTCTGACTAGTTGGGGTCTTTTGTGATTCTATAGAATTATAAAATGTATAGTATATGGAGCCTTGCTACAGCAGTATGGCAGAATTTTGTGAATGTTTTTTTCCAGAACAGGTTGAGTTTTCTGCAAAGTAAAATAAATGATAGTACTATTTTGAGGTTAGAGAAGATAAATTCTAAAAAGTGGAATTACTCATAAGTTTTTAGCAAAATGAGACTAAAGTATTGGGAGTTACACATTATATATTAAATGATAATGATAGGATATTACTATTTTGAAAGCTAAATCAATATATATTATTGGAAAGAGGGAAATAATGTGAACTACTAGATGTTTGAAAAGCTTCATTGACTAAAATTAAAAGCTGCAGAATCTTAAGACTAAATACAGATGCATAGTAACTAAGAAAAAACTGAATTTTCTTCAGTATGCATCATCATATATGAAAGGATTGGAAAAATTCAGAACAAATACTCCCAGTTTTTATGAAGGATAGATAAGAAGGATTTTGTTTTAAATTTTCATAAAATAAAATCTGGTTGGACATGGGGAAGAAAGGTGACTGACAACAATATTTGCTAAAAATTGTAGAACAGCTGCAGGGGGTGAAGAATTGCTGTCTGCTGAATGTAAGAATGATACTTAGATCTACTTCAACTGCTCTGGGATCTGGGGGCCCTATTGTTGCTTCATTAGAAGTGCTGCCTACAGACACTGAAGCAGCAGCTGAGGCTTGTTATGGAGCACAAATTTCGGTGCTTCAAGTCTTAGCAGTGTCTGGAGGTCCTTGTTGCTGTCCCCAAAGCAGTGCTCATGTCATAGCCACCTCTGCTGAGCTATCAAGGGCTGGAGTCAGGTTCTCCTAGGTCTGGAGACCAGCCCTCGCATGGGCCTTGGGGGGAGCAGTTAGGAGTGGGGTGCTCACCCTAGAAGCAGGGGATTCTCCTTGGTGACACCTACGTTGGATGACCTGGTACAGTAGGGCAGGGGCTATGGTACCAATACCTGGAGGGCCTTGGGCTCCCATGTGCCTCACATCTGCAGGACATAATACATGCATTGGTGTCTCACTGCTTTTGTCCCTCCCAAAGAAAAATATCCAATTTTTACTGTCAAAAGTTTTGGTGACAAATTTCAAAACATACTTAGACAAAATGGTCTATCTCAAAGAATTGAAATTTTCCATTGCCTTTTTCATGAAAATATTTCTTTGGTGGAACTTTTGTGTTTATCTGTTGAAAACACTCATGGCTTTGAATGAGCTTGATGAGCTTCTTTTTCACAGCCTCCTATCCTCCTTCCCATCTTGATTTCAGACTCTTTCCCATGTTTTCTTAGCTCTGTTATCTTGGACAAATTACCTCCCTCATTTCTCTTTTCACAAGTATCTCATCTGAAAATGGGGATAATAACTCACAGAAAAGTCAGTATAAAACAGGAACAGAAATATATAGTACTCAACTTTTGCTTTTTTTCTCCCATAAGTATACAGTTTTACATTATGACAGAGTCTTCCACAAAGGTCCAAATTTTAATCCCTATAACTTTATATGAGGGAGACTCCAGCTTTCTTTCAGGAACCCCCAGAAATATAAGTTTTACTGAACCACAGTAAATCAATGAAATATAACTCTCACATATTTTCCACCCTGACATCTTTTGAACTTTTAAGAATTATCTGTAAGCCTAAAGAAACTGCTACTGACCTTTGCTTATACCTCAAATTTATAGTTAAAGATTTGGAAGGTCAGTGGTCCATTATTTTTCCACTTTTTATTTTTGGCTAGGTGAACAATTGTAAAGGTCTAAAAGTGGTAACAATAACAGGACAGGTTAAAGTGTCTGATACTGCTCTGATGTGCTGACTCTCACAAAGTCAATGTATGAAGCACTATATTTAGTTGAAAGGCTAACTGCGTCCTCTCTTTAAAGCACTCACTGTCGTACCCACCACATTTAATTCTCTTAAACAGATATTTACACAAGTGTATCATTTAGTAATATTTGAGTTATTATACTGTATGTTTTACTCTTTTCCTCATGATGCTGGTAATGAGATAGACAATAAAAAATTTTCTCCAAAAAGTATAAAGATAAGTAGACTGTCATCAGCCAACTAAGTTATAGTAAATATAGGAGAAGTTAATGTCCTATGTCAGTGGAAAGTTTTATAGTATGGCTTCAGATAATGAAGATCAGTAAAGCACTTTTCCAAGATGTAATTGTGCTTAGTTAAAATGAGTAATAGTGTTCTAATCTCACTGGAGTTTCCTGAGAATAGCCTTCCCAAAAGTCTAGTAAAATTCAGTTGACACAGTGGTCCTGGAACTTTTCCATAACTTCACCCAGTAGAGTTTGATTGACTTCCTGTGGCTTTAATCTAGCTGGAAAGATATGCCAACATAACTTCTGTAATATAGAAGGAAGAAGAAAGCTGCAATTTCTACACATTCTTCTTTCATGTAATTTTGAATACACAATTTGTTTGTTTCTTACTGTTAAATATGGCCTCTCTAATGCTGGATCTAACCATGGACCAGAAGCACAGATAGGGAATGACAGAGTATAAATTGCTCTCTGCACTGGACATGGCAATATTTGGATAAGGAGGAAATGAAACACCCTGGAAGTACTTCAAGACTAGCATGACAAGGGCTAAAATGACAAGGCTAAAATTCTGATTGGTTATACCACTTTTCCCAAATAAAAGCTTTCTTCATTGGACTCTTCGGTCTATGAATCCATTTTTTATATTGAGCCCGTCTCTTTCCTTGGCATTGGTTGGGCCATTTTTCCTTCAGTATAAACATGTTAAAGTTTGAAGATAGTTCTCAATTTCCTTAAATTTTTTGTTCAGAGATTTTGTTAAATCTTTGACCCCTTTATCCATTTTCCAATATTTGTTTTATATTCTTTAGTATCTTCCTTAATTTTAAATTTGTTACTTCATATATCCACCGTGTTTCCTAATTAAAGGGGGTTGTAAAAGGGGAAGGAGGAGAGAAAGAGACAGATCTTGTGATTAGGGAGATGAACAAAGAAATAGAAAAGCCGGTCTTTTTTTTTTTCTTTCTTTCAGTTTTGTATCTTATTTGGAGTAAACATTTAACTCCAAATTCTTTTTTGGAGGGGAGTTACAGTACATAACAGGATCATTGTCAAACCCAAGGAAGTAGGAAGAAAACATGAAAAAGTAAGAAGAATTGACAGAATTGGCAAAGCAGAAGGGAGGAGAGGGGACAAAAAAAAAGAAAGCTAGGTAGTAAAGTAATAATAACATCCAACATTTGTTTGAGCTTTATTTATGTTCTGATCCTTTAATATTCACAACAGGCCTGCATATACTGCATCTTTAACTTTGCAGATCAAGATACTGAGTCACAGAGGGTTAAATAACCTTACTATATGGCAAAACCAGGATCTACAAATATGGCTGCCTGATCCCAATGTGCAGGAGTGCCATCATCAATTACAATACAGTGGCTATTCTGATTTTCTGAAGAATCTTTTGTTTGTTTGTTTGTTTACTTTCATGATAAATACAATTTCTTCAGGGGTAAAGAATCACACAGCTCCCAGGAATAAGCGCCAAGGCACATAAATGCATGGTTGACTTTTCATGTAACCCTGGCTATAAATTTACATAGAGTAACAGCCTAGTTTTAAATTCTTAGGCTTTTAGTTTGATAAACATTAATATTCTTTCACACCTGAATGTATGCCAGTCATTTTAGGAAAGAGAATTAAATTTTAATCAGTTGATAGACCCTAAAATTATATTATCTAAAATTTAGAGTTCATTATAATTAATATTAAGACAACTTAAGTGCGATGGGCCTTTTCTAGCCATTCAGGAAATACGCTTGTTAATTCTTTAAGTAAACCACAGGGCAAAATTAAAGCATATACTTGGAAATAGGCATTTCAGAAGTCCATAATAAATTCAGCTTTTAAAATTTACACAGCTATCTCTATGCATGTTAAACAATGAAGAACAGATTGGGGAAGATTTTAGATTTATCAATTAAGTGATAAGTGAATCTCTAAAGATTTCATGGAGTTTTGAGAAGCATCCAGGGTTTCTGTAAGTTATTAAAATTTTATCTCAAACCACATACATTTTTAGTTAAAAAATAAATTAGAATGTCTTATGAGACTAAGCTTTTACATATAAACTGTGCAAGTCTTACTCATAGTTGGGATGACAAATGCTTTTCTGTACTGGTAATTATTTACTCCTTGACTACTAAATAGCTATAGTGTGACTAGCATAAGGCTCAGGCAATGAAAACAGATATAAATCAGACACAGCCACTTCCTGTCAATTAAGTACACAATCTTATAAAAGATACGGCCATGTGAAAAATAATTACACTTCTGAGAAATAAGTGCTAAAAGAGGATGTAAGTAAAATCAAATTTAGAGGATGAAAGTTTCTGCCAGGAGTTGTGGTCGAGGAAAGAGCATTAGTTGGGAAATATTCTTGCAAAGAAAGAGTGTTTTAGCAGAAAGTTCGAGTAAATTAACCAGATAAAATATGTTTTGTCCAAGAATCATTCATTGTTTGGTGGTATCCTCAAAAGAGACTCTTCAAAGTCCTGTCTTCTATTCCCTCCCTGCACCGCAGCTTGGCATTCTGGGAAACACTTTGAAAGCTGTTTTTTGTTGTTGTTTTGTTTTACTTTTTAATGAGATGATATAATGCTTATATTACTTTCCATGGAAAAGTCACTGTTTTCCTCAAATATGAAAATTTCTTTTTGTTAATCAAAACGCTTAAAATATGGCATTATTTATCCACTATAAATTGAACTTCTGAAATAAAAGGCACACAAAAGCCTGCGGGAGAACACACAAGAAACTTCTGACCTTAGGATTTGCCTAGAAGGAACCTATAAGCAGTTTTTCACCTTCCCAAGAAAGAAGCATTATGACCTGTCCCATATCTATTCAGCCTTTCTTAGCTTCTTGTATACCCCTACACCACTCTCCACTAAGAACATACCTTCATTCACTCAACCTCGATCCATCCCTGGATCACATTATATTTTTGTCTCTTGGCTTGTTTCAGCTAAAAGACTAATAGAATTTCCCCTACAATGGCTCTCATAACTCTATGCAGTTTCTGCTTCATATAAATTCAGCCAGACTGTCTGAGTTTGTAGGCGTGATTTTGGAGCCTTGAACTTCTAGAGAGTTTTCTTCTCCTTTATTGGCTCTAAGTACATTCAAAACAGTCTTTAACATAGCTACAAATGCATCTCAAATTTTATTCTTTTGTAGAATGATGCCTTTTAACTTCATTTTTTATTTATTTTTATTCCATTTTTATTGTTATAGGACACAATTATAAAGATACATTGAAGAATTTCTTCAAGCTGTAAAAGATGAGTTTAAGGAAGTTCACTTTTACAGCATATTAAATTGTCAGAAGACTAAACTGATTAGCAGAGTCATGGGATTTCAGAACGTCATAAAATGCAATATCATTTTTCCAACCTTTTTCTGTTGAGGAAAGAAAAAGTGAGACTCCGAGTTTCTCTACCCCAAAATTTGACTTCTTTCCCTTTTTAAACTTGGTAACTGGTTACAGCATGATTTTCACACTTTCTCTGAATGCACTTAATTTTTTGAATCCAAATTTAAAAAAATAGTTGGTAGTATTTCCCCCTGACATTTTTTAAGGTTTTTCAGTTATTGGCCAAAAACAAAAGCAAAAACATATAAAAGTACCCCCAAACACCCGATTTTAAAGAACAAGTAGAAAGTTCTCCTTTTTTTTTTTTTTTTTTTTTTTTTAAACATCTTTATTGGGGTATAATTGCTTTACAATGGTGTGTTAGTTTCTGCTTTACAACAAAGTGAATCAGCTATACATATACATATGTTCCCATATGTCTTCCCTCTTGCGTCTCCCTCCCTCCCACTCTCCCCATCCCACCCTTCCAGGCTGTCACAAAGCACCGAGCTATTATCCCTGTGCCTTGCGGCTGCTTCCCCCCAGCTATCTACCTTACTATGTTTGTTAGTGTGTATATGTCCATGACTCTCTCTCGCCCTGTCAAAACTCACCCTTCCCCCTCCCCATATCCTTAAGTCCGTTCTCCAGTAGGTCTGCGTCTTTATTCCTATCTTACCCCTAGGTTCTTCATGACATTTTTTCCCCTTAAATTCCATATATATGTGTTAGCATACGGTATTTGTCTTTTTCTTTCTGACTTACTTCACTCTGTATGACAGACTCTAGGTCTATCCATCTCATTACAAATAGCTCAATTTCATTTCTTTTTAAGGCTGAGTAATATTCCATTGTGTATATGTGCCACATCTTCTTTATCCATTCATCCGATGATGGGCGCTTAGGTTGTTTCCATGTCCTGGCTATTGTAAATAGAGCTGCAATGAACATTTTGGTACATGACTCTCTTTGAATTTTGGTTTTCTCAGGGTATATGCCAAGTAGTGGGATTGCTGGGTCATATGGTAATTCTATTTGTAGTTTTTTAAGGAACCTCCATACTGTTCTCCATAGTGGCTGAACCAATTCACATTCCCACCAGCAGTGCAAGAGTGTCCCCTTTTCTCCACACCCTCTCCAGCATTTATTGTTTCTTGATTTTTTGATGATGGCCATTCTGACTGGTGTGAGATGATATCTCATTGTAGTTTTGATTTGCATTTCTCTAATGATTAATGATGTTGAGCATTCTTTCATGTGTTTGTTGGCATTCTGTATATCTTCTTTGGAGAAATGTCTATTTAGGTCTTCTGCCCATTTTTGGATGGGGTTGTTTGTTTTTTTGTTATTGAGCTGCATGAGCTGCTTGTAAATTTTGGAGATTAATCCTTTGTCAGTTGCTTCATTTGCAAATGTTTTCTCCCATTCTGAGGGTTGTCTTTTGGTCTTGGTTATGGTTTCCTTTGCTGTGCAAAAGCTTTGAAGTTTCATTAGGTCCCATTTGTTTATTTTTGTTTTTATTTCCATTACTCTAGGAGGTGGGTCAGAAAGGATCTTGCTGTGATTTATGTCATAGAGTGTTCTTCCTATGTTTTCTTCTAAGAGTTTGATAGTTTCTGGCCTTACATTTAGGTCTTTAATCCATTTTGAGCTTATTTTTGTGTATGGTGTTAGGGAGTGATCTAATCTCATACTTTTACATGTACCTGTCCAGTTTTCCCAGCACCATTTATTGAAGAGGCTGTCCTTTCTCCACTGTACATTCCTGCCTCCTTTATCAAAGATAAGGTGTCCATATGTGCGTGGGTTTATCTCTGGGCTTTCTATCCTGTTCCACTGATCTATCTTTCTGTTTTTGTGCCAGTACCATACTGTCTTGATTACTGTTGCTTTGTAATATAGTCTGAAGTCAGGGAGCCTTATTCCTCCAGCTCCTTTTTTCGTTCTAAAGATTGCTTTGGCTATTCGGGGTCTTTTGTGTTTCCATACAAATTGTGAAATTTTTTGTTCTAGTTCTGTGAAAAATGCCAGTGGTAGTTTGATAGGGATTGCATTGAATCTGTAGATTGCTTTGGGTAGTAGAGTCATTTTCACAATGTTGATTCTTCCCATCCAAGAACATGGTATATCTCTCCATCTATTTGTATCATCTTTAATTTCTTTCATCAGTGTCTTATAATTTTCTGCATACAGGTCTTTCGTATCCTTAGGTAGGTTTATTCCTAGATATTTTATTCTTTTTGTTGCAATGGTAAATGGGAGTGTTTTCTTGATTTCACTTTCAGATTTTTCATCATTAGTATATAGGAATTCCAGAGATTTCTGTGCATTAATTTTGTATCCTGCTACTTTACCAAATTCATTGATTAGCTCTAGTAGTTTTCTGGTAGCATCTTTAGGATTCTCTATGTATAGTATCATGTCATCTGCAAACAGTGACAGCTTTACTTCTTCTTTTCCGATTTGGATTCCTTTTATTTCCTTTTCTTCTCTGATTGCTGTGGCTAAAACTTCCAAAACTATGTTGAATAAGAGTGGTGAGAGTGGGCAACCTTGTCTTGTTCCTGATCTTAGTGGAAATGCTTTCAGTTTTTCACCATTGAGGATGATGTTTGCTGTGGGCTTGTCATATATGGCTTTTATTATGTTTAGGAAAGTTCCCTCTATGCCAACTTTCTGGAGGGTTTTTATCATAAATGGGTGTTGAATTTTGTCAAAAGCTTTCTCTGCATCTATTGAGATGATCATATGGTTTTTCTCCTTCAATTTGTTAATATGGTTTATCACATTGATAGATTTGCGTATATTAAAGAATCCTTGCATTCCTGGAATAAACCCCACTTGATCATGGTGTATGGTCCTTTTAATGTGCTGTTGGATTCTGTTTGCTAGTATTTTGTTGAGGATTTTTGCATCTATGTTCATCAGTGATATTGGCCTGTAGTTTTCTTTCTTTGTGGCATCCTTGTCTGGTTTTGGTATCAAGGTGATGGTGGCTTCGTAGAAGGAATTTGGGAGTGTTCCTCCCTCTGCTATATTTTGGAAGAGTTTGAGAAGGATAGGTGTTAGCTCTTCTCTAAACGTTTGATAGAATTCACCTGTGAAGCCATCTGGTCCTGGGCTTTTGTTTGTTGGAAGGTTTTTAATCACAGTTTCAATTTCAGTGCTTGTGATTGGTCTGTTCATATTTTCTATTTCTTCCTGATTCAGTCTTGGCAGGTTGTGCATTTCTAAGAATTTGTCCATTTCTTCCAGATTGTCCATTTTATTGGCATAGAGTTGCTTGTAGTAATCTCTCATGATTTTTTTTATTTCTGCAGTGTCAGTTGTTACTTCTCCTTTTTCATTTCTAATTCTATTGATTTGAGTCTTCTCCCTTTTTTTCTTGATGAGTCTGGCTAGTGGTTTATCTATTTTGTTTATCTTCTCAAAGAACCAGCTTTTAGCTTTATTGATCTTTGCTATTGTTTCCTTCATTTCTTTTTCATTTATTTCTGATCTGATTTTTATGATTTCTTTCCTTCTGCTAGCTTTGGGGTTTTTTTGTTCTTCTTTCTCTAATTGCTTGAGGTGCAAGGTTAGGCTGTTTATTCGAGATGTTTCCTGCTTCTTAAGGTGGGCTTGTATTGCTATAAACTTCCCCCTTAGAACAGCTTTTGCTGCATCCCATAGGTTTTGGGTCGTTGTGTCTCCATTGTCATTTGTTTCTAGGTATTTTTTTATTTCCTCTTTGATTTCTTCAGTGATCACTTCATTATTAAGTAGTGTATTGTTTAGCCTCCATGTGTTTGTATTTTTTACAGATCTTTTCCTGTAATTGATATCTAGTCTCATGGCGTTGTGGTCGGAAAAGATACTTGATACAATTTCAGTTTTCTTAAATTTACCAAGGCTTGATTTGTGACCCAAGATATGATCTATCCTGGAGAATGTTCCATGAGCACTTGAGAAAAATGTGTATTCTGTTGTTTTTGGATGGAGTGTCCTATAAATATCAATTAAGTCCATCTTGTTTAATGTATCATTTAAAGCTTGTGTTTCCTTATTTATTTTCATTTTGGATGATCTGTCCATGGGTGAAAGTGGGGTGTTAAAGTCCCCTACTATGAATGTGTTACTGTTGATCTCCCCTTTTATGGTTGTTAGTATTTGCCTTATGTATTGAGGTGCTCCTATGTTGGGTGCATAAATATTTACAATTGTTATATCTTCTTCTTGGATCGATCCCTTGATCATTATGTAGTGTCCTTCTTTGTCCCTTTTAATAGTCCTTATTTTAAAGTCTATTTTGTCTGATATGAGAATTGCTACTCCAGCTTTCTTTTGGTTTCCATTTGCATGGAATATCTTTTTCCATCCCCTTACTTTCAGTCTGTATGTGTCTCTAGTTCTGAAGTGGGTCTCTTGTAGACAGCATATATAACGGTCTTGTTTTTGTATCCATTCAGCCAATCTGTGTCTTTTGGTGGGAGCATTTAGTCCATTTACATTTAAGGTAATTATTGATATGTATCTTCCTATTTCCATTTTATATATTGTTTTGGGTTCGCTACTATAGGTCATTTCCTTCTCTTGTGTTTCGTGTCTAGAGAAGTTCCTTTAGCATTTGTTGTAAAGCTGGTTTGGTGGTGCTGAACTCTCTCAGCTTTTGCTTGTCTGTAAAGGTTTTAATTTCTCCATCAAATGTGAATGAGATCCTTGCTGGGTAGAGTAGTCTTGGTTTCAGGCTATTCTCCTTCATCACTTTCAGTATGTCCTGCCACTCCCTTCTGGCTTGTAGGGTTTCTGCTGAGAGATCAGCTGTTAACCTTATGGGGATTCCCTTGTGTGTTATTTGTTGTTTTTCCCTTGCTGCTTTTAATATGCTTTCTTTGTATTTAATTTTTGACAGTTTGATTAATATGTGTCTTGGCGTGTTTCTCCTTGTATTTATCCTGTATGGGACCCTCTGTGCTTCCTGGACTTGATTAACTATTTCCTTTCCCATATTAGGGAAGTTTTCAACTATAATCTCTTCAAATATTTTCTCAGTCCCTTTCTTTCTTTCTTCTTCTTCTGGAACCCCTATAATTCGAATGTTGGTGCGTTTCATGTTGTCCCAGAGGTCTCTGAGACTGTCCTCAGTTCTTTTCATTCTTTTTTCTTTATTCTGCTCTGCAGTAGTTATTTCCACTACTTTATCTTCCAGGTCACTTATCCGTTCTTCTGCCTCAGTTATTCTGCTATTGATCCTATCTAGAGTGATTTTAATTTCATTTATTGCATTGTTCATCGTTGCTTGTTTCATCTTTAGTTCTTGTAGGTCCTTGTTAACTGTTTCTTGCATTTTGTCCATTCTACTTCCAAGATTTCGGATCATCCTTACTATCATTATTCTGAATTCTTTTTCAGGTAGATTGCCTATTTCCTCTTCATTTGTTAGGTCTGGTGGGTTTTTATCTTGCTCCTTCATCTGCTGTGTGTTTTTCTGTCTTCTCATTTTGCTTATCTTACTGTGTTTGGGGTCTCCTTTTTGCAGGCTGCAGGTTCGTAGTTCCCGTTGTTTTTGATGTCTGTCTCCAGTGGCTAAGGTTGTTTCAGTGGGTTGTGTAGGCTTCCTGGTGGAGGGGACTAGTGCCTGTGTTGTGCTGGATGAGGCTGGATCTTGTCTCTCTAGTGGGCAGGTTCACGTCTGGTGGTGTGTTTTGGGGTGTCTGTGGCCTTATTATGATTTTAGGCAGCCTCTCTGCTAATGGGTGGGGTTGTGTTCCTGTTTTGCTAGTTGTTTGGCATAGGTTGTCCAGCACTGTGGCTTGCTGGTCGTTGAGTAAAGCTGGGTGCTGGTGTTAAGATGGAGGTCTCTGGGAGATTTCCGCTGTTTAATATTATGTGGAGCTGGGAGTTCTCTTGTTGACCAGTGACCTGAAGTTGGCTCTCCTACCTCAGAGGCAGAGCCCTGACTCCTGGCTGGAGCACCAAGAGCCTTTCATCCACACGGCTCAGAATAAAAGGGAGAAAAAGTAGAGAGAATTAGTAGAAGTATGAGGAAAGAAAGAAGGAAAGGAGGAAAGGAAGGAAGGAAGAAAGAAGCAAAGAAGGAAAGAAAGGAGGGAGGGAGGGAGGGAGGGAGGAAGGAAGGAAGGAGGGAAAGAAGGAAAAAAAGACAGAAAGAAAGATGATACAGTAAAAATAAAATAAAGTATAATATAGTTATTGAATTAAAAAATATTTAGAAAAAAAAAAGGGACGGATAGAACCTTAGGACAAATGTTGGAAGCAAAGCTATACAGAGAAAATCTTACACAGAAGCATACACAAAAGAGGTAAAGGGGGAAAAATCATAAATCCTGCTCCCTGAGACCACCTCCTCAATTTGGGGTGATTCGTTGTCTAAAGGAGGGAGGGAAGGAAGGAAAGAAAGAAAGAACGAAGGTAAAGTATAATAAAGTTATTACAATTAAACTTAATTATTAAGACAAAGAATTTTTAAAAAAAAGTCATGGACGGATAGAGCCCTAGGACAAATGGTGGAAGCTAGAGTATACAGACTAGATGTCACACAGGAGCATACACGTACACCTTCACAAAAAGAGGAAAAGGGAAAAAAATCATAGATTTCGCTCCTAAATTCCACCTCTTCAATTTGGGATCATTCCTTGTCTATTCAGGTATTCCACAGATGCAGGGTATATCAAGTTGATTGTGGAGCTTTAATCCGCTGCTTCTGTGGCTGCTGGGAGAGATTTCCCTTTCTCTTCTTTGTTTTCACAGCTCACAGGAGCTCAGCTTTGGATTTGGCCCTGCCTCTGCGTGTAGGTCGCTGGAGGGCGTCTGTTTTTTCGCTCAGACAGGACGGGGTTAAAGGAGCCGCTGATTCGGGGCCTCCGGCTCACTCAGGCCGGGGGTTGGGGGATGGGGGAAGGAGGGGCACTGCGTGCGGGGCCGGCCTGCGGCGGCAGAGGCAGCGTGACGTTGCGGCAGAGGCCGGCGTGACGTTGCACCAGCCTGAGGCCCGCCGTGCGCTGTCCCGGGGAAGTTGTCCCTGGATCCCCGGGAACCTGGCAGTGGCGGGCTGCACAGGCTCCGCGGAAGAGGGGTGTGGAGAGTGACCTGTGCTCGCACACAGGCCCCTTGGTGGCGGCAGCAGCAGCCTTAGCGTCTCCCGCCCGTCTCTGGGGTCCGCGGTTTTAGCCGCGGCTCGCGCCCGTCTCTGGGGTTTGCGCTTTCAGCCGCGGCTCGCACCCGTCTCGGGGGCTCGCGCCCTCAGCCGCGGCTCGCGCCCGTCTCTGGGGTTTGCGCTTTCAGCCGCGGCTCGCGCCCGTCTCGGGGGCTCGCGCCCTCAGCCGCGGCTCGCGCCCGTCTCTGGGGTTCGCGCTTTTAGCCGCGGCTCGCGCCCGTCTCTGGAGTTCCTTTAAGCAGCGCTCTTAAACCCCTCTCCTCGCGCACCAGGAAACAAAGAGGGAAGAAAAAGTCTCTTGCCTCTTCGGCCGGTGCAGGCTTTTCCCCGAACTCCCTCCCGGCTAGTCGTGGTGCACTAACCCCTTCAGGCTATGTTCAAGCCGCCAACCCCAGTCCTCTCCCTGAGCTCCGTCCAAAACCAAAACCCGAGCCTCAGCTCGCAGCCCCGCCCGCCCCGGTGGGTGAGCAGCAAGCCTCTCGGGTTGGTGAGTGCTGGTCGGCACGGATCGTCTGTGCAGGAATCTCCCCGCTTTGCCCTCCGCACCCGTCGCTGTGCACTACTCCGCGGTCCCGAAACTCCCCCCTCTGCCTCCCGCAGTCTCCGCCCGCGGAGGGGCTTCCTAGTGTGTGGAAACTTTTCCTCCTTCACAGCTCCCTCCCACTGGTGCAGGTGCCGTCCTTATTCTTTTGTCTCTGTTTTTTCTTTTGCCCTACCCAGTTACGTGGGGAGTTTCTTGCCTTTTGGGAGGTCTGAGGTCTTCTGCCAGCCTTCAGTAGGAGTTCTGTAGGAGTTGTTCCACTTGTGGATGTATTTCTGGTGTATCCGTGGGGAGGAAGGCGATCTCCGCGTCTTACTCTTCCGCCATCTTCAAGGTCCCCCAGTTCTCCTTTTTATAATAAATTACTGAGTACTTTAAATCTATCTATCTTAAATCTATCTTACAGATGGATAGCTTAGCAGCCACCCGTAGAGAAAAAAAAATACATAAGCAAAATGTTAAAAATTTGTAATATGTCTAGCCTGATAATTGAGATGTCTCCTCATTAGTTTTTATTGCTTGCCCAGCAAGAGAAAAGATGATGCTTCCTTTCACCTATTCTAATCAAAGGATTTGAATTAGTTTGCTAAAAGACATGGAGAAAGAATATGTCAGAAGAGAGGAAAGCACTCTTCTAGGGGAAATGAAGGAGGGACAAATACAGTGAAGTCCAGCATAGAGCAATTCCCCATAATGCATGTCTTAACATGACTCATTGTTGCAGTTGAGAGCAAGACCTCTGACCTTCCATTTTACCACTTTTTGTAACATTTACTCACAGGTAAAATCACATCAGGTTTTAGTACAATTGACCAAACAATGTTCTTTGAATTAGCTTTCTGCTACTTTCATTTTTAATCAACGCTCAGGAAAAAATTGCTAACTCCTTTTAGTTGCAGGTTTACTACATTTTTAATATGAAAAAGGAGAAATTTTCCTACTGAGTAGTAATAGTTATCCAGAGAAAACCATTTACATTATTTTCATAGGCAGTCAAGAGAACTCTGAACAACAATTTATCAGAAATGTTAATGGAATAAAAGAGTACTATCAATTTATTTAAGACATATAATCCACACTGCCTCTGCCTCAGCATGGCATTTCCAGCATGAACCTTTTTATTTTTAAATTACTAGTATCATTATGTTTTTGTCTACAGATGACAACTAGAAGAACAATTAAACAAATGACAATATATTTTTCACTATCTAGAAAATGATGAAAAAAATTCAGCTACCTACTATCACATTTTATCTTGGCTTTTTGATATGATATGAACATTTAAGTCTATTCTCTAATTGATCTTTATATTTACCTGTTAATGTGAAACATTTCTAAAACTGTAATAAGCCAAACATTTCTTGTAGATGTTGTGAAAATTGACAACATTATCAAAGAATGATGGTTTTCATATCAAATTAACATCAAACAGTAAGATACCACTTAGTTTTTATGATAGGGTATGCAGATGGGAAGAAGACCTAATTTATTTTTCAATAGGAAAGGGAAAAGCTGTGTCAGAAAGTGTGATTAAAATGTAACACTTGCCTGTTACTGAGACTTTGCAGAATAGATGGGAATTTGAAAAGTGCTAGGTGAAAACCTATTACTCATATGTTCTCTAATTTGCCACGCTCAATCATTTTCAAATTGTGATCAACCAAAGTAAAAATGGAACAATTGTCATTAGTATCCAGTGGTGTGCAAGAAAAAAAAAACATTTGACCTCAGAACTGTAAGAAGGCTAAAATCTAAGCCTATCTTTATAAGTTTCAAAATTGAAACACGTCACTGACTAACAGAAACTTTAATGAAAATATAAACATCATTTAATCCTAAAAATCCAAGATACATAGTACTGAGTGGATCTCTAATATTATCAAATAGCTATTTTTTAATGCTGTGAAATGGAAAAATACATTTGATCAGAAATAAAACAGATGTTTCAGGGAATAGAAAAATTGATTGTTTATATAATATAAAATCAGCATTCATGGCACAATAAAAATACCAATTATTTGAAAGGCTTGTAGTGATAAAATGTAATGTTATCAATTCAACACACGTTTATTAAATGCTATATTAGTTTACTATTGCTATTTAACAAATTGCCACAAACATAGTGGCTTAAAATAGCCATTTATTAGCTCACAGTTCTCTAGGTGAGAAGTCCAGGTATGGTGTGCCTGAGTGTTCTGCTTTGGGTCTCAAAGGCTAAAATAAGGTGTGTATGATTACACACACTCACACATATAAATGAGAAGATTTATTTCGGGAATTGGCTCACATGATCACAGAGGCTAAGAAATCCCACAATCTGCTCCCTGGAACCAGAGAACCAGGAAAGTCTATGATATAACCCAGTTCAACTCCAAAGGCCTGAGAACCCAGGGAGCTGATGGTGTAAGTCTGATAATAATTGGAAGGCCAAAGAACAAGGAGCACTGATGTCTGAGGGCAAGAGAAGATGGATGTCTAGCTCAAACAGAAAGGAAATTGGCCCTTCCTCTTCATTTTGTTCTATTGGGGCCCTCAGTGGGTTGGATGGTGCCCACCCATGTAGGGGAGAACGGTCCGCTTTACTCAGTTCATCAGTTCAAATGCTGATCTCTTCCAGAAACACCCTCACAGGCACACCCAGAAATGTTTTACCAGCTACCTGGGCATTCCTAAGTCCAGGCAAGTTGACGCACAACGTTAACCTTCACAAGTTATCAACTTGGCTGAGTTCTCCTCTGGCAGCTCTGAGGAAGAATCTGCTTGCAAGTCTAATATGATCATTGGCAGAATTCAGTTTCTTGCTGCTGTAGGTTTGAAGTCCCCATTTCCTTGCTGGCTATCAGTCAAGGGTGATTCTCAGCTCCTGAAGACTGCTCTCATTTCTTGTCACATGTCCCCCCTCCATCTCCAGACCTTGGGATATGAATAATCAGAGTTAGGAATACAAGCAGAAGACTGCAAAGGATTCTGAGTAGTGGCCAGAGAGGTAGGAAGAAAACCATGAGAATATGGTGTCATTGGTGTAAGTGAAACAGGCATTTCAAAGAAGAGAAGGTTTTATAGTCTGTCAAATGCTGGTAATAGATCAAATATGATGAGAACTGAGAACTGACCACTGGATTTGGCTATGTGCAGAACAGCGTTTACCGTAGCAACAGCTTCAGCTGGGATGGAGTAAATTTTAAAGAGCAAGGGAGAAGAGAAATTGAAGATAAAGCAGATGTGGAGACAACTCCTTTAAGAAGTTTTGCTGTAAAGGGAATCAGAGAGAGAGGTATCAGAGGGCAGAGGAAGCGCGGTTAAAACAAATTGTTTTAACGTGAGAAAAATAAGAGCATATTTGTATGCTAAGGGGAATCATCCTTTACAATGTGAAAAATTGATGCTTTCGAATGACATCCTTGAGTAAGCTAGAGGGAAGGGGTCTTATACACAAGTGGAGGAATTAATCTTAGTAGAGCAAGGAGAGTCCCTCCACAGTGATAGGAGTGAAGGTAGAGCACTGATTATCCAGGAACAGATGCTGGTAGCTAGGTGGATGTGGTAGGTACTTGTGGATGTTTGTTTCTGATTGCTTTTATTTTCTTGGTGAAATTATATTATCAATTAGTGCTTTGAAGATAGAAAAACCTAGTGTAACAGAAAGAGCACCCCTTAAAAAATTAGGAGGACTGCATTCTCATACTTTGCTGCCCTGAAATGATCCCATGGTTACTTGGGATGGCCATGTACAGCCTCTGTGTCTCCATCCTTCTGTCTGCAAAGGGTAAGGATTTAGCTAATTACCTTCACATCTTTCCCAGTGCTGAAACATTAATACTTTATAATAATAATAATATCTTTATTATTTTTATGGGCATATTTGGTTTTAATACTTAACTGCAAAACTACTGTACATTTTTTAACAGACAACAAGGAAATGTGCAGAACTCCATCATTTCAGATGAAAAATTCTTCTCTAATTAGGACACAGAGTATTTATATTGCAAATTGTCAGGGTGGGATTTACTTTTAACACAGGGACTATATAGGTCAATTCTCCTCACTTATACCTTCATGAAAATGCTATGGAATCATAGATTATCTAGATAAGACTTGGTTATTTAAAAATGAAAGAATTTAAGCATAGAAGAGACCTTAGAGATAATAATCCAGGACCTTCACTTCTCAAAGGAGGAAACTGAGACCTAAAGAAAATGAAAGAATTGGTCCGAAGTGCATAGATATATCAGCACTCCAAGAGACAGGAGCCAGGTCTCCTGGATGCCAAGTGAGTGTTTTTACATTATGCCAAGTAATAGACATTTTTTTTTTTTTAATTTTTGGCTGCATTGGGTCATCGTTGCTGCGTGCAGGGGCTACTCTTCATTGCGGTGTGCGGGCTTCTCATTGCGGTGGCTTCTCTTGTTGCAGAGCACGGGCTCTAGGAGCATGGGCTTCAGTAGTTGTGGCTTGCAGGCTCTAGAGCACAGGCTCAGTAGTTGTGGTACATGGGTTTAGTTGCTCCGCGGTATGTGGGATCTTCCCGGACCAGAGCTAGAACCCTTGTCCCCTGTATTGGCAGGTGGATTCTTAACCACTGCACCACCAGGGAAGCCCCAGTAATAGACATTTATTCCCCAACATAGCTTTGCATTTTTCTTCCTGTATTTGGATAAATTTGTTTACTGTTTAGAGTAAGAGTGAAAGTTTCTGATAAATACCTTTCCATTTTTGCTAATTTAAATGAAGCGGTTCGCTTACCCATTAAACAATCAAGTATTTATTGAACATTCACTGTATGTCCACCTCTATTTTAAACTGAGAGATACAGAAATAAACTCAGTATATGATGTCAGTGCTCCCATGGGGCTTAATTCTAGTAAAATAAATGTATCCTCATTCCAGAGATAGATAAATCACTACTCTCAAGGTGAACAGTCTTTCATCTTTTCACCTATTCCAAGAACAGAGAGCACTGGGCTAGGTGCTGGTGGATAGACACAAGCATGAGGTGTGATCCCTGCTCTCAAAGAGTGATAGCATATCAAAGCAGACAGAAACGGAGGAGGACAACTGCAGTTGACATTGATAAATGCTGGCACAGGAGTGTGCACAAGGAGAAACTCTAATTAAGACTAAGAAGTCAAACTCAGCTCCCTGGTAGAGCTGATACCTGTGTCCAACAGGATTAAAGACATGTGAAGAAATTAACCCACTAAAGGTGAGGAGTTAAACAGCTTTGCAAGTCAAGTGAAAGGTCAAGAAGCAAGGGAGTAGATTATACAGGGTAGGAAATGGAAGACTTTCCACTGAATAAGCACACCAGGCAAAGAGAAAGAAGAGATTGGCATGAGTTTTGTTTTGTTTTGTTTTGTTCATGAGTAACTCTTTATTTAAATGTTCCAAGGGTCCCAAACTCCATTTAAAAATCAAAATTGCAGAGCACTCCAGTAAAAGAACATAAAACCCTCATAATTAGTATCACAGTTCATGATACAGCTCTTACTCTGAGAGAGTTTATTTTACCCTCTATTACAAAGGCACAGAAGTCATCTGAGACCTCAGATATTAACCCCACTGTATACTAGGTTTGGAGAAGGACCTGGAGAGGTAGTAGATGGGAGTTCTATATGTTAAGCTTTCATGGTGTGCCAGGAATTGGAGTGAGCCCTTGTTGTTCAAAACAGTCTTACAATTCTGCTTGGCCAATTATTTTAGCCCTATTTAACAAGTGAGGAAAATGAGATTCAGATAGTCAGTAGCCACCCACACTACAGTGTGCATAAGAAGTGATGTTGAATGAAGGCCTTTTTAATTTCAAAGGTAGAATTTAATTATTACCCTAAAACATATTTAAATTTTTTATGATCTGTTTTTTGTTTTATTTGCTTTTGCTTGTTTATACACACACACACACACACACACACACACACACACATTTTTTACTGATGGCAAAGGGAAACCTTTAATGTTTTTTAGTAGGAGATTGACATGATTCAAGTAAATTTGATTTTTTTGTATTCTAAAATAGTCTGGCTGTAGAATGGATTTAGAAAGAATGGATGGGTGAGAGAAGACAATGTTGGTGGCAGAGAGATGTTTTGGAAGGCTTTTTTTTCTGAAGGCTTTAAAAATAATGAGAATCTAAATTAAAGTAATATTACAAGCTATGGTTAGAATAAGATACGTTCAAGAAATACTAAAAAACTCGAGAATACTTGGTGACTAAATGTGGAGAGCAATGGGCTAAGACAGGTATTCCATCACTAATACTGGGAATATAGGATGGCAAGTGTGGTGCGTTGAATTGTGTTACCCAAAAAGATATATTCAAGTCCTGACCTCTGAAATCTGTAAATGTGATATTATTTGGAAATAGAGTCTTTGTAGATATCAAGTTGAGGCCATACTGCATTAGAGTGACCCCTAAATCCAATGACTGGTATCCTTAAAGAAGACAATAGGACACACAGGAAAACAGGCCCTGTGAAGATGGATATATAGATTGGGGTGATGCAGCTAATAGCCAAGGAACACCAAGTACTGGTGGCAACTGCCAAAACAAGGAAAGAGGCATGGAATGAATTATCTCTCAGACCTTCCAGCAGGAACCAACCCTGACAACAATTCGATTTTGGATTTCTAACCTCCAGAACTGTGATACAATAAATTTCTATTGTTTTAAGCCACCTACTTTGTGTTCATTAGGTCATTAGGCAGAACTAGGAAAGTAATACAGCAAGCAATATTATTGGTAGGGGGAGGAGGTGTTCATGATTCAGATTTTCATCGGTTATATTTGAGGTCACTGTGAAGAAATCCAGAAGGAACTGAAAATACAAAATTTTAAGATAAGGAAAAATACATGAGCTGAATCTATAGATTAAGAATTTTTTTCTTAAAACTTCCTTCTATTAATTTAAAATGACTGGCTCCTTTATTTCATTCAGTTCTCAGATTAAATATCATTTCATCAGAGAGACCTTAACTGATCATCCGATCTGAAGTAGCAATTCCGTTATACCTATCTGCTACATATTTTAATTCACTTTATAGTTCTTATTACTCAACATTTTCTCTTTCCTTTCTTACATTTTTTTTCCTTCCTCATCAGGGGGCTTTGGGGTGTGGGAATGTTAGAATGGAATTATATATGGCCTGATAGCCAATCACTTCACTCTTTGCCTTAGAAGTTGCCGGAGGACACTGCCTTCACTAAGGAAATGAGAAATGTACTAGTGATGGTGGTCCCAGCATCACTGAGATGCTCAGTAGAAGCTGACCTCTAGAGGCTGGCAGTGATGGCAGTGATGGCAGTGATGATGCTCCTATCAAATATCAGAATCTAATGGTAAAGCAGGATGGGAGAGGCTAGTTGTCAACTCATAGCTATAAGTTACAAGGTAGATGCAATTCCATTGATGGACAGGAAGATTAAAGTGACAGTTAGGGTGCATTGACCCACAAGCATCTACAGCAATGGGCCAAGTTGGTCCTAAGGGTAAAACAGATGAACAGCCACTTAGTGTGTTACTGTATTTATATAATGAAGAAATGGTGAAGGCTGATGCCAGTCCCTGAAGTCAACTCTTGCAGCCCCTCTTGCTGTATCTAACACAGTTCTCATTCTCAAATGGGCTTCCCTCACTAGCACACGTGCACACACACACACACACACACACACACACAATGAGGATGTTGGTGATCTCAAGTAAAATTGGGGGAAAATTTAGAAAATATATGTAGTATGAAGCATTTCTAAGCTAAGAAAAAAGAAAATGAGTAGTATAAGAGCAGGGACACAAGCTATGTCCTAAGATTTAGATAGGCATTTGACAAAAGTGAAACTAAGTGAGACTATGTTTTAAGCTTTAAGTAACATTTTAGCATAGAATAACCTATTTTTTTCCTAGTAAATGGTAATAGAATAACTGACTCAGACTTCAAGTATATTACATATTGGAGTGTGGTTTCAATTTGTGCAATATTTTGCTGAAAGGTCAAGTTAATCAAGATAGTCATATATAAGAATTTGTCTACTCAGTGTTCATTAAGTACACTCAGGTCCAGGTCAAATAATGGCAAAATTGAATATAAGCTAAAATGGAATACACTTCAGTACAACCTTCTGTAAGAATAAAATTGTTTCAATTCTCAAGATGACATCAAGTGCAGGAAACTTTAGATGAATATTATAAATTATTTCTAGGAAGAATGATTGTCAGGATGAACTAAAGGTAAGGACAGAGAGCCATATAATTACTTGTTAGAATTCACTGCCACTAGTTACAGTTATGCTCTTTTTAAATATCTTACATCACAAAGGTTTGTAAGAACAACTTACCTTTGGATATAGTGGAATATTGAGCAAGTGTCGGGTATATCATAAGACTCTCTGGTGTTTTCCTCTGTTGAAAATTGAAGGCAAGTTGTCTTGGCTTCTGCATTAATCTTGCCCAGAAATGTATTGGTTCCACAATTTGGATATAATTTTAGAGATATAAAAAAGGAATATTGCAAAACATAATAAATATGACATTAGCCTTCTTCTCTAGCAGTACACGCTGGAATTAAGGTTGGGTATTTCTAACTGGCCCTCATATCCTGTACATATAGTGCCCCTGCAAGAAACCATAAAAGACAGAGGAATTAACAGGATTCTAGCAATAAAATTCTGCCCCATACCCCTACCATACAGGCGCCTCAATTATACTACCATTTTGGAATCAATATGTATTGCATGATCGCCAGAGGTGTTACCGCATCTAGGGTTTCTTCATTTATGTGTCTCCTACTGCCAAAAGATAGGGACGTGGTTGCTGGTATTAACACAAATCCCTAACAAAAAGTTTAAAACCTGAATCTGCTACTAATTAGTTATGTGATTTTAGTCCAGGTACTCCCACTAAGCTCCAGAGTCCTCATCTGAAACACGAGAGAATTATAGATAATTACTGTAGAAATCTTTTAAAAAGTTATCAGTAAATATTCACTGTTCAACAACATTGTGGAAATACCATATAAAAAATGGTATATTGTTGAAATAAGACCACAATAAAGATCATTAATTTGTCTTAAGGACTCTCCTTACTTTACATTCTGTTCATCTCCATACTATTAGACTTCTATGTCTGCTGTATAGAATATGCCAAATTCTATGGCCAAACTCTCCCCATATCTATTATATCTAATGACTCATGAACTGCTATCTTCAGAGTCTGTGCCAAATCCAAACAAAATTGAAACCTCATACGAGGTTTTCTGTTCTATATTGAAGTAGTTTCAATTCATGATTTCC
Organism: Phocoena phocoena; assembly: GCF_963924675.1. Classification (NCBI taxonomy): domain Eukaryota; kingdom Metazoa; phylum Chordata; class Mammalia; order Artiodactyla; family Phocoenidae; genus Phocoena; species Phocoena phocoena. Next base: position 67,778,459 of record NC_089221.1, on the reverse strand, counting down.
TTGTTGCTTCTCCATATCTGCAAACCATTTAAGATCTGACCTGCCATCTTATTTGGCCCTCTGTCATCTTTGGCCATCATGATTTGTAAGTGTTTTTTTGTGTGTGTGGCTGATCATATCTATATCCAACTTTTTGCACACACTAAATATTATTATTTTTTTTACTTCTATTCTGAATTTAATCCTTTCATCATGCCAGTGTTACCCCTGAGTTTTCTACTACTTCATGCAACAGTTTGAGTCTAAGAATTACATAAATGAAAATAACTTTAGATCTCTACATAATCAGTTCCCTTACAAGAAGTTGTATATAGTCCTAGAAACAATCTTCAATTACAGAATCATTTTGTAAATTCCTGTTTCAGCACTAGTGTTTGTAGAATGTTATTTACCATTAGTTGGTAATGTCTCCTAGTATTACCAATTTTAAGAACAGTAGATCTTAAATTTAAATAGAAGTAGATTTTCAAAATTATAAAAAAAATTTTGTAAATTGTTTAGATAAGGGATCAATTTTCTTATACTAAAAAAAAAAAAAATGTTAGTGAATGAGTCAACCTTTGCCTTATAACACAGCCAGATAATGACTTTGGGCTCTTGTAAGCTGACACATTGTCCTGTATGTATCACTTGATAACACAGAGTATATTTGTTTAACTCTAAAATATTTCCCTTTTAGATATATTTCAGAAATCCTTCATATACACGCGAAACTTTTAGAATTGTGCTAAAAGTAAATAAAAATAAGTAATTGAAAGTAAATTAAGAGAATCTTATTACAGAAAGGACTAGTTTAAACTGCTAGAAAGCTCACTGATAGTTCAGGAATTATCACTTTTTGACAAGATGAACGATATGTGTGGCATGAACCAAAGCTGCTAAGGTTTCCTGTTTAGCCTTTCATATAAGACTATATATTTTTTTCCTGTTTCTCCATATTTCTCTTTCCAAGTGCACCTTTTATCAGCCATCTGTATTCCCTCTGTCTCATGTCTCTTTTTACTGTTTCTGTGCTTCACCCTTCTCTTCTTTTTCATGAACTGGCATATAATATATAATATATAATGTAGGTAAATATTTTAATGTTGGACTTGCTTACAATATAAAAAGCATTTGGAATGTTTTATTTTTTTAAATAAAATTAATTTTTTTCAATAAATAAATTGGTTAGGTGAAGCAAATGTTCTTGTATTACTTTTGGGCTTCTAAAATTCTCCCATTGGGATACCTAATCTTAGACTGATTTCCTTAGACTGATCACCCTGGATGAATGATTCAGCATAAAAGCTACAAGAACGGTGACTAATGTACATAGACACTCACGTTTGGGGCAGTTGAACTTGAGGTGCAGAAAGAGATGCACAATTAATAGCTGGAGCAGAATCTACAAAAAATGAAGAAAAGGAGACAGGTTTCCCCTGTTTCCTTGAACTAGGAGAGCAATATGACAAGACCAGTGGTCTCCTTCATAATGTAAAATCTTGGCATTTAAGTCCTCATGGATTCCTAAGGATGATTCACAGAGCATATTTTGAAAACCAGTCTTTCAGTTGAAAACAAGTGTGTGTGTGTATATACATATTTAAATACAAATATAAATAAATATACATATATAATTCTTTCCTACGGTGCTAACTGTAGACTTAAAAAAATGCACAACATGAGAGTAGCGAGTTAAGTTTTATTTGGGGCAAAATGAGAACTGCAGCCCAGGAAACAGAATTTCAGATAGCTCTGAGAAACTGCTCCAAGCAGGAAAGGAGGGAGCTAGGATATATAGGAGTTTTGCTACAAAGGGCAGGTAGTCGGAACATCAAAAGATTGCTGTTAACTAAAGAACAAGATATGTCAACTTAAGGAATTTAGTGCTTCTCTATGTATGGGAAGTTGCAAGAGTCTGGGTTCACTGAAATCATTCCTTCGATATACACCTCAGCTCTTGGGGACCAGTATCCTGTATTTTCACATCCTGAGTTTCCTCAGGGCTCACCTTAGGGAGTGGCTGCAGTCTGATGGCTACTAGATGGCAGGTATTGTTTCCTTCCTGAGTTCCCTCAGGGCTCACGTTGGAGGGCTGCAATTGCTGATGACTGTGACATCCTTTGTTGTCAGGATCCTTTGTTGGCAGGAAATATCCCATTTCTCGTTGCATATCAATCAAATTAGTAACTAAATGAGGCCATCTATACATTATCTCTTTACGCATTTGGTATTTTAGGTAAAGAATCAATCATTTATTCTACCTCCTAGAAGTACTTTATTTCAAGGTGATAAATTAGTTGATGAAGGAAAGTATAGTAATACTATAGAAGAACTCCAGGTATTAAAGATAAAAAGAATGATAGAAAAATCACCATTTTTAACCCTTACTGAAATAGTCTATGCAATGATTATTAGTAAAAATTCAGCCCAATAAGTAAAAGGTTGATGGAGAAATTTAATAATCAATAAATAAGGCTGTCAGTATCTGAATCCACTGATTAGTATTTGCATCCCTAAAAGTTTCAGGTGTACAACATAGTGATTCAGTATTTTTTCAGATTATAACGCATTAAAAATTATTATAATAACTGTGCTATGCAATATATACTTGTTGCTTATCTATTTTATATATAGTAATTTGTATCTCTTAATCCCATACCCCTAATTTGCCCTTCCATCTCTTCCTTCTCCCCTTTGGTAACCACTATTTTGTTTTCTATATCTGTGAGTCTGTGTTTTTCAAATACGTACATTTGTATTATTTTTTAGATTCTACATATAAGTGATATAGTATTTGTCTTTCGCTGACTTATTTCACCAAGCATAATATTCCTCTAGGTCCATCCACATTGCTGCAAACAGCAGAATTTCATTCTTTCTATGGCTGAGTAATATTCCATTGTGTGTGTGTGTGTGTGTGTGTGTGTGTATGTAGTTTTTTGCTTCTGTTGCCCTTGCCTGAGGAGACATACCCAAAATAGTATTGCTAAGAATGTACACTGTTGGTGGGAATACAAATTGGTGCTGCCACTATGGAAAACAGTATGGAGGCTCCTAAAAAAAACTAAAAAAAAGAAAAAGATCCTTTGAAATTTTACTTCACGTTGGGTTGAGGAATAACTATGTAACTGAGGTGCTTATTATTTTGTTTTGGGTATAGTCATTTTCATCTAGGACAGCTTCATGTATTTTGATTATCAGTAAGGTATATGTCTTTCTCTAGTGTAGAAAATAAGGATGGATATTTGTGTATTCCTTGATTAAAAATGCTATTAAGTAAAGTAGATAGCTAGTGGGAAGCAGCCACATAGCACAGGGAGATCAGCTCCGTGCTTTGTGACCACCTAGAGGGGTGGCATAGGGAGGGTGAGAGGGAGGGAGACGCAAGAAGGAAGAGATATGGGAACATATGTATATGTATAACTGATTCACTTTGTTATAAAGCAGAAACTAGCACACCATTGTAAAGCAGTTATACTCCAATAAAGATGTAAAAAAAATGCTATTAAATCTTTAGAAGCTGCGCTACTAAATCAGTAGCTATTTTGCTACTTTAAATCACTGTGTATGTGAGTAAACTTCTTTAAAGTAACTGAAAATATAAGCATTCCTTTTCTGAAAGTAGCTCTTAAAATGACTTTCATTTTCACAAAGCTACTTATTTCATTAGCAAAAGTAAAGGCAAATCAAATGAATTAAAGAAATATCAAGTTCCTGATGTTGGCACACTGACAATATTAAATAACATTCAAAGGCTCTTTTTAGTGACAAGGGAAATATCCTTTTCAAGGTTATAAATAACTTTGGAGAGTTCAATAATATTTTTCTTTGCTCTATTAAAAAAGGCATAATGGATAAAGTTCTGAGAGGAATAAATATTTCTAATGAAAAGAATAGAACACAGAATATTGTCAGGAGTACTTCAGGAGTTACAATGAGCCTGATTGCATTAGGGAAGCCTGATGCTTGTTTCTTCTATAGGCATGAAATATCATAACTTGTCCAAGCACCAGCATATAACCACTTCATAAAAAATTCAAATCATGGAGGAACTTTATTCTTCTGGGAAGAGCTATTAGAAATACCTCTGCTTTGAAAGGTTAATGATTCTATGAGAAGTCAAAAATATTGATGTAATATAAGACTAAATCATGTACTGCATTGGTATTCAGAAATGTTTGAATCATTAAATATTTTAAAAAGAATTATTATTCACAGATGGTCCAAAATTCATGCCTTAGCTTTGCTGTGATATTTGTAGTTTACTGAAAAAGAATATGTGGGATTTACTACCAAGAATTCAAGTCACATAGAATTAGTCTAGAATGCCAAAATATATATGAAATACAATTTTAGTTAGTTCAATATCAACTTTTTTCCATTAGTTTATAGCCTTTCCTGAGTTTTTAGAGAAATCATAAATAGTATATTTCCAAGCATACCGCTTTATTGAAAATCACTTTTGGTATGATTAGAAGTCTCTAAAATGTATTTTTATTTTATTCTCTTTTGGCATTTATGATACACACAATGTTCAAACCTTGCATATATTTATTATTAGAAATAATTGAAATACAAAACAAAAAACAAGAAAAAAATTTCCTGAAGCTTACAGAAGAATTCTAAAAACAAATTAGTATTAAAGTTAGTAAATAAAATTAGTAAATTATATTAAATGTTAATCAAGAAACAATTTCTAAGATCTCAGCCAGCCTAAAGACAATAAAAATTCAATGAAGTTGTACAAATAATAGGGAAATAAAGCTATGCTTTGAGCACTAATATTTTAATTCATACCAATGTAAAGGAAATATTAGAGAAGCAAAAATATTAACATACAGACATTTCATAAAGCACCAAAAGGTAATGCAGTTAACTGGAAATGAATAATCCTTTTAACAATTTCCTCTACTATATCACATTTCTTATTATTTATCTCTCCTTCATATATTCATAGGAAGCTTCATAAGAACCTTCTTCTCTCCAATCCCAAATTTACATAAGTGGAAACAAAGGTTTAGAAAAATTACATAATTTTTTCAAGATCTCAAAATTTAATGTGGTATAGTGGGTCTTCTTTCATACCGGTACCAGTGATCTTAATCACTCTACTAGCATGCCATTGTCTATGGACATGAGCTGTACTCTGTCACTCTAACTACATAAAAGTCCTTAGATAAGCTGTAAATTTCTTAATATTAAAAACATGGTAACAGTGTGACTCTCCACTATTAAGAGTATAAGATGATTTAAATCACTGCATAGCTTCAGTGGTGATTAAAACTGTATAATTGTTCATAGATTTTTTTGATCATCGTTATGGCAGATTATAAGTTTTGGAATGGACGTTCAAGGGCTTTACACTTTTTTCCTAAATTTACTCTCATCTCCCTCACAAATCTTGTACTTGAATTCTCAAAGAGATTCATTTCATCTTTAAATGAATTAGACAAGGAATACATTTTCTTATGTGGAATTAATGCTGTTTCTCAGTGGTATGCACGGGTTTAGTTTATATTTTATCTAATGGGGCCATCTAGAAGAGATATAATTCCTATTCCATATGACAGCCCTGAACATTTCTTTTCCACACTAAGGAGCCCTGCTTATGATTCTTAGTGTAACATAGGTTCTAAACTTTCACCCTTCCAAAATTTTTCCTTATTTAAGGTATTTTAGATTACCTGAAATCCTTTTGATATATGGTTCCCAGAACTAAACACAATGTGCTTAGCCAAACTCAATAGTTCATTTACTTTAACACGAGTGGAATTTTACAGATTGCATTACTTAAAGGAATAAAATGAGACGTTACTTTGAGGAGTTTAATATAATGATGTTGATCTGAATTTCAATTTAAAACAATTTAAAAATTAAAATACAGTCTAAGGTACAATATGCACAATAAATGAGTCATAGAGTCAACATTAGTATGTTAAAATATTCAAAGATTTACATTGTGGTTCATAAAAAATAGTTTATTATTAGCATGCCCTCACTTATCTTTCTAATTATTAAAATGATGACAATAGGTATAGACTTTTTACTATAAAATTAAAATATTTAGATGGCTAATTAATTTGCATATCACTGTCATATTTTTGTTAGAAAAATATTTTTGAAAGAAATTGCAGTGTCATTAAACATTGAATTTCACTTTGTTCAATGTCGGAAATGCTTAAAATGATATACTTAGGAAACAGAATCAATAAGAGTTTAGACAAATCTGAATGAATTGAATTTATTAATATAATTTGCTAATGGCAAATTGTGAACCAGGTAAGGATTCAAAGGAAGATTTATATACAAATGATTAAATTATTTCTGTATCATCTCAAGCATATATTTGATGCTTCAAATACATGTTTGTTTATAACTCAATAAGTTTTCTGGTGTTGCTCCATTTGTCAGCATTTTTAACTCACTGAAGAATATACTACATACTGTTGTTTTAGTTGACTTTTATAACTGCCCCACTACCTAAGAAATAAATACATTAAATCAAAAAATTGTTAATCTAGTCTTTTTAAGTGTCTTAAAGCTATAACTCAATTTGCTATAGAATGGATTTCATCACATGTTTAAAATTCATCTTTTTAAAATTGGCAAAACTATCTGAAAAAAACCTGAAAAATATCTGAAAAAATATTCTGTATCATATGACCAATTAAGAAATAACACGACATGATCAAGAATATTTACTGTTTAGCTACTTTATCTGTAACATTGAAAAGTGTTATACATTTTAAAAATCGAAGGAAATATAATAATTGTGATCCTAAAATGGATACATGTAAATTATCCTGGGAAATTCTATTAGGAATAATCTCACTTCTATAGTTTTTCTTATTCTAATGCTCAGTATTATCACAAAACCTATTTTTTTCTAACCTGTATCTTCCTGCAAATCATCCATTCCATTTTCAGTCACATTGAACATTCAGTAACTTTTCCATTCCTTTGTTATATGATATAACTATGTTTCACCCATACTTTGTTAATCTTGATTATTTTCCAAGGTAACTTCTGTGAGTTTTGAGCTTTGAGCCTGTATTTTCAAAACTAAACGAATATCTTTTGTCTGTTGAGCTTTCCTAAATGACCCACAAAAATATAGACTTTTAGTGTGGTCCTCTTGTCTTTTTTATATTTGGGAATACATTAATATTCAGAAAACAGATGCAGACTTTGTGCCAGGAAGCAAATCAGTTTACATTTATCCATAAAAAGACACAGAAATTGTGTTCTCACATACAGCTTTCAAGGATGTATGGAGCGGTGGCATTGGAATAAATAATTTAAAAACAGAATAAATACATAATTAAAATGATTGAACAGTGAATGACAATTTATTAGATATAAATCCTGAAGTTCAATGAGATAATTTGTAAAAGGAAGTTGAGGTCATGAATGAAATTTGATGAAAATATGACTTTTCTCACATTTAGCTATGGTGAATTAGCTTAAATCCTGCAGAAAACAAGTCAAGAAGCTATAAAAAGTGTATGAGATATCTATTAAAAACATTAGATAATGGCAACCAGATTTGAGAAATGAAGATCCAAAAGAAAAGTACTGTGATACAAATCCAAGATTCCAAGCACTTTTCTCTTACTCTCCCATAGCCCCCTTGATACATTTGCCAATTTGACACATCCGTTAAGGAGATTGAGAGGTTGAGCGCAATTTCTGATAGTTGAATGGGGCTAGGAGACAAAAATTAGAGTTAAGGACCTGGCAAGGAGGAAGAGCTTTGGAAAATACTCCAGACTTTTAGTCAGAAAACTTGAAGGTCTATATCCTAGAAGTAAGGGAACATAGGAATATATCATTGCAAACAAAAGCTGAAACTTCTCAGGAGGAATAAGATATAGGAATAGAAAAAACTGGATTATATACTTGTCTTGACAAAGAATTTAACCCTGGTTTAAATTAGTTCAAGCACTATTTGAATCTTTCTTCAGTGTAACTTAATTGTAAAGTTTATGTCCTATGTAATTTTCAAAACTTTCTGTTATAATTAACAGGAAGAAGTGGGAGAGAAAAGTTCTATTTTTTTACTGGACCACAATTGTTGTTTTCAGTCAAGTTCTCTTGATCTTATAGTCAGTAGCCTCCTTAGATCTGGTCCAGAGAAGGGCTTGTCCTGGACTCCATAATTTTGAATTTTCTTCTTATGAGGTAAAGGATCTGCAGGGGCAAAGTGATAAGCTCTTCTGGAGCTTGTTCCCTCCTCCACTGTGTAGATCAGGCTTAGGGTACTCTGTCCCCTGAAAATCTCCGCCCAGTAGCCCCAAATCTCCTTGTAAAGCCTGTAAGACCTCTTTCCTGGGTCTCCCCTTTCAGTGATTGACCACATCTGCCATATCTGCATGTGCACACTTTTGTAGAATAGATGCCCTGGTATAGATAGGAATGAAGTATCCACTTATGTGCGCATTAGGTTGTTGATGAAGAAAACGGGAGCTGAGAGTAGTAAGAGAAGGTGGGGACAGAGCCCTGGCTGGGGATAGAGCCAGGAGGCAGGCTCTCCCCTTGCCTCTAAGTTATACCCTTGAACAACAAAAAGTTTGAGAATTCTAAACTTAAGCCTGGCCCTCCAAATTATTATAATGGTAAGAAGATAAAATATTTTCTTTAACAGCTAGCTTAACTTAATAACTTTAAATACTTAGCTATGGGTTTTATATTAATTAGTTATCAGTATGACAAGTTTCCCCAAACTTAGTGGCTTTAAATCATTATTACTTTTATTACTTCTCCAAAGTCTATGGGTTGATTAGGCAATTCTGATACAGGCCAGGTTTGGCTGATCTGTAAGTGGTCACCTAACTCCTTGACTGGGGGCTAGCTAGCTTAGAATGGTCTCAACTGACATGATAAACTCTGTTCCGTGAGCCCATTGCCGGCTGGTGGTATCAGAGTTTCTATCTTTATCTTAGGCAGCTCTTAAGAGTTTAAGGTAACTTCATCTATTTGTTCAGTATGAAAATAAAAGTTCAGTAAATACTGGAGTGACTTATTTTACATTATGGTAATAATTTTTAAATACCTCCTCATTACTGTAGTGATCCAATAACTGCTATTTTATGCTTTAAATGTATATTTAATTTTAGAGCATGCATAAATTTACCTTGAAATGTTGGCTATTCTTCCTTTATTCTTACCAAACAATTCTGATTTTGTGCTTTGGGCAATTTGCTTTTTGTATCCATAATGGACATAATAGAGTAAAGGTCAACACAGATCCTTTGCTGAGAGGGGTTGTAGCCCAAGGGGTCAGAGATATAATTGAATCTGAGAGCACAAATCAGTGTCATGGCAGAAATTATTCCCAAGTCAATAGTGTTATTACAAAGGCACTACCATTTAATAATCCTTTGTTCTCTAATGTTAGTCAAGTCTGAAAGTAGATAAAACATTTTAAAAAAGGGATAAAATACTATGAGACGCAATGAGGAAAAATATAATCAACATTTCCTCCAACCTCAGAAAATAAATCTTCAGGAAGTCCTTAGAGTTCACTTAAACAAGCATACTTTTAAAAAAGAAAATCTCCCAAGCTGTTATTTGAAAGTATTTTACGTACATTAAAGATTTGTTACCTGTTAATTGTAAAAACAAGTCTCTTAAATAATGTATATCACTAAGTTTTTGATGATCGAGAGAGAAAATTCTCACAAAGTAGACTTCTAAAAATAGGTGTCTTTTCATCAACTTGCCAAACTATATGAGATTACTCTTACTTACCTCTTTTTTATTAGAATATTTTACTAGGTATATATTTTTCACAGTAAGTTGTTTCAGTGTTCAGGTAAATAAAAAGACCACTTGAACTTAGTTTTTAAAATCCATATTAGAATTATTATCATTGGAAATTTGTAAATCTAGTTTATGAATCTAGTCCACTTTAATTTTAAATCTAGTGTATTTTAATATATAATTCTAATAAACTTTATCATCTTTAAGGTAGCCTTAAATATAGCTTGGTTAATTTTATTTCATTAATATTTTATCTGTATTTCTGAATAAAATCTATTCAAATTTTTCTTTATTCTAAATAAAAAACAATCTTCTCAAGTCTTCCAGAAATGTTTAGGTATCAAATAAATTATACTTATAAATATTACCTCTTTATGATTCTTAAATATTTTTGTACTATTAACAACAAAATCATCTTTAATTTTTCAAATTAAATTACAAATCTGTAATAATTACTTATTTACATATTTTACATTTGGATCAGAAGAGTAAGCTTTGGAATACTTAAATGTGCCAAACTGTCTTCATCATCACAAATGTACTCCATTAGTTATTTCTGAGCCTAATTCTAAACCTTTTACGTTTAAAAGACTCGTTAAAGAACAGTAACACCATCCCACATAAACTGGACTCTCAGTCACATCTGTCATGGGTTATATACAGCAAGAGGTGCTTAGCAGGAAATTAGTAGCTGTTGCCTCCCCACCTCCACCTGACCCCAGGCTGACTGCTATTTATTTTTACAATAAGGAGGATTCTGTGTGATACCAAAGGGTTGATCTTTCAGCTTCTGTCCCTCAGAGTTGATTTACATATTACCGTATTTTCATTTGAATCTTCAAGCTCATTCCCAGATTATAGGTGTCATTTTTTGTTAATTATTTAGACCTCTTTTTTTTTTAACTTAGTTGGCTTTGAGAATATGTTAATGCTTTCTCACCATCTAAAGACTCCTTTCCCTTGTACAATTCACACCCTTATATATTCTTTCATATAATTTTGAATTCTTTTGCCTCATGTAGCTAGCAAGAACGCTATAGTACTTTCCACACATGTTTTCCTATGTTGCAAGTCCACAACTTTTACACTGATTAAGATCACCTCCCATTGGATTTCAGACGTATCTTGTGACTTCTTCTGGCTCTGTTGGTCAAACTCTAAAGCTATGTTGATAACAGTGATAAATATTTAGTCAGAGTTGAGACTGAGGCTCAACTGGTATTCAGGGTGTGCTAGTATAACAAGTACTCGAACAAAGGCTGCCCTGCCAGAGAGTAAAGTTGTATTTTTTTCCTCTTTTCTAATGAAAGAATTGCCAGACAACTATCTTGGAATCAGTAAAGTTAGGCTTCCTTAGAAAGTTTGAGAAGAAAGAGACATAAATTAAACTCTTTGTATTCTGAGAGTTTAACATATCTAACCTTGGACTAACACAGGGGGAAGGGTTAAGGGCAGAAGCTAAAACAACTGTTTTCAGAAGAGACATTTTGAAGTTTTGACACAAACAGTGTTGATTCAGACCCCATATGCTGACATATATAATCCAGAATTGAGAAGTGGTCCTTCTCTGCCTATATGGTATGTAGTTTTTTATTTTCTGTATATTATGATATTTTAACATCATAAAGCACAAACAAAAATTAAAACAAACAAAAAACACCAAGCTTTCTTACTGGGAAGAGACTGTCCCTCCTAGTTAAGCAATTCTTAGATATAGTGAAGGGCCCAGTGGGGAACATGCCTTTGATATGCAAATTAACCAGTCTAGAGCCATATCTTCTCTCCCTGGCCTATGCACTGCAGGAGGTGATATTCCTATGCCTTCATCATCCCAGGGCCAGTTACCAGGCAACTAGAGACCATCTAGCCCAAGCCAACTGGAATTATTCATATTAGCCAGTCCTAAACTGTTGACCCTGCCTTGCCTTAATCTTCCTACAGAACCCCCAGTAAAGGCCATGGCCTAAGTTCCCCCTGCTCCTTCCCTTCTGCCTCTTGACCTATGCTGGTGTCATCCCCTGTGGCCCTGAGTCACATACATTTACTCCCTTCTCTGGGACCTGTGAGTATAATGAACTTTTTCCTTGCTGGCCTTGTTCTCGTTTTGTCCTTTGGCTGGACCAGCTTTAGCATACCATGTCCAATATGTACAATTTGAAAATGGTCCCACTCTCTGCCCCAGGTATCTGAACAGCTTTGGCAGCTCAGCGTTCAGAGTATCTGCCATGGGAAGAGAGGTATTGCCACTGAAGGAATAGCAGTGACCATCACCAATCACTGGCATGCAGTTCTGCAAAAGAACACAGAACCAGAGCGGATTTCTTTCTGATTCCCCTTAGACAAATTCTAGAGACTTCCAGAAACAACTGGGAGAGTTTTGAAGTAGACATTGATTTCCTCAAATTATGCGAAAAACAAGCCAGCAACATTTGGGAATTTATATTAGTGTGACCTGATTGGACCTATAGGCTGGGGAGGCATAAGGACATTCTGATTTCAAATCAGTTATTAAATATGTATGCACAGTTCAAGGTGTACTTGGTTCTTGCACTTTTCAAGGGTGAATGAATATTTTGTTTTGCTTTGACTTTTTTTTTTAACATCTTTATTGGAGTATAATTGCTTTACAATGGTGTGTTATTTGCTGCTGTATAACAAAGTGAATCAGCTATATGTACACATATATCCCCATATACCCTCTCTCTTGCATCTCCCTCTCACCCTCCCTATCCCACCCCTCTAGGTGGTCACAAAGCACGGAGCTGATCTCCCTGTGCTATGTGGCTGTTTCCCACTAGCTATCTATTTCACATTTGGTAGTGTATATATGTCCATGCCACTCTCTCACTTCATCTTAGCTTACCATTCCCCCTCCCTGTGTCCTCAAGTCCATTCTCTATGTCTATGTCTACACTTGCTTTGACTTTTTAAGCACAGTTATTAAAAATTGATTTAAGGGAGTGTGCACAGTTTTCCATCTGCTCTACTCAGTGTCATAAACTCTATAACTGAGTATTCCCAATGCTGTTCAAATAAATGTTTATTAAGCTGAAGTGAAATAAACAGGAAAATCCAAAACAGTATAGGGTAAGTGCCCATGGAGGAAAACCAAAATTGTGAACAAGGAAGGGAGTTTTCTTTTTTGTTTTGACAGGAAAAGATTGGTATCAATAATACATCCCTAATTACTCATGGCTCATGATGTATAAGTATTAGGTAATACTAGCTAATCTCTATTGAGTGTTACTATATGGTAGGCACTAGATTAGGCCATTTAAATTTACCATCTCATTTAATCCTCTCAACAGTCCTCAGTAGGACTATTCCTACATTCCATTTTTTTTATTTTTAAATTTTATTTATTTTTTTATACAGCAGGTTCTTATTAGTCATCAGTTTTATACATATCAGTGTATACATGTCAATCCCAATCTTTAGGCTCTGCTTACCTCTTCAAGTCTCATCTCTCATCCTTCCCTGGCTCCTGTGCCATCACAGGCAACTGTGAGCAGATCCGTTTTAATTGCTCCATGTTCCCAGCTCCCTCTCCTCCTCTCCACCCACCACCAATGTAATGCTTATCCCACTGCATTGGAATTTCCTGCTAATTGTCTAGCCCCCACCTACCAAAATGTATACCCAAGAGAGTAGCTTCCTTTCCTAGCTGTCGCATCTTATCAAGCAGAGCACTAGGTTGTCATCATCTTCCCTTGGCAGGGACATTGCCTATGTGTTGGTCTGTACCTACCTCTCTGGTGACTCTCCTGTAACAACTCTGATTCTCCTTCGTCTCTTTCATTTCAGACTTGCTGTGTTTGATCTAGGATAAATATAAAACAAACTAACAAGGCTTATCAGTCCCAGAAGTTAAATCTAAATATATAATAATCTCTTTTAGAAAAAGCTTTACATCTCTTGCTATATTACCTTTGATATTTCTAATTTTATGTTGTAATTTTTGGTTTCTTAAATATATTTTCCAGTGATTTCACCATTTTTTTAGTTTTCCTAAAAGAACCAGCTCATAATTTTTCAGTTCTGCTTTTCTTTTTTTTTTTTCTTTTCTGAGTCATAATTCATTAATCTCTTCTTGCAATTTTTTTTTCCCCCACAGAGTTGCTTTATTTTTAATCTAACCGTTCTAGAATAGAGTTCTGGTAGTTATATCAAGATGTATGTTTCTCAGAACAGTTGAAATGACAACAATTTAAATAGATACAGTTTCTAAGCCCTACTAAAGAGAAAGATTTTAATGTCCCTAATGTGTTAATCCTTGCATTCTTATTAGGGCTTGGGCAGGCAGTTTGCACACAAGCAAACATGTTCTTAAAGTGGCTAAAAGTGCCAAAATTAGGGAAGTTGAAGGAAAAAAATGAGAACAAAAAATTCTAAGAAGATGATTCAGAAGAGAAGCATTTCCTCTACTTCAAGGAGACTCTTGCAGCCTTCAGAAGCTTTGCTTCTCTAGAGCCAACCTGTAGGAGTTTTCTAATGCGGACAGATATCTAGGGCTTTGGGTTTGGAGAAGACTTTGCTCCCCACAGGACAATCATTTACATAGAATCAAACAGTTTTCATCTTTGTGTCTTGGCCTTTCATAAAGCTTTTTATAAAGAAGGAAAAGTACTCTGAACACAGCAGTTGTTCCTTAATTCTTTGGGGGTTTAAAAAAAGAAGAGAAATACTACGTTTTTTCAGTTTTTTAGTATCTTGACTTGTTCTGAAGTTTGGATATAGATGTGTTTTACATTTAATATATGTTCTAAATCAGTAAATGCATGCATTGTATTTATTTTTTACATATTTTCTGGATATTTTTCTTATTATATATACTCACATATATGTGTATGTACATGTTAAGGAAGCATGTTTGTAAAATGTATATATTAAGATACAGGTAAGAATAAAATCTAAAAGTATGGATGGTAATATAGAAGGAGTTGAGGAATGTTCCTCCCAATATTTTAAACACAAACAGAAAGGGGAGATCAGTTTCTGAAATGATGTACATCCAGTGATATAGGTCAATATATTTTATAACACAAGGATGAATTCTGAATACCATAGTTTAAGTTTGGTGAAGTTCTAACTCATACCTCATACAAACTATCCTTCAACAACATATAACAACCTCCTATCAATCCAGAGGGACAATTTGCTAAGATCCCAAGCAAGAAAAACATGGAAATGATTTCCAGCTATGAAGCTTTTCATCAACACAGAAACATGACCCCATCAGCCTCAGAAAAGAAACCCCATTTCTCCTAACTGTTGAACAAAATGGGCTTAATTAAAGCAACTGAAAAATTTGCAGTCCTCAAGAAAGAAACCTTAGATGAGTTACTTCTACAAATAATATTTTGAGTGCTTTGATTTTATCCTAAATGAGCATTTTGGTTAGAAAGAATTCAAGTCTCCTTCAGCGAATGAAGCACTCTCTAGCCCACTTTCCCTGGACTAGGGAGGAAGAGAGCTGTGCCTTCTTTAAAGGGAATACCAAAGAGCAGTTTACAGAAAAATGGCAGGAGAGGAAGGTGTGATGGATGGTGCGTGGGGTTTAGGACACCTTTGCTCAAAAATTAGCTACAGATTAACAGGCATCAGTGATTCCTGGACTTGTCTTTCAATCCATTCTGTACACACATATTGGGAAGGAGGTGACCTCTGCTTCTTTCTACCTTTCTATACCTATATTTACAACTATTTTTCCCTCTTGAGCCACAGAAAACCAGACTATTCAAAAGCAACGTGGCAGGACTTCCCTGGTGGTCCAGTGGTGAAGAATCCGCCTTTCAATGCAGGGGACACAGGTTCGATCCCTGGTCAGGGAACTGAGATCCCACATGCTGTGGGGCAACTAAGCCTGCGTGCCACAATTGCTGAGCTTGCTCGTCTCAACCAGAGAGCCTGCGTGCTGCAGACTACTGAGCCCACGCCTCCTGGTGCCTGCGTGCCACAACTAGAGAGAGAAAACCCACATGCCACAACCAGCGAGAAGCCCGTGCCCCACAACGAAGACCCCGTGCTGCAACGAAAAATCCCACAGGCCTCAACAAAGAGCCCACGTGCTGCAGCTAAGACCCAACACAGCCAAAAAGATAAAAAGAAAATAAATAAATAAATATTTTTTAAAAAAGAAAGGCAGGGGCTTCCCTGGTGGCGCAGTGGTTGAGAGTCCGCCTGCCGATGCAGGGGACATGGGTTCGTGCCCCGGTCTGGGAGGATCCCACATGCCGCGGAGCGGCTGGGCCTGTGAGCCATGGCCGCTGAGCCTGCGCGTCCGGAGCCTGTGCTCCGCAATGGGAGAGGCCACAACAGTGAGAGGCCCGCGTACCGCAAAAAAAAAAAAAAAAAAAAAAAAAAAAAGAAAGGCAATGTGGCATAGAGAGCTTACCCCAAATTTTACGAAAATATTTTAAAGGATTCATGGTTCTATAAGCTTCTGAAAGATGATTTCTGTCTGGTAAATTTAGATTTCCAAGTCCTAAGTTTGAAATCTACTCAGTCATAAATATTCTTTACAGAAGAACTTCTGTGACCTGAAGAAGAATTATGGACCTAAAAGGCAACAATTAACCAAATCCTAAAGACTTTATTTAACAGAGCAGGGAAAGTAGTTTACAGTCTTTGAAGGATACAGAACCCCAGAGTATGCAAGGTAACCAGCAAATACAAAAAAAAAAAAAAGAGAGAGAAAATAAAATCTACTTTGCAACGTTTTAAAAGCATATGAGAAAAACACTTGTTTTTAACTCAGAAAAGGGAAATAGACTTTATTTATAAAGAGTGAACTCTCCTTTAAGGAAATTTTTCATATATTGGCAGGAACTCAAATCTTCACGCTTTTAAGTCATTAGGGAACACATGATCTCTCAGGTAAGAATAGCAGCTTCCATTATGACTTTTTTAAATGGTTGAAGGTATGTCATCACATTTTCAGAAGGTTCTAATTTTCTTTCATTATTTTGTTTTATTTTTCTCCCGCAATTGTTTCTTGTCAATTGCATTTCAGATATCATCCAACATGCTACTCACTCCTGCGATTTGAATCATTGAACTCAAGGTCCCTTCCAGTTGATTAGAATCTCTGAAATGATACTGACATTTGAACTTGTGCATCTGTAATCTGCTCCTGCTAAGTCCTACCTCTACGTGCAACCCACTCTCCATAATTCCTAGCGAGAAAACAGAGCAGATTTAATGACATCTTGGACCCCTCGACAAGGCACCTCTGTGGGCATCATGGCCCTTTATTGTATGTTCTCATAAAAATTGCCACCACTGTGGTTATTCAACATATGTTTTTTAAGTGCCTCATATGTTGCAAACGATGTACTAACGTTACAGTGGTTCAAAAATGACCACAGTAGAAACTTTGCTCTCTAGTGACTAATCCTAAAAAGGAGATTGGAATTAGCATCATGTATTTCCATACCTCCACACTACAACTCCCCCACTGATGACCCCAACATGTATACGTCCTAGGAAATTCAGACTTTCAGGGAATGAAAAGAAATAGCAAAATATTTGCAAGTTTGGTGGATGAGAAAATGAGTCCTAAGTGAAATTTGCATGTGCTTTCCTCTTGGGTAAAGTAGAGCATCTATAATGTGCTTTAGAGCTATTGCTGTTTCTTTGGCAGTGAATTCTCTGTTTACATCTTTTGCTCAGTTTTATTGCATAGTATGTCCCTTTCTTGTTTATAAATTTATATTGAGAAATTCAAATTTACCTAAATATATTAGGAAAAATAGCCCTTCATATATAACATGAAATGTACATGTTTACCAGTTTGATTTTGTTTTTTGATTTAGCTTATTGTATGATGTTTAATTGAGAAATCCAAACTTGCCTAAATATATATTAGAGAAATTAGGCCTTTTTATATAATATGAATTGCAAATTTTTACCAGTTTGTTTTTGGTTTTTGCCTTTGCTTACGTATGATCTTTGACATTTGTTTGTTTGGTGTATGTGTCTGTATTTTAGTCAAATTTATTCATCGCTTGGTAAAATGATCAACTTGGTTCTTCATGTGGTATCATTGTTAGAACAGTTTTCTATATTCTGGGCTTATAAAGTACTTATCTAGTTCTTTCTTGTATACTTTTGGGTTAATTACATTTGAATCATTGATGTATTCATAAGATAGCAGATATATTTGTATCCACCTTCATTGATTCTAAATGGCTACTCTGTTCTATAAAAACATTAGAAAAAGCCCTGTTTCCACATTTAGTTCTTGTGTATATTTGTGTCCATCTCGTGTCCATTTCAGGATTAAGCAATAGGTGAAAACTGTAGTGATTGGATACAGCCAAAAGTGTCTCTAATTCTTAATAATCAAGGTGTTGGTCAATCAGTATTAACAATACATTAGAATAATCAAATACATATTATGTGAAGGTATAATAGATATAATGATATATTTTGAGACTATTGAGATTTACTATCATTAACTACTATATTTAGATGTGTAGGGCTTTCTAAAATTGTATTTACAACCTGTATATAGGCAAAATTAAGTGTATTAATTATTTTATACATATATGCTGCTAAATGACTCTTAAAATAAATTTTGAATATATAGTTTCTAAAACAGACAGCTGCCATCCCCTTTGTCACTTATTTTACCAGGTTGCCTAGAAACATCACTTAACAGATTGGACAACAGCAACCTTTGTAAAATGATCATGAACAATAAGGTACATGGAGTCTAAATGTGGCTTCTTAAATTATGAAATATTGCTGTGATGACTTATTTGAGTCAGTACTACATATGCTAAAAGCACATTTTTTAGAGTACAGAAGTATTAAGTAATTTGAATACTCAGAAGATACAGATGTATCTTGGATACTCAAAGATAGAGACGTATATATTTCATTTCATTTTGTGAGCAGAGATACTCCTAGAATGGAATGTCCTAAAAGTCACTCCAGGTTTAACATTTTTCATGTTAAACATTCTATGATTGGTTTGGCTAACCTTATTTTTCTCTTGTAGTTGACTGAGAAACATGCTGGCTTAATTCTTTTTCTTTTTAACTTATTATCTAATGCCTAGCATAAAGCATGTTAAAAATGATGTTCAATAAATGTTTACTGGTGACATTTAGCCAATCATATAGAAAAACATGCAATTTTAGCCACTCATTTAATAACTTACAGTTTCACCAGATGAAATTTTATTGGCTAAGAAAGTTTTAACATCAGTACCATATAAATTTTCTTCAACTTCGAGAGAAAATAGTTCATTATGTTCATGATCATGAAAAACAAATAGATACTCAAATGCAGTGACGAGACTAGGCAAAATTTCAGCAGTTTCTTCCTTTCCTGACTTTCATGCCCTCCAGATATACCTTCCACATCTAGCAGCTACTGACCTAGAATGGTATATAGCTAGGATTTTGACAAAGGTTAATTTTCTTTCAACTTTTCTGAATGAGTATGAAGAAATCATTTTAGGTTTTTTGTCTATGTGTAGGAACTAAAAAATGTTTAGTGTCACAAAAAGTGAAAATTATTATAATGCAGATGTGAGACTTTTAAGAATGCTTATATATGAAAACAGTGTGAAGGAATCCATACCCAAACTGATAGTTTCTCCTATGTAGCATAATAAGTATCTGAATATTATTCTATAATAAAGGCAAAACTCAGAAGAGGGAACAAAAGTGAAGTTACATAATGGAAGGAGAATGAAAGCAGAGGCCTTTAAAAATATATTCAAATAAATGTCCCTGTAAAGGAGAAAATGTAAAGAATATTAAGGATAACTGAGAAACCTGTCTCCCACTACAAAACTTGTTTTGTGGAGAAAATAAGTGCCTAATATAGTTAGGCCCAAAGGTGCCCACACATCAGTCAGTTAACGTAATTTGAGAACCTCAGTGTCAAGAATGGTGAAAAAGTCTGACATCTTACTCTACTTGCGAGCTAAAAAGTCTTAACTTCTTGAATGTTGGTAGAAGACATGAGATGCTTGGATGCAGGGGCAGAAGCATTTATTTCTCTCAACACAGCAAGCAGCATTGAGCATGAGCATAGTTGGTGTCCATTCTGCAAGTCCAAATTCCCAGAGTGATGGAAAAAGGGTAGGTGACACCCGCACATATGGTGGATTGTGTTACAGGAGAGGAAATCTGAGTTTAAGGAACCTGAATCTTTTACACCAGAGGGAGGTAGAGGTACAATCTACCTCTATCTTACAATGCTTTCTGCTACAAAATATCGCCTTGAAAAGATATTCTGGAAAAATTGCACTCAGTGCTTCTATTTGCAAGATGTTCAGAAACTCATAAGCTCCATAGAGGATTCTCTTCCAATCTTTGCCATTAGTGATTGACTCATGTAGACTAAAAATGTAGAGTGTTTAACATTGAACTCATCTGTTACATCCTTGTCAAAATGTTACTACACTGTATTCAACTTTTGTTAAAATACTATTTTTACAATATATTTAACCTGCTGTGTAGAGGAAACCACTCTTTTCCCATTGCATGTCTGTATCATTTCTTGGTTTTTGTTGTATTTTTGTAGTTTTTCTTTTTGTTGTATTTTTTTCTTCCTCTTATTCTTAAAGGACATGAACTTCGTCCTACTGCATACTATCCCAGATTTATTTATTTACGTCAATTTTCTTTTGCTTCTTGTTTTAAAGATATTAACTTGAAGGTCATCTGAACAGTGAATATTTCTGAATTCTTGCCCCTAAGTCATCTAATTTCTCATATTCTGAACCATTATTGCAAATGGACATTGTAAAAGATTTTAATAAGTTAAAATATATACTCTTTAAAGCCTAAGAAAGAGGGGTAAAAAAACAATGAAAATCTATAAAAATCATCACATACGTGTTTTTAACTCATATGTTCCGTTTGTGTAATTAAACACACACACCGAGAGACAGACATATGTACAAACTCATCCACATGACAAAGTGGTTATATATTTGGGTACTAGAGTTAGGTTATGTATGTTCACATCCAGGATCTGCCAATCAGAGCAGAGAAACTGCAGTTTCCACATGGATAGAAATAGAGATAGTAGCCATTACAGGCAGGCATCGTTAAGATTGCTGTGAAAATTAAATGAAATAATGTTGGTACCTTTAGTGTGTTACTTAAACCTGGTAAGTTTTTAGTAATTGTAATGCAGAATGATGTAGAAGAAGAGCTAGGCTCCCCACCCCTAACAAGCAAGTCGCATGGCCTTTCCAGACTTCAGTATCTTCATCTGTGAAACTACTAGTATTGTAGTATTTGATCTCCCATGTTCAAACACCAAGATTCTGTTATTCTGTGACTATGATTATATGTAATGTTTGTTTTAAAATGTCAGCATTACAGTGAAATTCAATCATGAACAACTAACAAAAAACTATCATTGTAATTTTTTATTGTTGTGATTATTATTCAGAAAACCATAATTATTATTCTGATTCCTAGTGCTTATTTAGCTCTTTGTCTCTACTAGATAGTGATGTTTTACAGTCATATTTTTCCCTAGAAAAATTCTGGAGTTCTCTACATTAATATTTGTTTTACAAACAAGGAAACTGAAATTTAAATGGGTTAACGAACTGACTAAGGTCATATAACTGGAAAGAGTTAAGAATACAGCCTGAGGAGTGAAGGAACAAGAATGCAATTTAAACAAAAATAGGATAATTTGGATGGTGGGCATTGATTTGGTTTTTTAATAAATTTATTTATTATTTTTTTTTGGCTGTGTTGGGTATTTGTTGCTGCTCGCGGGCTTTCTCTAGTTGTGGTGAGCAGGGGCTACTCTTCGTTGTGGTGTGCGGGCTTCTCATTGTGGTGGCTTCTCTTGTTGCAGAGCATGGGCTCTAGGCACGCAGGCTTCAGTAGTTGTGGCACGTGGGCTCAGTAGCTGTGGCTCCCAGGCTCTAGAGCACAGGCTCAGTAGTTATGGCACACGGGTTTAGTTGCTCCATGGCATGTGGGATCTTCCCAGACTAGGGCTCGAACCCGTGTCCCCTGCATTGGCAGGCAGATTCTTAACCACTGTGCCACCAGGGAAGTCCCAGGCATTGATTTTTAAAATAGTGTTTTCTATGGACACTAGATTATAAATTTCTGAACAGAATTTTTAGTTTCTCAAAGACAAGAACCGGGCTTCCCTGGTGGCGCAGTGGTTGAGAGTCTGCCTGCCGATGCAGGGGACACGGGTTCGTGCCCCGGTCCGGGAAGATCCCACATGCCACGGAGCGGCTGGGCCCATGAGCCATGGCCCCTGAGCCTGTGCATCCGGATCCTGGGCTCCGCAACGGGACAGGCCACAACAGTGAGAGGCCTGCATACGGCAAAAAACAAAACAAAACAAAACAGAAGACAAGAACCATTTGTTTTCCAGTTTCCTTCAAATCATCTGTAAACAGAGTAGGCTCTAACGAAAGCATAGTGACTGAGTCAATGGTTCAATCAGCCCACTCTCCTAGCATTATCTCAATAATATATTTATTTCTTTTGGTTGGACATGAGCAGTCTCACGTCATGAAGGAGCAGTATTTTTTTAAAAATTGTTTCACTGAGTAAATATAGAATAGCTAGCCAAGGTGGTGACCAGAACATAGTATATTGATTTAAGAAGCTCTATTTGTAAGTGTTATTGCATAAAGGAAATTTTGGCACAGAAATGACAGTGATCATTGATGTCTGTGTATAACATCAAGTGCTTGGCAGGAGACATGCAAAGCACTTAGAGCAGAAGTTCGGGCTGACATCTGTCTTTGCTAAAGACACACCATGTTCTGATGAACCATGGCAGGCTGAGAATGTCAACAACATTCCCTGGAGTTAAAATCTGGCAAAATTTAAATAATCTCTGTCTTGGATAGAGGGATTTTTTTTTTTTTCATTGGAAGTGATGATTTCTAAATTGCCTCAAATCCTCAATTACTTGTATTTTTTGTTTTGGGGAGTTTTTGTTTGTTTGTTTTTCCTCAAGTTTAAAAGGGAACCACAGATACTACCAAAATAAAATGGTCCCAAATTGGGAGTGAGTCATGTTGACATAATGTAATTTTTCTTCTAGCTCTTAACATAAAGCGTTGAAATGATGCCCATTTTCCCAAATCTCAGAAACAAGTAGAATATGGTCAGTATGGGACTGACATGCAGACAGTCAAACAAACACAGTCCTTTCATTTGTTTAACCAGTAACTCATTATGCAAGAGCATGAGTTCTTGTACTATTTTGCTTAAACCATTGTTATATTCTCTTCCAGTGCTTCATAAAGCAAGAGCCAAAACTGGAGCCAGAAATTCACTTTTTTTTTTTTTTTTTTTAAATTTATTTATTTATTTTTGGCTATGTTGGGTCTTCGTTTCTGTGCGAGGGCTTTCTCTAGCTGCGGCAAGCAGGGGCCACTCTTCATTGCGGTGCACGGGCCTCTCACTATTGCAGCCTCTCTTGTTGCGGAGCACAGGCTCCAGACGCGCAGGCTCAGTAGTTGTGGCTCATGGGCCTAGTTGCTCCGTGGCATGTGGGATCTTCCCAGACCAGGGCTCGAACCCGTGTCCCCTGCATTGGCAGGCAGATTCTCAACCACTGCGCCACCAGGGAAGCCCAGAAATTCACTTTTGATTATCAGAAAGTATAAGATGCCCATATTCTAATAATGACAGTATTAACTACTACTTCCTCAGATCATAATTTGTCGCAGACATTATGCTAATCATTTTTCATGGATCATTTCTGCAATACCTGACTTTAGAGCTGAAGAAATTGCCTTCAGAGAGATTAAATCACAGGCCAAGATCACTGGCTGGACAGTGTCTGAGCCACAATGATCACCTTTAAGTTCTGTCTGATTCTAATGCCTGGGATGAGACAGTATCAAAGCCTACAATAAATTCATATGCATTTCAATAAATACTATCACAAAGGGGTCATGGGCCTGTGGAAGACCCCCCAAAAGAGGACCTGATCTGGTATAGCACAAGTCTGCATTAGACTTGATAGGGATGTTGGGGTCCCTAAAACTACATAAATTAATGTAAAAGGAAATAAATAGGATACTAGGAATAGCTTTTTTCTAAAATTACTATTATATATTCTTAAGGAAAGACTGAACTTTTTTTTAACACTTTGTTTTTAAGTCTTTAAGGAGTGAGCAGCTAAGAAGTTATATGTTCTGTATAATATAACACATGAACAGGAAGCCCTAATGCTCTATTTGTGTATGGATGCCAGGGAACATGTCTAATTCTCAAGATTATATATATCATTGGCTTAATTATTATTGTTAGTTTCATTTTGTATAATTTCAAAATTTGTGCGATTTTTATTGTTATTATGTATTTACTTCTCATTTTATAAAAATATATTCTACATTGAGATCCAAGGCAGTAAGATATTTTAAATGTAAAGTTATGGTTCTAAAACTGTGTTCAAATCAAAAGTACGGAAGTCAGAATATTTCAAATAAAGGATGCAAAATTGCATCCACTGATTTCCAACAAATGGCAGGTAAGCTGCCTAAGATGAAATGATAAATGACTTTGGGAACAGGCTAAATTGAGGGCATTGTAAATGTCATTTTTCTGTCTTCCTCCCTATTCTGAAAGTTTACCAGTATGAAACAGTTTTCCTAATATGTCACTATGAAGGCAAAACATAGGAACAGTCTTACTGCTGAACCTAACTCAGAAATTCAATTCACTAATAATGTGGCTAATTCAAAATAGGCATATGATACAACACAGAAATACCTTCTCATAAAAATAGTATTTATATTTTTATACCAAGAATATAAAGTACATAATGTTTCAGTGCATTTTGAAATTTTTAGATTAAATAAAATGTGGTTAATTTATATTTCTGTAATTATAAAGTTTACTAAGAATTTTCTTGTTTGTATTAATTTTTTAGAGACATACCGTTTGTTGTGTAATTAACTTGAAATAGTATCGAATTTCATCTGGCAGTATCCCTTCTACATGTCATAACCTGAAAATGATACAGATTGCAGTCATCCTGGGGAAAGGCTCTTGTGGTAGGCACAGTGCTCTACTGGCCTTCTAGATTCTGGCCCCCTGGTGTACATGCCCTGCATAATCTACTTCTCTTAAGTGTGGGTAGGCCCAGTGTGAATATGATGGAATATTACTTCCATGAAAAGGTTACATGGAGAAAGTGAAAGGATTTTGCAGAAATAATGAATGTCCTTAAACAATTGACCATAAGCTAATCAGAAGAGAGATTATCCTGGTGGTCCTCACCTAATCAGAGGGTCCACTAAAAAAAACTCTAGAGGTAAGTGACAGAAGAGATTCAAAATAACGGAGTCCATTTCCCCTTGGTGTTGAAGAAGTAAACTGCCAAGTTGTGGAGGGGGCCACAAGACAGGGAACAGTCACAGTTCTAAGAGCTGAGGGCCCCAGTCCTATGGCTTCAAGGAACTGAATTCTGCCAACAGCCAGTGAGCTTGGAAGAGAACCTAAAGCTTTAGATGACATCACAGCCCTGGTTGACAAATTGATTTCAACCTGGTGAGACTCTGAGCAGTGGACCGAGAGAGTCGGTGCTCAGACTCCAAACCCAAGGAAACTAAAATGATAAATTTGTGTTGATTATAACCACTAAGTTTGTGGTCATTTGTTACACAGCAATACAAAACTAATAGACTTATCCACAACTATTTTCTCTGGTACTAAATTATAAAAATTCATTTCTGTGCTCTTTGCATTAGTGTAGGGAAAAAATAATTGCAGATGAATTTTCATACTCCCTGTATTGTCATTAAATAGCTACTCTTTTCACCTTCAACATTGCTTACTCTTCCCAGTTCAAACAGCAAAATTAAATAATTGAAATTTTAACACACAATTAAGCCCCAAAGCAAAAAACAGAAAAATTAAATATTCTTTTAAATGGCAGTGAAAGAAGCCAATTATATACCTTAGTTCTCTATCCAGTAAGTTCAAGTCACATCCTGATTTTCTCCTACAACACTGAACTTGAGTTTTCTCTTTCATTTCAAAATTCCTCAAGTTGTGAAATATAATATCTTCAAATGTATTCATTTCAAACAATTCTATATCAACTGGACCAACCAATTCAAATGCCCCATGGGATTGATTACATCGAGATAATAGGCTAAGTATATGATGAAAATATGACTTGCTATACTGAGAAAAATCACTTGTCCTTCACTTTTTCCAATTGTAATTATATCTGTGACTCACTCAACAACATAAAGAGGCATTATTTTATGTATGATGATTTTGATGTTCCAAGCCAACTTTAAGGTATTTTTGAATTACACAACACAGTATATTTCTAAAAAGGTGCCTTTTGTAAAAGCTGGATTTTGTAAGTCAAGTAGTATTTCTTCATTGATATTTTATGTGCATTTTCAGAAGAAGAAAATAGATATAAAATAATTATGCTTTCTGAAAAGTACAGTTTTTTTTAAAAAAAAGTCTTGATTTTAATATAAACAACATAGGCAGAACACTCTATGGCATAAATCACAGCACGATCCTTTTTGACCCACGTCCTAGAGAAATGGAAATAAAAACGAAAATAAACAAAGGGGGCCTAATGAAATTTAAAAGCTTTTGCACAGCAAAGGAAACCATAAACAAGAGGAAAAGACAACCCTCAGAATGGGAGAAAATATTTGCCAGTGAATCCACAGACAAAGGATTAATCTCCAAAATTTACAAGCAGCTCATGCAGCTCAATATAAAAAAAAAACAACCCAATCCAAAAATGGGCAGAAGACCTAAATAGACATTTCTCCAAAGAAGATATACAGATTGCCAACAAACACATGAAAGAATGCTGAACATCACTAAACATTAGAGAAATACAAATCAAAACTACAATGAGGTATCACCTCATACCACTCAGAATGGCCATCATCAAAAAATCTACAAACAATAAATGCTGGAGAGGGTGTGGAGAAAAGGGAACCCTCTTGCACTGTTGGTGGGAATGTGAATTGGTACAGCCACTATGGAGAACAGTATGGAGGTTCCTCAAAAAACTAAAAATCGAGCTACCATTTGACCCAACATTCCCACTACTGGGCATATACCCTGAGAAAACCATAATTTAAAGAGAGTCATGTACCACAATGTTCATTGCAGCTCTATTTACAATAGCCAGGACATGGAAGCAACCGACGTGTCCATCAACAGATGAATGGATAAACAAGATGTGGCACATATATACAATGGAATATTACTCAACCATAAAAAGAAACAAAATTGAGTTATTTGTAGTGAGGTGGATGGACCTAGAGTCTGTCATACAGAGTGAAGCAAGTCTGAAAGAGAAAAACAAATACCATATGCTAACACACATATATGGAATCTTAAAAAAAAAAAAAAGGTTCTGAAGAACCTAGGGGCAGGACAGTAATAAAGACACAGATGTACAGAATGGACTTAAGGACATGGGGAGGGGGAAGGGTAAGCTGGAACTAAGTGAGAGAGTGGCATGGACTTATATATACTACCAAATGTAAAATAGATAGCTAGTGGGAAGCAGCCACATAGCACAGGAAGATCAGCTCAGTGCTTTGTGACCCCTAGAGGGTAGGGAGGGTGGGAGGGAGATGCAAGAGGGAGGAGATATGGGGATATATTGTATATGTATAGCTGATTCACTTTGTTATAAAGCAGAAACTAACACACCATTGTAAAGCAATTATACTGCAATAACAATGTTAAAAATTTTTTTAAAAAGCTGAGCAAGAGGACTGCATCTTTCACTTATCTGTTCTTCTGCCTCAGTTATTCTGCTATTGATTCCTTCTAGAGAATTTTTAATTTCATTTATTGTGTTGTTCATTATTGTTTCTAGGTTCTTGTTAAACATTTCTTGTATTTTCTCCATTCTGTTTCCAAGATTTTGGATCATCTTTACTGTCATGACTCTGGATTCTTTTTCAGGTAGACTTCCTACGTCCTCTTCATTTGTTTGGTCTGGTGGGTTTTTACCTTGCTCCTTCATCTGCTGTGTATTTCTCTGTATTCTCATTTTGCTTAACTTACAGTGTTTGGGGTCTCCGTTTCGCAGGCTGCAGGTTCATAGTTCCCATTGTTTTTGGTGTCTGCTCCCAGTGGGTAAGGTTGGTTCAGTGTTGTGCAGGCTTCCTGGTGGAGGGGACTAGTGCCTGTATTCTGGTGGATGAGGCTGGATCTTGTCTTTCTGGTGAGCAGGACCACATCTGGTGGTGTTTCTGTGAACTTATTATGATTTTAGGCAGCCTCTCTTCTAATGGATGGAGTTGTGTTTCTGTCTTGGTAGTTGTTTGGCATGGGGTGTCCAGCACTGTAGCTTGCTGGTCGTTGAGTAGAGCCGGGTCTTAGCGTTAAGAAGGAGATTTGTGGGAGAGCTTTCACTGTTTGATGTTACACGGAGCTGGGGGGTCTCTGGTGGACCAATGTCCTAAACTCAGTTCTCTCACCTCAGAAGCACAGGCCTGACACTGGCTGGAGCACGAAGACCCTGTCAGCCACACGGCTCTGAAGAAAAGGGAGAAAAAAGAAAGAAAGAAAGAAAAAATAAAATAAACTTACTAAAATAAAAAAAAATTAAAAATTATTACAAATAAAAAAATTTTTTAGAGTAATAAAAAATGGAAAAAAAGGAAAGAAAGAAAGAGCAATCAAACCAAAAAAACAAATCCACCAATGATAACAAGCACTAAAAACTATACTAAAAAAGGACAGACAGAACCCTAAGACAAATGGTAAAAGAAAGCTGTACAAAATCACCCAAATAAGCATACACATACACACTCACAAAAAGAGAAAAAGAAAAAAAATATATTTATATATCTATATATTAAGAAAAATAAAGGAAGAAAGCAACCAAATCAATAAACAAATCTACCAATAGTAATAAACTCTAAATACAAAACTAAGATAAACATAAAACCAGAAACAAATTAGATGCAGAAAGCAAACCCCAAGTCTACAGTTGCTCCCAAAGTCCACCGCCTCAATTTTGGGATGATTTGTTGTCTATTCAGGTATTCCACAGATGCAGGGTACATCAAGTTGATTGTGGTGATTTAATCCGCTGCTCCTGAGGCCGCTGGGAGAGATTTCCCTTTCTCTTCTTTGTTTGCACAGCTCCCAGGGTTCAGCTTTGGATTTAGCCCTGCCTCTGCAGGTAGGTCACCTGAGGGCATCTGTTCTTTGCTCAGACAGGACTGGGTTAAAGGAGAAGCTGATTAGGGGGCTCTGGGTCACTCAGGCTGGGGGGAGGAGGGGTACGGAATGTGGGGCAAGCCTGCGGTGGCAGAGGCTGGCGTGATGTTGCAACAGCCTGAGGCACGCCATGCATTCTCCCGGGGAAGTTGTCCCTGGATCACTGGACCCTGGCAGTGGCGGGCTGCACAGGCTCCCAGGAGGGGAGGTGTGGATAGTGACCTGTGCTTGCACACAGCCTTCTTGGTGGCTGCAGCAGCAGCCTTAGCATTTCATGCCCAACTCTGGTGTCTGCGCTGATAGCCGTGGCTCACATCCATCTCTGGAGCTTGTTTAGGCGGTGCTCTGAATCTCCTCTCCTTGTGCACCCCAAAACAATGGTCTCTTGCCTCTTAGGCAGTTCCAGACTTTTTCCTGGACTCCCTCCTGGTTTGCTGTGGTGCACTAGCCCCCTTCAGGCTGTATTCATGCAGCCAACCCCAGTCCTCTCCCTGGGATCTGACTTCCGAAGCCCTAGCCTCAGCTCCCAGCCCTCACCTGTCTTGGTGGGTGAGCAGACAAGCTCTCAGGCTGGTGAGTGCTAGTCAGCACTGATCCTCTGTGCGGGAATCTCTCCACTTTGCCCTCTGCAACCCTGTGGCTGTGCTCTCCTCCGTGGCTCTGAAGCTTCACCCCCCCCCCCACCCGCTGTCCCTGCCAGTGAAGGGGCTTCCTAATGTGTGGAGACTTTTCCTCCTTCACAGCTCCCTCCCAGAGGTGCAGGTCCCATCCCTATTCTTTTGTCTCTGTTTTTTCTTTTTTCTTTTGCCCTACCCAGGTACGTGGGGAGTTTCTTGCCTTTTGGGAAGTCTGAGGTCTTTTGCCAGTGTTCAGTAGGTGATCTGTAGGGGTTGTTCCCCATATAGATGTATTTCTGGGGAGGAAGGTGATCTCCGCGTCTTACTCCTTCGCCATCTTGAAGGGCTCTGTTCTCACCGTTTTTTAAAACCAGTTGGGGCTCTTGGTTACTGTACTTTCGAACTACATTTAAAACAGAGTTGTAACACAGAAAAAGAAAAATTTTATGTCAAAATAAAACCAAAATAAAAGAGCACTTCAAAACATGTGGAAGTTATATAAGTTGCTAGCTCTTAATTACTCTTGCTTAGTATAAGTGTACATAGCAAGCCATTTGGGTTCATTCAAATATGCAACACAACTTAATTTTTGTTCCTATGAACTTTTCTACTTAGTAAAGTAGTATAAAGTTAATTGGTACATATTGTTTTTGCCTAAAAGCGTAATGTTGAATTATTAATTTTACAGCGTATTTATTTGATGTGTTTTGAAGGGAAAGAAACATTATATAGTTGACCCTTGAACAACAGGGGTTTGAACTCCATGGGTCCACTTGTACATGTGTTTTTTCCAGTAGTAAATACTACAGTACTATTAATACATGATCTGTGGTTGGTTGAATCTGCACATGTGGAACTGCCGGTCCAGGGGAACCATGTATAGGGAGGGCCAACTTGTAGTTATATGTGGATTTTATACTGCTGGAGAGTTGGCATCCCTAATCCCTGTGCTGTTCAAGGGTCAGCTGTACTAAAAAAGTTATTTGTTGTCCAAAAAATAGTATAACTTTTAAAGAATTGTTATAACATGATTGTTATAACAAATCATGATGACCTAAACCGTGATTTGAGACAAGTTTACTTAAACTATAATAGCAAAATCTGCCATATTCATAATATTTTAATAAAGTCTGTCTAGAAAATAAAGATTATCGATATTTACCTTACACTGGATTTTCTCACCATATGTTACAAGACTTCTTCACAACTCAGTCTTGAATTGACCTCCTTCTGGCTCCTTCTCATTGCCAAGTTCTCTAAGACAGCAATTTCTAAATGCTGATTCATTTCTGAGACAGAGGATGTCAACACGTCTTATGCAATAGGCTGCTCCTTTGCCAAAACCTTTTTTTCCCCCTAATTATTTTACCTTTTATTGTCATCTATGCTTTTGAAGTTACTTATATCTATTGTATCTGTATGAAAGAAATTCTATATAATGGAGTGCTAGTGTGCATCTCTGTGCGGAGAGAGATCACCTTGGTAGCCTGAAATCAGCTGTAGTGGGAGTAGTTACACCACAGAAATTGGCAAATGCTACAAATCAGGGCTCTTTTTTTTTTTTTCCTGTAAGTAAGTCAAACCCTTTTTATCACTCTAATTGCTGCCCGTAGTACCTTATCTGTTTAAAAAATGTCTACCTCCAGTCCCCGAGTGCCTCCACAGCCAGCACTGAACAGCACATGCTCACGGGGAGCCCATGCTATGTCTGTATTCTCTGTAGAAGTGCCTGTTCCATCACTGTTTCATCTCCAGTGTGATTCTGCATACCTATCTGCTACTTAGTACTTTCCTTTGAATAGTAATCATTATGTTTTATTACCTTATTTACTGATATTCTACCGAACATCTGAATTTTTCAGTTTGATTCTTTATTTTCCTTAATAGCTTTTCTTAGAATGGTCAAACCTTTTTTTTTTTTTTTTTTTTTTTTAATTTTCTGAATGCCTGAACAGTTCCAAACTGAGTCAACAACGTTTAGATAATCATTATAGGTTAATGATTTCTTGACACAGTCACTGATATTTTTCAGAATTCTGCAGTGGTCCTTCCATCCTGCTGTGTTTTTTGGGTTTTTTTTCTTTTGAGACTTCCTTTTATTTCGCAAGAACATAATTTGGTTGCTAAGCCTTTCATATCATATTCCTCTTATTAATTCCTCTTCACTTCTTAGTGTTTCCATAAAAATCTTGAAGAAACATATGTATGTATCCACAGTCATGTGCCCTCAGATGTGAAAGCTTCAATTAATAGATTTTTTCCTATCTGTTTGGCAAAATGATCAACCATATTTTATCAAATATAAACTTACAGGCTTTAAAAAATATTTTTAATGGTTATACTTATCAGCTTCTGCAACCCTCTCTACCCCATCCCTAACCCTAACCCTGGTTAATCCCTGGTTTATGACCTCTTTAGGATGAATGAGGATGCTAATTCTCAGAAAACTGATTATTTTTTTAGGTTAATACACATACTTATGCATTATTTCCCTTGTAAGCTCTTTGGAGACACTTTGTTTTGGGAATCATTTACTCTGTGCAGGGCACTGTACTAGGCACTGTGAAAAAGGGATATACTCTTGCTTGACTTACTAGTTCCATGCAGCTGCCCCAGGTTTGCTATAGTGAATGGAAGAGTGGGGTTTGGGAGGGGGGCTCTGGGATCAATGAAGTTCTCAAACCTTCCACTTTAAAAAAAAAAAAAAAAGACATTTAATCCATACATAATATGAATACATAAATGACTTAACTAGATCTTGAACATTTCTTCTCTGACCTCATGATTAAACCCCATTTCACTACCTTTGATTCTCCCTTGTGCATCTGCAAGATGAACAATAGAGGAGGAAAAAAATATTTAAAATTCTGCTTTTCATTCATTTCTCCACTAGAACATAGTCTGTTGCAGAGAGGTAATCATTTTATCAGTAACTGGCACTGTCACAAAGGAAAACCTTTTTGCAAACAACTTCTCATATATGCAGAAAGCAACCTCACCAGATTTCCATCCCATGTTAACAAACTATCTAGATATTATACTGTTATTCTACTTCTGGTGGGAAGAGCACACAATTCTGCCCTTCCACATAAAACACAAAATTTATTAACTTAGTAATTTCTTTACTAATTTTTTTTCACATATTACCATTTGAATGCCCTGCAATCACCAAGCAAGCAAGACAAGCAAGGTTACCATTTTTATTAAACGTTTATTTTTGAGGGTGAGGGACAAGTTTTTTTTTTAAATAAATGAATGAATAAGCAAATAAAAAATTAGCAAACAAATATATCAGATGAGGGTGAATGATTTGTAGAGAATTTAAACAAAGTAACGTGAGGGTGTGACAGAATGGTTACTCCCAGTTGCATGGGAAGAGAGCCTTTCTGAGGGAGCGACATTTTATCTGGGATCTAAATGATGAAAAGCAGACTGACTTTAAGTTTCTGTGAAAAATCATTCTAAGAAGAGAGTAGTGCTAGTCCAAGTAGAGAGTGAGCTTATTATTTCCTAAGACTGGAAATAAAGCCAGTGTGCCTGGAGCCTAATGGTGGAGAAGGTTAAGTGCACAGTATGAATCCAATGAGTATAGTGAGTTGAATGGTGGCCCCCCAAGAAGATATGTCCAAGTCCAAAGTCCTATAGCCTGTGAAAGTTACCTTATTTGGGAAAAGGGTCTTTGCAGATACAAAGGATGAATCTTGGAATGAGATCATCCTGATAGACTCTATCAGGTAGACTCTAAAACCAATGATAATTATCTTCATAAGAGAAAGATGAGAAGGCAGTACAAAGACAGAGGCAGAGACTGAGGGGATGTGGCTACAAGTCAAGGAAACCTAAGAATGCTGAAAGCTACCAGAAGCTGAAAGAAACAAAGGATTTTCCCCTAGAGCCTTCGGAGGGGTTGTGGACCTGCCAGCATCTTGATTCTGGACTTCTGGCCTCCATAATTGCTAGAGAATAAATTTCTATTGTTTTAAGATACCCAGTTTGGTGTAATTGGTCATGGGAAATTAATACAGAGAGGTAAGCATTGGTAGATAATTAAGAACATTGACAGCAAGTACAAAATGTTTAGAATTTAATTAAAAGAAAAAAATGAGGACTTGGGGGGGGATGGAGAATGAGGGTCTGTTAGAGGACAGAGATGGTCTGATTTTTTGCAAAGGCAGATAAATACTGATTATCAGCTCATGCTCAGGTGCTCGACATCTTTGGGTTGAATCCTGGTCTCTATGAGCTATGCATTAACTTTCTCTCAGCTATATGATATGGGTCAATGAAGTTTAAACATCTAGGCATTTCATTTCCTAGTTTAGTGGATATAACAATAATACAGTAACTCATAGGTTCACTGTGAGATTCAGTAAGTTTAAACTTTAAAGTACTTTGGAACAATATCTGGCACTCAATAAGTACTTAAACATTTTATATATTGTTTCATTTTTTTAAGGTTTGGAAAATAGATTTTAGAAGGAGAAGAGGTGAGGCAGGGAGAAAAGAGGGATACATAAGCTCCAAGCAAGAGATTGGATGAAGATGGTAATATGAGAGGAAGTGAATGAATGTTTTGAAAATAGAATCTATTCTACATGGATCTGGGAGGTGAGGGAGAGAGAAATGAAGGACAATGCCTAGATTTTCAGTTTAAATAATTCAGAACAATGTAATAATATAAGTTTAAAATTAAAGGACATAGTGTCCTTAAAGGAGCCGATTTTTTTTTGTAGAAAAATAAGAGTTCTGTTTTAAATATATTAAATTTCAGATGCCTGTTAAATATACAAATCAGGAAGGCAGCACACGATTGTGGAGTGTGGGGAAAATTTGGGTTTGGAAATTAAGGCTAGAAATAGAGATTTGAGAATGATAAATCTACAGATGGTCTTTAAACTGTGGCTCTGGGTAAGATCACTGATGGAGAATGTGTAGATATCTCAAGGAGCTGTTATTAAAAAGGAAGAAAAAAACAAAGGTAAGAAACCACATCAGTTCCTAATATTTCAATAGTTTACTGTTAGCTATTCTCTCTTAATCAGTTTGGGCTGTTATAACAAAATACCATAGACTAGGAGGCTTAAACAGAAGATATTTAGCAATACTGTGTTGTATATTTGAAAGTTGCTAAGAGAGTAAATCTTAAAATCTTTCATTACAAGAAAAATAATTATGACTATTTGTGATGATGGATGTTTATTGGACTTATTGTGGTGATCATTTATATATATATATATATATATATATATATATAAAATCATAATGTTGTACACCTGAAACTAATATAATGCTATATGTGAATTATATCTCAATTTAAAAAATAGATGACAAAAGCAGAATACACATGTTTCTCAAGTGCACGTGGAACATTCTCCAGAATAAACCATGTGTTAGCCCATAAAATGTCTTAAATTTTAAAAGTTTGAAATCATACAGAGTATCTTTTTTCAATAATAATGAGGTGAAACAAACAAAAATAGGCATTTACTTTTCACAGTTCTAGAGGTTGGAAAGTCCAACATCAAGGTGCTGGCAGATTTGGTTCTTGGTGAGAGCCCTACTCCTATTCCTAGTCTTCTTGCTGTGTCCTTACATGGCAGAGAAAGAGAGCTCTGATCTCTCTTCTTCATTAAAGACACTAATCCAATCATGGGGGCCCCCACCCTCATTAGCTCATCTAAACCTAATTACCCAACAAAGGCCCCAGCTCCTAATACCATCACATCTGGGATTAGGACTTCAATATATGAATTTGGGGGAACACAACTATTCCTCCATAATGTATGCCATTCAGGTTATTTATATCTACTATGTTTGTATGGTGGAAAGACTGTAACAGTGTGCTACTCTGCATTTCTTCCCAGTTCCATGTTCGGTGACATCATACTGATAACTTGAAATCATCCAGGGTGAGAGTATCTCTGTCATAGACTTTGGAAAATGCTCTAAGCCAGCCTTCTTCTCCTACACCCCCTAGAAAACTGGTTATTCAACATTTGCTAGTATATACTATATGCACACCACTGGGCCCAGAGAGGTTTTGTTTGTTTTTAGGATGGAAGATACTGCTAGTTATTTATATGCTGATACTTGTAGGATAAGTCTTTTTACATTTCTAAAATAATTTGAAGTGTTATTGGCTTAATTCTGTTAAGATAAAATATAAGTTAATTGTTTGAGGATAGGGTTTTTGAGAGGAAAAATTCATAGAGGAGAATATTATTACAAAATTATTGTTTCTAAGAAGGCAAGAGTGGACTGGATCCAGAACCCAAGTGAAAAAATTGGCCTGAGATAGGGAAGAGGCATCTGTAGTGACATCAGAAAAGATCAGTGCAAGTAGTTTGGTATACTTGTGTGGGAGGTGATGAGGACATTGCTTCTTTGTCTGCCAGAAGGAGAAGATCTCCTTGCCAAGCCCATATTTGAGAAAGAAGTCTCATTTCACCCAGTTACAGCTGCCACATCTGCCCCTAGCTAGAATCAACATGTCCAACAACTTGCTCACCATTTATTTCATTACACCAGGTCTCCAGAAATAAGACTGTTAAATCGAAAGCATTCTTTTCAATTATTTATGAAAGGTCTGTAAGTTTTAGAAATGAAAGTACTAACCCAATTTTCTTTACCTACATTACTTGCTTATAAAAATTAATCTCTGGGGCTTCCCTGGTGGCGCAGTGGTTGAGAGTCCGCCTGCCGATGCAGGGGACACGGGTTCGTGCCCTGGTCCGGGAAGATCCCACATGCAGTGGAGTGAATGGGCCCGTGGGCCATGGCCGCTGGGCCTGCGCATCCGGAGCCTGTGCTCCGCAACAGGAGAGGCCACAACGGTGAGAGGCCCGTGTACCACAAAAAATAATAATAATAATAATCTCTGAAATTATATTGCAAGTCACAGGTCTCACAAATCCTCCAATTGTCCTTAAGAAATAAACTTATGGCAAATTTTCCTGAAGTTTATGTAAATCCAAAAATAGCTTCAGTGTTTTATGAGTGGAATGTTTAGCCCTCAGTACAGTCGATGCTAAGAAGTTCCAATAGAATGTAGAGCACTTGATAAAATACTCCATTTCTAGTACCTAAATATAAAAATTAGAGCCTGTTATCTCTAAATGGAGTAATCTTCAGCCACTTTGTGGCCACCCGAGAGGTTAGGTAATCTCTAAAATAATAAACCTTCAAATTCCTCATAGAGTTTAAGTCTCATAACTGGACCTGGCTGTCAGATGAGAATAACTCAGTTGACTCAGAGTAGCCAAAAAGCTTTTTATATTTCATTAAATTGCTTTCTCTTGCTGATGACTGGGAACCAACTTGGATATAGTGGTTTTATGATTGTGATATAAATCACTATCAGGAAATATTCTGATGACTCCAGATCACACACAAAATAATCAACATCGCCTGAATTGATTTGGAATTACTGAACTAGGGTAAACCTTTTCACATAACTGGAATAATTTCATTTCTTACTGGTGTAAATGTCAATTCTCTGAGGAGAGGAGTTTTTAAAGTTAACTTGTATCCCAGATATTGTGACAGGTCTCTCAGGGAATAACTCATGAATCAAATAAGGTATTGCCAGTAGATTGGTTTCATTGTTTGACCCAGAGAGAGACTCATCCAGATTAGCTAAAGATAAGCAGTCTAATGTCGAGATCTATATGGAGCAAGAAAAGAGGCAGAATCTCACAGAAGTTAAGTGTAGGATATATAATCAGGTTGGGTCATATGCAGAAACTGTTATGGGTTCAACATATTTTTCTGTGTTAAGAGCAAGAGATTATAATCTCCCTTTCCATTGCATTAGCATTAACCTGATTTATATATTCTCTGTATGTCAGCTGAGTTCTCTGCTCATGACCTCCAGGCCTCTTCACTCTCTATTCTGTGCATCTCTAAAATGTTTCATAGTTTGCTTTATTCATTGTTTACTGAGATTCTTTTATATGTCAGGGACTGTCCTTGGCAACAGTGAACAAGACAGATAAGTTCCTTGCCCTCACAGAGTTTGCCTTCTCCTGGGGGAGAAGGAGATTAACCAGGAATTCAAGATAAATATAGATTGTGAAAATTTATATCTTATGAAGGATGTAAACATGGGCTTGTGATTAAAAGTGAACCTGGGTGGGGCAAAGCAGGGGATGAGTGGTAGGGATGAACAGTACTACTTTAGATAAAGTGATAAAGTGATTTGGAGAGTTGAGAATGAGCGATGGGGCAAAGGTGTGAAGTGGGAGGAGTTTTGTCTGATAATCATAGCAATCGCTTAATCGTAACCTCCAGTTTACTGATAGCCCAGTAAGTTACTGGCAAAGCGCATTGACCATTTATTCATCCTCCCCTTACTGCTGGGCAATGTTCAAGTTCACCCAGCCAGGGAAGCCCTATGCTTTCAATTTAATTCCTTTATCAATTCTGTGCTTTGTGGCTCTTAGGAGATTTGTGGCTTTTAGGAGATTAG
This sequence comes from Phocoena phocoena, assembly GCF_963924675.1. Taxonomy (NCBI): domain Eukaryota; kingdom Metazoa; phylum Chordata; class Mammalia; order Artiodactyla; family Phocoenidae; genus Phocoena; species Phocoena phocoena. The sequence goes on along the minus strand of NC_089221.1, from coordinate 67,740,435 downwards.
AGTGAAGATGACAACTTGTGTCTGTTTCACTCACTGCTGTATCTCCAAGGCCTAAAACAGTTCTGGAATGAAGGGTTTAATGAATGACTTGCTAGAAAATAGGTGGACTATGGGATGGATTTGAATTTTATCAGTCTAGTTAGGAATATTGCGGTAGCGTGTGTTCAGTAGTTTTACTCCTGAGCAAAGTTTGCTTGAATTGTCTTGGATATGAAGTTTAGATTTGCATGATTTAAAAAGAAAATGCTTAAATTCTTGCTTATATTCATTTTGTTTCATATATATGAAGCTTCAAGACTCAAGAAAAATTAATGTGCCATATGTATTTTAAAATCCCAAACACTGAATATAGTGCCTATACTTAACTGTAAGTAGCTGTTGAATAAATGAATGAATGTGCATGTACATTTTTAGTTCTCCTATTTTAATGTCAGCTTGGGAAATTTTACAATATGAATTTCTCCTCTACTGAAATATATAGAAAACTTGAGATGGTTTAAGATCAAATACACAAAACTTTTTCAACTTTAGAATTAATGACAATTTTCAATTCTAAGGTTATTTTCCCCTCAAACCATAACTTTTGAACATAGCTTTCAGAACTTTTCACAAAATTATGTGTTCTATGAAATGAAAAATTAATTATCACAAATGTCACCCACAGAAAAGCAGTTACAGAGCAGATGAACATTTAATTAGTTTTTAGATATATTTCTTGCAATATTTTTTTAATTCATTAATCAGTTAAAAATAGGTAATGTTACTTAAACCTCCATACAAATTCTGGTGGGGTATATTTTTTCAGATTGAATCAGAAATAGACATCTATTATAAATGTATAAGAAAATTATTTCCAGCTCTAACAAACAAGTCAGATTTTTTTTTGACAAATTGGTATAGGTTTTCTCTTCAGAATCTGAAATTTTCAGGTTGTAGCAGTATGAGGCAGCTTGTCCCTTATTCTCTGGAGATATGGATGCTAGTTGGAATAATGATGTCTGGGATCTAATCACAAATAAGTTCAGGACTAAATAGGTATTGCTGCAACCACTGAGGGAGAGGAGACGAGACATACAAATAACAGCTTCTCTCTGAGTGAGAACATTACTTTCCGGACTGTTCAAACAGGGTGAGCACTTTCATAACGAGCACTTCTAATGAGAGCACAGTTGCATATTAACAGCTTAACCAGCTTCAAACTCTGCCTAAAATGTCAGACTCTTAGCAGATTTTTCTAATAACAATTGAGACGATTTCCATTCAGTCATTCACTCTACACACCTCTGTTTAGTGTCCAGGCACTGTTCTAGGTGCTATCTGGTTTACTCAATTGCAGAACAAAACATAAATTTGTGGTAGATAGAACAGAAAATTACACAAGGTTGTCATGTTTTAATATAAATTATAAGAAACATGAATTGTAAATGTTATTAGGTAAAATATTATTGGACCTCAGGTGAGAAAACTGAGGCTCATAAAGTGGTTGTGTCATTTAACTGAAGTTAAGCTGTAGGACAAACTGCAGAGCTGAGCAAGGATTCACCAGATAACCTCAGTTCTCCAGGAGTGTCACAATTTTATATGACTTTATCATTTTGATGGAAGTTATTTATTTTTATATTATATTAATTTTTGAGTTAATAATTAGACCTGATACAAAATCAACAAGTATAAAAAGGTTTATATTTAAAAGTATGCTTCTTCCATCTTCAGTCCACATGCACCCATATTTTTCCTCAGAGATTACCAGTTTTACCAGTATTTAAGACATTATTTTGGGGCTTCCCTGGTGGCACAGTGGTTGAGGGTACGCCTGCTGGTTTAGGGGACGTGGGTTTGTGCCCCGGTGCGGGAGGATCCCGAGTGCCGCGGAGCGGCTGGGGCCGTGGGCCATGGCCGCAGGGCCTGCGCGTCCGGAGCCTGTGCTCCACGGCGGGAGGGGCCGCGGCGGTGAGGGGCCCGCGTACCGCAAAAAAAAAAAAAAAAAAAAAGAGAAGAAAAAAAAAACACATTATTTTGAATATCTTATAGGAATAAGAAACAAACATATGTGCATGTGGGTATAATGTGCACATATGTGTGTGTGCATATATATGAATACATATTTGTCTTCATGCATATGTGCAGATGTGTATGTGAACGTTTATTTTTCTGAACAGAATGGTGGCTAACTATATATAATGTTCTACACCTTGCTCTTATCTCTTGAAAATGTTTCCTGAAGCCCATTCCATATCAAGATCTGCTGCAGATATGAAAATCTGAGCCATTCTGATTATAATCTTTCTTTGGAGATCTTTTTATGTTTCCTCTCTGAAAACTTTTGACTCCAGTAATCTAAAGTCACAATTATTAGTGTCTTGGGAGGGTCTATTTTTAACTGTTATGCTGTGCATGATATTTTGCATTTACCATTTCTAATGCCCAAGAGAGTATATAAGATCTGCCCTTTGTTCCTTGCCGGAAGGAAATGATCCTGGGTTTTAGACTAAATGAGACAATGGAGGGAATTCTTAACAGACAGTAGGAACAGAAACTTTGCTTTGGCCAACCACTGTTTATTTCTGGTTCTCATGGTGTTTGGGATGCTCACAAAGAACACTAAATGGTAGCAGTCAATTCCAGGTTGCCTGTTGCTGCATGAAATCCAACCAACAGTTTAGTTATCGTTCCTACGGCAGATTGCAAAAATGACCACTACTCTTCACTCCTTCCATGAGGAGGCAGAGTCTCTTTCCCCTTGAATCTGAGGTGGCCATTAGAATGTGGAAGAAGTGACCATGTACCAGTTCTGAGGCCGTATTCTTTCTATTCCCACGTAGAACTGTGGGAATTGAACTGCCATGTGAACAAGACCAGAGTTGGCCTGCTGGAGCATGTGATACTCTTGCCCAGTTGCCCCCCTTACTGCAGTCAACAGCTAGACAAACCCCAGAAATAGAGATGCCCAACCTGCCTGAAACTGGGTTGGAAAATAAAAACTGGGTTTTTTTTCATATCTAGTTTCTTCAACTGATAAAATATTCTCAGTAAACAAGATCTGGGGCAATGACTAAATCTAGGGTATAGACTATAAGACCCCTTTTTAAAGACATCTGAAAGGATTTAGGTAGTGTCTATTAGACCCTCTCAACTAGAAAAAAAAAAAAAAGTGTTTCTAAGAGTCTTTAAGGGACCTTTCCAGCAGCCTGACATGCCTCATCAAAGTAGAGAAAATTTGAGAGTATAGCTTTTGGTGAACAGAATTCGTACAACAAAATACACTGGAAGCCACAAGTTTTTAAGAGAATTATACTAGCAAAAGCACTGCCTGCTTAGAAGTAAGGGGACTGAGGCAGTTAAAGGAGAAAAGACCTTTGGGTCCCTATGTTTCTTTTAGCAAGAACTAGACTAGGAAAAATCCTTAAAGATATGTTAGAGGTGAGAGGATATCAGAAGTTAGAGCTGAAATCCATTCAGAACAAAGGGCTGGAGAAGTGATTTCTAAGGATCAGAACCAGGCCCTTATCAAAAAAATGGTCCCTGTTCTTAGAATGGGTAGGCCTGGTAACACCTGTCTCACTGGATTTCTGAATTGTCATGGACCAGTGACTGCACTATTCTTTTGTCCACCTCCCTCCCTAAATGGGAGTTCTTATGTAGTTTGTCTGTTCCTGTTTCTCAATTACCTATTGGGGTCTAGGAGAAAGACAGCTCATCTTTCACAGGTGTCTGGAGCGAAAGGAGGTATATCCAAATAGCTGCATCTAAAACTGATGTAGATTGCAAATTCCAGGTTTTGAGCCTGGAGCCATAATTTGTTGGTTGAGATTTTTAGGGATACTGGGATGGCAATAGCATGTATTGCTTTTGGAAACGATGTGATTAGGTCCAGAATAGCCTTTTTGGAAGATGAGAAACATATGACTCAGTTGCTTCTATCATCCTAGAAAAAGAGTTTCCTTGCTCACCGGTAGACCACAGATGCATGAGGGAGTCAAGCTGTATCCAGAAGAACTTCCCAGCCTCTATGTCTAGCATAGTGGTTGACCTACAACTGCATCCACTATGCTAGACACAATATTTTGCAATTGCCTAGTGTAATGCCCATGTTGTCACATAAAACCTTCCCTGATAGTAATATGTGCGCACCTTAACTCTGGAAATCATTCTGGTTGTTAGTCTTCTAGATAATGAGAAGGAATGTTTTCAGGTAACAAAGAACAGGAACTTGTCATCTATCCCAAACCAGGGTTTCTTTTTGGCCCTCAGGACACATGAGTTACCTCCTAAGATTGGAAAATGGGAGCAGATAATCCTGGACTCTCTGATGCTCCATGGAGTCCTGTCAATAGCAAATGTTACCCCTCCCTTAGTACTTATTAGGAGTTAGAGTTAAAATACCACCCACCATTATCCACCATTATCCATGAGGCAGGAGTCATTTTGAGTGTTAGCTCCTAATTGTACTGTAACGGTAAACCTGCTCTAATGTGTGGGCTCTTGTAATCAAGGAAATGATCTTGATTCTATGTCTTAATGAGACAGTAGGGAAGAATCTAGCATGTAATAGGGAAAATACTTAACATTTATCTGAACCACTGTTTTCTGATTTGTAGGTAAAACCTCTATTTAATGTGGGAATGAGGAGGAGAAAGTATCTAAAATTCATCTTCTGAACCATTAATCATGCCCGGAAGGGAACAAGAATAAAGCTAAGAGAGCAGGACTTTAGATACTCCAATTTATGCTTCACCAGAGGGACTCACCTATTTCATTTGTAATTATTGCTTTGAGTGGTAGAAGCTGCACAAGCATTGTCTCATTTAATCTTCACAGCTACTCAATGAGTAAACTATTATTTACATCATTTTATAAATGAAGGATCTGAGTCTTGGGAACTGAATTATCCAGTCTTTCAGTTAGAAACTGGCAGGCCTTTACTATAACACACACACATGCACAGCATAGAAGACAGTGCTATTAAAATTATCTTCCACCTCTACTTCCTAGGTTTTATTTAATTTTTTAGAAAAGAAGTATGCTGCTAAAATGTTTGAGAACCATTGGATCACTCATTATAGAACTTGTAATACAATATTCACTCTACATTACTTCAAGGGTACGAAAAAATTTTTTAAAGTACAGAAGTTTAAGAAAAAAAATTGGAAGTCATTATTTACCCACCTATTAGGTTCTAACTTTTTTGGTTTTGTAGCATGGAACATTTTAACATGTAGAACATATTAGCAGATACCAAGTTATAGCAAAGTATATATATATATATATATATATATATATATATATATATATATATATATTCATTCTGATAAGGAAAAAATAGTGATACTAATTGTATGCCAGTGTAATAAAATGCTAGGTTAACAGACAAAGTTACTGCATATGGAAAGACATTTTATTCTTTTTTTAAATTGAAATATAGTTGATTTACAATGTTTAGTTAGTTTCAGGTGTACAACAAAGTGATTCAGTTATATATATCCTTTTTCAGATTCTTTTCCATCATAGGTTATTATTACAGGATATTGAATATAGTTCCCTGTGCTATACAGTAGGTCCTTGGTGTTTATCTATTTTATATATAGTAGTATGTATCTGTTAATCCCAAATTCCTAGTTTATCTCCACCCTTTTCCCTTTGGTAACCAGAAGTTTGTTTTCTATGTCTGTGAGTCTATTAAGACATTTTATTCTTAAACCTTGAATTTCTGTGAAGGGTGATATTTTCTAGTTTTAGTATTAATGGAAAACACTTAAAATTTAATTTGCTGAAAATATTTTAGGAAAATGATTAATGATTGATCAAATAAATGAAAAGACATATATTCTCAGTAGGCATTCGTCCATCTCAGTTATACTACTCAAGGCTTAGCAACTGCATTCTTATGCAATCTGGAATAAATCATTTACATTTTGTCATAGTTTTCAAATTTTTGCAATGTAATTTATAAGTTAAATCATATTTGTGGAGGTGTCAGGTTAAAATATAAATAATGCATTTTTCAATTTGTGAAGAGTAAGTCTACTATGTAGTGAAAATATTGTGTTGTGGGAAATACTTTCTCATATACTTTTCACTCACTGTCCTCTTTTTTTTGCTGTGCCATGACTCAGTGAGGAAAAAAAATCATAATATAAAAAAAAAATCACCATCCATAATCTCTGGATTACTTCCTAGAAGATGAGATATCCATAAGGCCAGAGGAGGAGCTATGAACTTATGCCTTCTGCTAGAATAAGTCTTGGAGGCTTTAAATTCTTATAGCTTTTAGTAAAAAAAAAAAAAAATGATGATGGAAATAGTGATAACGGTAATTGTAATAAATGCATTATACACGAGGGATGTTTAGAGTATAAATAGATATTAGAAGTGTCTTTCCTAATGGAATTGAGGTTAAGGAGGTTAATTTACTCTCTTGTTGACATGGAGTTTGAGGTTGACGCTTTCTTAGCTTTCTTTCTAAATTTCACGATACTGTTATTTACAGTTATGTTAAAAAATTATGTAATCTTTTGTCCTCACCTTAGTGGCTACATTTCATTGTGATAAGGAATGTAATAGTGGTGAAATGGTCAAAATAGTAAAGGTAATATGCTCTTTTACTAAAATGCTGATAAATATTTACAAATCAAGCGAGATAATACTTCAGTTTATTTCATGTATGATTTTTATGATTTTAAATAAACTTCACTCTATATTTGTTTTGAGGAGTTCTCATTGCTAGGGATATGAGTCTTAAAAATCCTAAACCCACTTAGGATTATATTTTCTATTACTGTGTTACCTAGTAAGAACCTAGCCTATTTAGAAATTATTTTGGTTGTTAGGAAATGATGCCCATCTTTGGGGAAATGAATCATTAACAAAACCTCTGGCTAGCTGTACATGGAAGTGATATGTCATTATGTTTTGTAAAATTATGTGTTATCTAAATTATAGATCAAAAAAATCACCAAATTTATTATGTAAAAGAACTTTCACAATTTTGATTTTGTATCAAATGCATAGTGTGCCAAAGCACTTTAACACAGCTAAGGAGATAATGTAGGGTTATGAATTGTAAATACTTCAGGACGCTTGTATGTGAAATCATCTATTCACTTGGTGAGTGTTTATAGAGATCCTACTATGTGACAGACAAGGGATACAGAGTATAGTCGAATGACATAGTCCTTTGAGGCATTAACATTCCTATTTAATATAAAATATTCACTTCAATTTATGGATAACAGGCTCAGGAAGAATTTGAATAGCGAAATAAAGGGTTTTGTAAGCATTATTTTAAGCGTGAACTTTGGGACCCCATGTGAGACCATTTTGTGTCTCTATTAAAATCAGACATACGGCTATGGAATGCATGTGGCAAAAAATAACTTTTTCTTATAGTATATATACATTAAAAATTCAATTGATGAGGTATGTTTTACATTTTATGTTGTCTCCCAATAACGAATCATAACAAAGCATCTTTCCATCATAAGGAACTTGTCCTTTCACTGAGTATTTGTATATTGTTTATAATTATTGTAGATTCATATGTGAAACCCGAGATTATGAACCATAAAACATTTTTGGCTTTAACAATGTTTAAATTCCATGACTCAATTGCATTGATTTTCTTATTAAAGTGGAAATATACTTCTATGAAGAAATAATAAACTGGAATTCCACAACCCACTGTTTCAAATCTAATAATTTAATTTCAAGTAAAATCAAGCATTACTCATAAGCCAAAATATGTTTTTGCTCCAAAGTTATTCTACTCTAATTTTTAAAACAACCACATTCAATTATTTAAACACATAAAAACAATAAGCATTCATTCTAATCATAAGAGTCCATGTTTTCTTTTTTTTTTTTTTTTTTAGAAAATTCTCTTTATTCATATAATTATTCTAAGCAGAGAAATTTTTATTTTCACTTTTTATAACATTTCATTCATTGTTTCAGCTTGAAAAAAATGAAGTATGATGAAATTACAATTAATAGAAAAGATAAAGGTGCTGTACATATTACCTAATAATGCTCATCCACCATTAGGCAAAGTCTGAAGAAGTGACCATAAAGTGATGTATGATAGCTGTCCTGAGACAGACGAGTTCCTTCTGAAATGTTTTTTTTATTCTTAGATGCAATTGTGAAAGTTCCTTTTCTTAAGAAATGTAAAGAAGCGGGTCTTCTTAATGCTTTATTTGAAGAAATAGTAGACAAACTTCATTTGATTCAAGAAACCATGTTTTCTTGAGTCCTGAATTCTTACTGTAAACAAGACCAAATAAGTTCACGTACTTACTTCACCATTCCCTGACACTGTTGATGACTGCATGCCCATAAAGGTTAAAAGAGTGTTCAGCAAAATGCCTAGAGCAGCAGAAACTAACCATAGTACAGTGTCAAGGACATCTACTTATTTCCCAGGGACTCACTACTGAATGTAAAAATGAAAGTTACTGAATTTTTTCAGAGTCTTGTGCATCTCACGTTTTGGTGTTTGATGGGCGATATCATAACCTTGAAAAATCCCTCGACTGCAACAAATCTTTTTAATCTGGCCCTTTGGTAACTAGGAAATTAACAAGTATATGTTATTTCTCATGTTAAAAGTATTTTAGAATGATTCTGCCAAATTTTCCCAGAAGACACTCATTTAAATGAATTTCACTCTTGTAGTAGGATTATAGGGATGCTGGTCTTACTGGTTGGTGGCCTGGAATCACTATTTCTTCTCATGGTAGCATTAAAATTATTTCCCATTCCTGGGGAAAATCTTAGTTCAATTGCTTTCAAACAGTTATGGAGAAACATGTTAAAACCAGTTCAGAAAAAAAAAAATGTTGCGCAAAATTATTACAAAGACAATGGTTACAAAACAAAGTCTGAAAAAAAATAATTATGATCTGCTTTACAAAGAAAACTAGAAATCACATCTGTGTCTAGACCAAATTTCAAATATCACTCTGATATTCCTGACCCCATATCTAACCTGAAACTTACTAAGAAGTTAAACCTGAAACTTACTAAGAAGTTAAACCAGTCTTCCACTAAACTGCCTTGACAAGGTGTAGTTGTATATATAGACCATGTTTCTAATTACTCAATAGTGTTAAACCCTTTTAGCTTAAGTAGTTTAATGATTTCCGGTGGATGGCATTCATTCCTTTGAGATTTAAGTAGTATTCTAAGAATATGTAGCAAAATCAGGAGGAAATATAAAAAGCACCCTTAGTTGTAATTGATTAAACATAAAATGTCATATTTTTCCACTGCCAAAGTATAGTACTCTTTAAGTGCTTAGGGAAGCATGTCTTTTAGGTCACTTGGGTATCATCTAGTATGTTGTAGTCATACTAATTTACGAAGAATTAAAAGCCATAACCTGGAAGTTTAAAAGGCCTTTTTTCCTATGGACCACCTTTGTGCCAGCCCTATAGAAAATTCCTTTTAGTGAAAATAAACTATATCATAACAGATAAATCATTGCCATCATACATAACAAATCATGGTATAAACTACTTCCTAACATTTGTACTGCAAGTATAATTCTATAGGGTATAGTGTTATAAATGTATATGAAGAAATTTTTTGTGTTTGGAGTCACAGAAATGTGACAAATCTAGAGGTATTTTATTTTAGTGTTGTTGGAAATTTTGTGTCATCAGGTCTTTCTACATTATGTGGTATAATATTTATAGCCTTTTAGAATTGATTTTTATGAAGGAAGAACACATAAAAGTGTATATCGTTCCAGGATCAGTTAATAGAACACAGGTCTTTCTTATTTCCATTTAGGCAGGCTTTGAAATCCTTTTCACAGTCTAACACACCATTAAGTTATTGCTACTTGGAAATGAAATGGAGGTTATTACATTACGAGGTAGCATTTTTGGTTAGATGATTTTTTTGTTTGGTTTTGTTTGGGTTGGGTTTTACTACTGCATCTTACTGATGAGGTAATGACCAAGTCTAAGAAGCATAAACATTAATCTGAGTGAACATGAATCAGATAGGTAGGTTGAGCTATTATTTCAGCCATAATTTCATGGATTAAATGAATTAGGTCTGACAAATCCTTAACTCATTAATAAATTTAAGGATGCTTAATGAATATCCTTAAACTTAAAATTGCATCTTAAAGGTTAACCCTGAGACAGAATGAAGGAATGCCTCAAAAATCAGTCTAGTTCACTATTGTTTTTCTCTACAAATGTACAAGCTTATCGTATATTCATATACAAAGAAACTTTGAAAAGATAGAAGAAATTCTAATAAAATGGTGTAGTATTCCAAAGTGAAAATCAAAATAATAAATATGCTAATGTAGCTGAGAATACACATCCTGTATTAAAATTCATCAAATATAATGAACACTTTCTGATGTCACTACATTAACATTCAGCATCCACTAATGGAAAAGGAGCCAGTTTGCCTGCAAGTGCAATGATCTGTAAAAATTCCCTCTTCTCTCCCTCTCATCTCTCATCCTCTTCCTCCTCTTGCATGTCATCTTTTTTACTATCTAATGAAGTTGATGCCACACCATCTAGCAGTCACTCAAGTGGAAAACCCAAGAATAATTACTCTTGATTCCTCTGTCTCTCTCTCTCTGCCCCACAGCCTGTTATATTAATTGCCCCTTGGCTTGGCAGTTTGGTTTCCTAAATATGTCTTTAAACTTTTCCCACCTCTTCATCGTTAGTATCACTGTCCTTGCTGAGGTTCAAAGCATCCTTCTCCTGCACCCCCTTCAACATTCTCTTAACTACCTGCTTTCCCTGCTTCTACTCTTGGGCTGTCAACTCTGTTCTCTCCCATTGCCAGGGTGCCCTATTTAAAACAGAAACTATCTCTTAAAACTCTTCAATGGCTCTTTAGTTTCTGTAGAATAAAGCCCAGACCACCTTGTATGCCACAACTAACTAATCTTGACCTGGACTGTTTCTATCTCTCCAGACATATCTTCCCTCTTGTCTGCTTGAAATTTATGGTCCAGCTACATTGACCTGCTTACAGCTCTCCACCTACATGACATTGTTTTCTGTCTTCATGGGTCTTCAAATGAAGTTTCTTATGATGAGAATGCTCTTACCCCACTCTTCACCTTGTAGAATAATTCCTACAAGGTATTTTATCTTTTTAAAGATTCAGGTTATATATGTCTATCCCTAAGTTTTCCATTACTGAGTAATTATCCATGTGTATGCTTTCTACCCCAAGGCATCTTATCCATCTTCAGCTGTCTGGAACATGACAGGTGAACAGAATAAACACACTCAGTGCATTGTTGTGAATGAATGGTAGAGTTCAAATTAGTATATCAATTTCACAATGTTTATCCACATTAACAGAAAATGTAAATAACTCAACTTAATCTTCATAATTCAACCAGAGCTTAGCCACCTGTTGAAATGCCAAAGTTGCGGCACACGAATTATCATAACTCATTTAAAGCAATTTAAAATGTGGTCACCCTATAATGGGTGAAGAAAATGTGCTCCAAGAATGTGTTGCAAGTATATCTACATACACAGAGGAGCAAGCTATTCTGTGCATAAAAATGCAACCCTTAAAAACTACTGTGGGTCCTTTCAGGGTGAAAGCAAAGACCCTCACCTCTTCTCAGTAGACAGATGATGATAGGGTCCTTTCAAACTCGATAGCAGATTATATATGAATTTCTTATTTTAAAAAGTGCTGCTACTTTAATCAATCTTATGAGCAAGAAAATTATATTCATTGAATTTTAGCTAAAATTTTGGCCATTTCCTTTAACTCTTATATTCTTTATTGAAATTTAAACTCTTTCCAAGATAAGCTTTAACATGTAAGAGAAAAATATTTATATATTTCAAGTTTAATCATATATTCATTTAAAAGTCAGTATTATTTTCAACTTATACAGTCTGTCAATTCCCTGTTCCCATCACTGCACCTCTTCTGTGGCCTAGTATCATGTAAAAGCCAATGCAGTATTTGCTAACTGCTTGTGAATATGTCTTCCAGATAACTGATTTTTTTCTTTTAATGGCAGAGGTCTTGCCTTTTCAGATCTAAAAGGCAGTAGAGCTTTCATTAATAGAAAAATGAGGGTTACATAAAATCTTCCTACCGTTGTAACTGCTCAGATTCTATTCAAGTTAAATAGCTCTCCAACGAGAAGTTAATATGCCTGCTGTAGTGTTATCGTGACACAGCATTAGCACAGGGTCTTTCTTTTCAGTTCACAGAATATCCTGTGGTGAAGGTGTTGATGTTGGAAAGAAAAACTATTTCAATTCAAAGAAGGATGTTTAATTCATATGGGACTTTTTTTTTTCTGGTTGGTGAGTTATGCTTTGTAGGAAACATGAATTGAAAGTTGAGGAACTGAACTCTATTCTCAGCTGTGTCACTGTCTTATTGCTCTAGGTTATGTGAAGTCACCAAAGCAATTATCTCTTTGTTTTTCCACATAAACAAATAGAGATACTAATTTTTCCCACAAATAACTGGAGAGAATCAGTCACTGGGCTGGAATAAGAAATGGTTAGTAATGAGAAGTAATATAAAGAGGATTTGATGACTGGCTGGATAAGGGTGTAGGAGGACCTTCTGAACTTAGGTAAATTTTCTGACAGATGTAACTTAATATATGGCCTGAAATTGAATCTTGAGAAAGGCTTATATTTAGGAGGTACAGTAGAAGGATGTGGGGCTAACTAAAGTGATAGAGAAACTTCAGAAGGCTGGAAGAGGACCCAGATGGCAGCTGCAGCAGAAACCAAGGAGAATGTCTTCCAGACCACCCACCTCTTCCCTGATAAGCATCTCTCCATCTCTCTGACCCATTTTAAGGATCATCTCCTTTGATGCAGAATAATAGGTCTCCCACACCCCCACCCCACCCCTGCCAAACATTTCCATGTCCTAATCCCCCAAATCTGTGAATATATTTGATTGTATAGCAAAGGGGAATTAGTGTTTCAGATGGAATTAAGGTTACTAATCAGCTGACCTTAAAATAGAAAGATTTTCCTGTATTATCTGGTTGGGCTCAATACAATCACAACAGTCTTTAAAATTGGAAGAGGATGAGAAGGAGATATGAGGATGCATGCAGAGACTGGAGTGTTTAGATGTGAAAGAATTCAACCTGACATTGTTGGCTTTGAAGATGGAAGGGGCCTTCAGACAGCGTGTGGGCAGCCTTTAGAAGCTAGAAAAGGCAAGGAAATGGATTCTCCCCTGGAGCCTCCATAAAGGAGCCAGCCCTGCTGACACCTTGGTTTTAGCCCAGTGAGACCCACATCAGACTTCTGATCTCCAGAATTGCAAGATAGTAAATTTGTGTTTTAAGCCACATAATTGTTGTAATATGTTATAGTAGCAATAGAAAACTAATACAGGAACTTCCAATACAACAAAATTTCAATTTCCTTGGTACACTGGTCAAACTGTATTGTTAAAAAGGAAAGACTTTGGTACAGTAGAAACTGGACTATAGCCTTGACCTTTAAAAAAAAAACAACCAACCACATGGACTTGGGCAATCCCTTAAACTTCTGCACCTTACTTCCCTCGCCTATAAAACAAGGAGTGAGATTAGATGATCTCTCAAGTTCCTTGCAGTTATAACTATTATAAGCAGATGACTGAGTTCCTTCAAATGAACATGTATTTTTCAGTTCTGTTTTAGCACATGTAACCTTCCTCTAAGATTTTTGAATTTCTGAGAGAATATGCTTTCCCAAAAAAGGAATTGATTTCTGAATAGGAATTCTGGGGAGTTCTGAAGGAAACTGTGGAAGGGTATATGGGCCAAGAGACTCTCTAGACCTTTGCAAAATAGCAAATAGATGGGATTTTTAATCTTCTGTGCCACTGGCCTTGGGCCATTCTGAGAGAGTGCGCTCCCAATGTGACCTCCCTCCATTACCCTTTGTGTACCCCTCTCCATGTCACAGTTCATTGGTTCTGGGGTACTCACCTGATGAGGCTGCTGAATTTGCAACTCATAGGATCTAGTTTGACTCTGTTGAGCCCTTGAACTAGAGGCTGTGTGAAAGCCTCCACTAGGAGAGCCATATGTAGGCCAGTTGTGAGTAAGCTAAAGGAGTTGGTCTAGAAAGAGAGAGTAAACGAAGTAGATGTGTAAAGTTTAGCAGAGATGAAAGACTGTGATAGAGCCACAGAGGTGTACATGAGAGAAAAAGAAGATATGAATGTATGGCAACTGCCTAACTCTAGGCCCTGGGAAGACCCGGCTTCTTTTTATGCCTTTGGATGATATGGTATGCACCTACCAAGTATTTCTCCTTTTTTGTTTGAGCTCCCTTGTGTTGCTTCATTTTCTTGAAATCAAATAATCTCTGCCTACAGCGTTAGACCCTCACCTATTCAGTGCTGATTTTCCATGCAAATGCCAAACCATTTATGAAAGATCAGTTTAAAATGATCTCATGTCATTCAATGATCAGAACACCTAATTATAAGCTAATAGCTATTCAAGTACATAAATTAATAAGAATTTCAATTCACAGCATTGGAGTTAAAAATTGAAATATGTATTTCAAGATTTTTTTCTCGTATCTATTTCCCGTTAATAATTTGCCATTGAAAAACCAAAGCAGATATGGGAGAAACACATTAGCGTTGTTTACTAAGGGTTTAACTGTGTTTAGGGGGGAAAAGGAAAGAATGCTTGCCTATTGAAACCCTTTTGCTTTGCAAGTATTTTTACAGAAAAGCTTTGTTATAGACTTCTGAAGGTTATTTTGTTTATACCCAAAAATAATAAATGAGGATTTTTACCATAGGATACAGCTAAATGTTATTTATTAAACAGATATATACAGCCCTACATTTTGCATTCTAGTCAAATATTATACATGAATGTTTCAAAGATTAATATTCTCTCTTGAGTCTGTAAGAGATTGTGTCAATTTCTATTCTACCCAGGGACTTTTTCCATTGCTTTAGGTATAGATATATAAAAACTCAGGTAGAATTTATTGATGTATTACTAGAGTTATGGCAGTGACAGCTTGTCATATGCTTTGCAGAGAAAGTCATTAGCCAAATGCAAATTTAGGTCAGCTAACATTTCTGAATGATATTTAGGGGATCACTGAAATTATTGAAAATGTGCTTCATATTTTATCATGCAAATGTCAAACTCGATTCCTCATTCATTTATTTACAGTCATGTTCCCAAACTTACCTGAATATGCAACCCATGAAGATCTATCATTAAATGAAGCTTTCCTCCCCCACAGTTCTGATTCTCAACAATTGAAGTAAATCATTGTATCTCATGTCTTTAAATAAGCTTTCAGCCTCTGACACATACAAATAAATATTTATGCATATTAGGTATACATAAAGATATTTGACAGAGACTAAATACATGAAAGTATAAGTGCTTATAACTTTTTGCCTCGCATGCCTTTTAAATAAAATGTATGACCTGCACTGCATAAAGAGGGGAAGATACAAATGGCAGAAGTACTAAGAGTTCCAGGTTGCCTTACAGCTTCATCAGGGTGACCACACAGTGAAGAGTATGAGAGAATTAAAAAAGAAGTATACTAGCACAGATGGGAAAAGAAGTTAGGAAAAACTGAATGGACAAAAAATTAATGAATAGAAGTTTTAAGAAGTTTTGATGAGGGATGTATGCTGTACTTACTTCTACATAATATTCAAGAAAATCTAGAATAAAGAGTTACTATAATCTGCAAGCTTTCCAGAGTCAGAATGATTTTCCCTTTGTGTTCCCATGCCAATGTTAGACTTGGCTCAAGAAAAAGAGCACCTCATATTACGATATTTGAGATACATGCATATGTATATGTGTGTATATTAATAGATTTGAATGCCTAGTGCGTTAGAATAGTTTTATGTGCTTTGATTTTAAGAAAAAAAAATAGTGAGTAAAGTTATGTGAACATTACAGGTTTACATTATATTAGTTCTCTCAAAGTATGGCCTAGGATCAGTGCAAATACTTTCTGATTATTTCAACTTCTCTGCGGCTGATCTTGGCAAAATCCTGGTTTTTGGCAACTTTGACTTTCTCATTAAAAATGATACTGTTCTTCTCCTTTCCTCAGTCAATTCATTCCCACAATCAGGCTCTAGAACTTTTTACTAGAGCTCTACAACTCCATACTCTCAATCTTGAGCATCCAACTTTCCATTTATAACATTTTATCTTTCAGCTCACTCTCTCTAGCGTCCTAATTACAAAAATTCTTTGACTCCATGAAAACCTCCAATTCTTTGATCCTACCATCTTTTTATTCCTCCTCAACCCTATTATTCCTCAACCCCCTCCTTATCTGACTCACATTCTACACCAATCATTATTATTACTCCTGTGCACAGACCCTCCACATCTTTCTTTATCTCCCTCCATTATATTTTCTGAGAAAAATCCCAACTCTGGTTTAACCTAATTTTGTATTCTACATTTGCTTGAAGAAATACATACAAGTATGCTCTAAGTCAATTTATGATCACAAACCTTAAATAGGTCTTTGGTGCTTCCAACCAATCCTACTACCCTTTCTTAGATGGGTACTTCACACCTTCCTTTCTGTCCTCACACTATCAACAGTCTTCTCCCATACTCTCTACTGATTATCTTCATTCCCGTTTCACTGAGCAAATGGAAGTGGTTAGATTTCTGAGACTTCTTTTTTTTAATCCTCTTGCCATCAAATTAAGTTCTTTACATGTAATGCCCTCTGACTCTTCCCTTAGCAATAAGTTTTATGATCATTTGTTTTGTTTCTTTTGTTCATGTTTCTTAGTCTGTCCCCAGAACCCAGAATGATGATGGGAAGTTAGCAGCCCATAAGTAATTGTTGAATGAATTCGGTCTAATCTCTTATGCCCTCTACAACTATGGTACTGCCCTTCAATATCTACTATTTTATTCTTTGTCTCATCTTTTTAGTACCTAGAACAGTACCAACATTTGGTATTTCTTTGTCAAAATTTATAAAATATAAATGTTTGAATATTCAGGATATTTAGTCCCAGTTACAGCAATAACATTAGCTAACAGCAAATTTCATTATGCTCTGTCCATCTTTGTAGGATATTTTCTAATCATAGTTTAAGAGATTTGCAAAACATAAAAGTTGATCTTCAATAAAAAAATTCATAGCACTGCATTCTGTCAGAATTCTAACATATCCAAGTTCAATAATTATGCTTATCTGTAATTGATTTTGAAGGAAGTACTCCCTTCTCCAAGAGCCATGTTCTTTCATTTTATGTCTCCTAAACTGCAGACTGTGAAATCTTTCTGGCAAGAGACAAATAAAAACAAAAGCATACTGAATACATTCCATTCAAATCAAACACTTTGTTCCCATGGGGTCAGCTTACTCTTTGTAGGGTTCTTCTTTCTTAGTTCCAAGTAGACTCTATTTTTTTTTTTTTTCACCTTTAAGAGGCACAAATGGAAGCTCACAAATCACAAAACTTACCCAAATTCCCACATTCAAGCTTAGGTCCATAACCCTGGGTATTTTATTGTCTTTAAACTTTCATCTGTTTGTGAACTTCGTAACACAGGATTTAACTTTCATAGTTGATTTCTCACTGTAGTAAACTTTCTTATCTCTCCCTTTGACAGTTTTCTGACTCTGATTTCACTCTCTATTAAGTTCATTGATGAAAATAGCAGAAAGAGAAAGATCTGCCAGACTGTCTTTACATTTATTGACATAAATTGTTCAGTAGATTTTACTCAATAATAATTTCCAATTTTCTTGTATCCATTTACATCCATAATGTTACAGACAATTGACATCATGTCACTTTGCAAATAAAACTAAGAGCAAAGATGCACACTCTTAATAAACATATTAAACCAAGGCAGGTTGATTTAATTTACATGTATATATAAAGGCAACTTCTATATTGAGAACAAAATGAATTCCTGGAAACCACGTCAAAAAGTGCTATTCATAAATTGGCGCATATTTTCTTAATTAACAATACTGTGTTTGTAAGTTTTGTATTTTCTCAAGGCATTGACATAAATCACAGAGGTAACCAACAATGGCCAATAAAAACAAAAATATGTCCTAGTCCTGCTGGCTAAAGCAACATAGAATGCATCTGTAGTCTCTTCCATATAATAGTCATTCTCATATTTGAAGGGCACCAAAATGTACTGTCACCTGAATATTCTTTTCTCCAAATTAAAAATCCTCACATTGGGCTTCTCTGGTGGTGCAGTGGTTGAGAGTCCGCCTGCCGATGCAGGGGACACGGGTTCGTGCCCCAGTCTGGGAGGATCCCACGTGCCGCGGAGCGGCTGGGCCCGTGAGCCATGGCCGCTGAGCCTGCGCATCCGGAGCCTGTGCTCCACAACAGGGGAGGCCACAACAGTGAGAGGCCTGAGTATCGCAAAAAAAAAAAAAATCCTCGCATCCTTTCTATGCTGTTCTATCCTTTTTATATGCTAAGATTTTACTCATCCTTAAAGATTCCGAAAAATATTGCTACCTTGTTAAAATCCTTCACCTCCAAAAAGTAGAAAAGTAATAATAGCCTCTTCTGTGCTTTAATTGGTACAATCCTAGAGTAGACTTCGTTCTTCTCTGACTTTGTACCACAATTCATGATATCTTTGTGACTGCCTTTAAGGTAGAGACTGCACCTCCTCATCCTTGTTCAGGGCTTTGCAGGAAATGTAGGGCACATAATAGGTACTCAGCAGTGTGTTGTAAATTAAATCAAGTTAAGCTCAAGTGTATTCTAAAATCAGTGAAACTGAAACGTTGCCTTTAATAGGAAGAGACAGCTCAGGTCTAGTTCTGACTGGTTTGCATATGTATATATAATATTGTGATAAGATATTAATAAACTTAGCATTTGGGGGTTTGGATTATTTCTATTTTAATTTTCCAAGGAACATATATTCTTTGTAGATAAAATTAGAAGTACAAATGAACAAAAAGGACAATAATAAAACCACCTGAAAACCTACCACCCAAGGGTAACTACAATTAGCATTCCATGTGTATCTTTTAGGTATTGTTCCCCAGGTACATTCCTCATGTAGTTCTCAAAGGAGAAAATAAGAGAAATGAGGAACCAGGTCAAAATAGGTAAAGGCAAATTGCTGTTAATTAGTCTGAAACTATTATATTAGTGATACACATGAAAAGAGGATTTTAAAAATTTAGTTAGTCTTTATTTTATTTTATCTCCTACCAGTGTTTTCTATTGACCATATCTATGCAGTAAAAACAGAGTCAGATCAAGACTCTAATTTACTTTTATATTATTCTCACTATCATTCAAAAAACCCAATTACAGATATAGAATAATTTGGCTAAATTTCTTTAAGTTATCCAGTTAATTTAGTTATAATATCTAATACCATCAAATAATATGTCATAAAATTAATCACAAGTTAATATTTTATAGTTTTCATTTTGGTGATTAGTTTGTTACATTACTTAAATAAGAAAATTCAATAGAATTTTAAAGTGCATTAGAATTAAAACTAATCAAACATTTATGTGGTATTATCTAAGATATTTAACTCTTACATATTTTAGGTACTATGATAATTTACCTACAATTTAAAATCTTGTCAGGGCTCTAGGGTAAATATTACTTTGTAGTTAATGAGATTGAATGATACATATTTTAATAAATTCACTAATTTCTCCATTGATTGATCTAGATAATAAATGGTATAGCCAAGCGCTAGTTTTTAAAGAGCATGCTCTCGTAGAATGTATGAAAATGCTTTCATCCAATTCAAATATGTTAGTGTAAAAGCTTTAAATTATTTCAAATAACTTGACCACATTGCCTTGCTTTCCTCTGATAGATAATAAATAGGGTTAATCTTACACTGATCTGTCATATACTTATGACCTTATCCAAGGTTTTCATCCACTTCCTCTCTCACAGATGTTCTAATGAGCACTGTTCCTCTAAAGGGAAGGATTTTTGTCTTGGAATAAATCTTCAGAGTTCTATCTGTCCTTGTTGTCAAGTAGCAATAAGTGATTTTCCTAAAAAGGAGAGAAAAGAAGGTAATCCAGATTGCAACGCTTTAGGGAAGGAATTTATGATGAAGAAATGGGTGGAGTTGGTTCCCATCAAAATTTAAAAGAGTTTGTCTATAAAGGGAATGATTATAGTGGTGGGAGCAGATTTGGGGGGAACCATGGCTAAGCTGTCACCACACTTAAGCCCTAAGGATAGGAGGATAGAATAGTTACAGAAACCCAGATGTCTTGAAAGGAGTAGTGACTTTTAGTCAAGGGACTAAACTAACCTCCCAGGGAGGGAGTTGGAAGAATGAATACTCCACTTTTATTCTCCCTTTTCCCTTTAATTTCCTCTTTGCCAGACCTAAGGGACACCTGAAGCCTCAGGAATCCATTGATGTAATGCATTCATAGTGGAGAAAGATAGAAGACTAGATCTTGAAGGCAAACAGAAAATAACCAGAGTTAGTAAACATAAGATTTAAAATCCATGCAGGTAAAGAGCAAATTAAGATCAAGAAAAAAAAATGGTTTCTTGTTCCACTATGAGAGAATAGTACATATTTATGAACAAAGGAGATGTCATAAATTGAAGCAGATTGAAGAAAATGTGGATAAAGAGAATAGCTGAGGAAACAAAAATCTGAAGTCAGGAACTGCAACATCAATGACAAACGTTAAGTCCAAAATGATCAAGGCAATAGGGAATATATACATGTAGTGTAAACCTTTAACACAGAGATAACTTACACTGCCCTTTATACAAATGTAATAATCCCTCTGTCAGACCATTCCCAGTTTCTTTCTTTTATTATGTTATTTATGAAAACAGGTTGTCTCCCTGACTAAACTATTTAAACTGAGATCTATATGTTTAATTTAGCATATACATTGAATAACTACTATAGTTAAGGCACCGATACGTAACACAAGAATAAGTAGAATGTGTCCTTGATCTCTAAGAGTTAAAAATATCTGAAAGGAAGGAAATTCTGACTCATGCTACAACTTGGGTGAACCTTCAGGACATTCTGCTAAGTGAAATAAACCAGTCACAAAAAGACAAATACTGTATGATTCTACTTATATGAAGTACTTAGATTAGTCAAGAATCATAGAGACAGAAAATAGAATGGTGATGCCCAGGGCCCGGGGGGAGGGGAAAAGGGGGAGTTATTGTTGAATAGGTACAGAATTTCAGATTTACAAGAGTTACGGGCATGGATGATGGTGACGGCTGCACAACAGTATGAATGTATTTAATACCACTGGTCTGTACACTTAAAAATATTTAAGATGGTAAATTTTTATGTGTATTTTAATTCGATTTTTAAAAAGCAGCCATAGGGGCTTCCCTGGTGGTGCAGTGGTTGAGAGTCCGCCTGCCGATGCAGGGGACACAGGTTCGTGCCCCGGTCTTGGAGGATCCCACGTGCCGCGGAGCGGCTGGGCCCGTGAGCCATGGCCGCTGGGCCTGCGCGTCCGGAGCCTGTGCTTCGCAACGGGAGAGGCCACAACAGTGAGAGGCCTGTGTACCGCAAAAAAAAAAAAAAAAAAAAAAAAAAGCAGCCATAAAAAATATATCCAAAGGGAATACAAAATGTAAAACTGTTATAATTCAAATTAATCTGTGTAAGCACAGTATGAGAAGAAGAAAACCTTTAGGAGACGATGTAGAAGAGAGAATAATGAACTTTGAGAAAGAAGGTGAAAAAGGTTTCATAAAGGTGCTATCTGAAATGTGCTTTTGAAAACAGTTAAGATTTCAACTTAGTGAACAGGGTAAGCACGTTTTAGTTAGAGGGAATAAGTAGCAAAGAACAAGCAAAAGGAAGGAAATATGAAAATAAATATTTAGTTTGGGAATGGTGAGAAAGTTCAATCCAATGAACATAGCCTGCATATGTAAGGAATGTGGCATAAACCTTTCATTTCTTATCTAATATCCATTAATTTGCTTAATTTGCTTCCTTCTCAACAGGACTCTGATTTATTTGAGGAAGAAATATTCCCAAATTAGTAATGATATTCCCCAGCCACCTTGCAGTAGTACAGGTGTCCATGTGATTAAGTTCTGGTCAAATTTGTTGGGTACACTATGGGCAAAGATTCTTTAAAAGGAGGCTGATGTCTGGCAGGCAGGGTTTTTTTTAAATTTTATATTGGAGTATAGTTGATTAACAATGTTGTGTTAGTTTCAGTTGTACAGCAAAGTGAAGCAGTTTTATATATATATATATATATGTATCTATTCTTTTCAAATTCTTTTCCCATTTAGTATATTACAGAGAATTAAACAGAGTTCCCTGTGCTGTACAGTAGGTCCTTGTTGGTTATCTATTTTAAATATAGCAGTGTGTATATGTGAATTACAAACTCCCAATCTATCCCTCACCCTTACCCTTCCCCACTTGGCAACCATAAATTCGTTCTCTAAGTCTGTGAGTCTGTTTCTATTTTGTAAATAAGTTCATTTGTATCATTTTTTTAGATTCTGCATATAAGTGATATCACATGATTTTTGTCTTTGTCTGACTTACTTCACTTAGTATGATAATCTCCAAGTCCATCCCATGTTGCTGCAAATGGCATTATTTCATTCTTTTTAATGGCTGAGTAATATTCCATTGTATTTATGTATCACATATTCTTTATCCATTCATCTGTTGATGGACATTTAGATTGCTTCCATGTCTTGGCTATCATAAACAGCACTGCAGTGAACATTGGGGTGCATGTATCCTTTCTGACCATGTTTTTCTCTGGATATATGCCCAGGAGTGGGGTTGCTGGATCATATGGTAGCTGTATTTTTAGCTTTTTAAGGAACCTTCCATAGTGACTGTACAATTTACATTCCCACCAACAGTGTAGGAGTGTTCCCTTTTCCCCACACTCTCTCTAGCATTTATTGTTTGTAGACTTTTTGATGATGGCCAATTCTGACTGGTGTGAGGTGATATCTCATTGTAGTTTTGATTTGTATTTCTCCAATAATTAGTGATGTTGAGCATCTTTTCATGTGCCTCTTGGACATCTGTATGTCTTCTTTGCAGAAATGTCTATTTAGGTCTTCTGCCCACTTTTTGTTTGGGTTTTTTGTTCTTTTTTGATATTGAGCTGTTTGTAAATTTTGGAGATTAATCCCTTGTCTAACTCATCATTTGCAAATATTTTTTCCCATTCTGTGGGTTGTTTTTGCCCTTTGCCTTTTTTCTTCCTCCTTCCTGGAATGCAAATGTGAAGGGTGGTGCTTTAGCTGCTCTCTTATGACCATGACACAATAAGTATATCCTACAGAAGGCTAAGTGGAAGAATGGAAGAATCCAGAGTCCTGATGATACAATGGACTTGTGCCATTCCCAGACTTCAGTGTATTTTTGTATATTCTTTTAAAAAAGAATTCCCTGTCTTGGTTGACGACTGTGTTATGGGTCTCTGTTCTCACAACTGAATGCAGTTATTAACTGATAAATACAGAGATCAGACTGAAAAGGTGCCATTTATATTGAGTTCATAGAATGCATAACTCAGTTCCTTCTATGTTATAAACTCTGATTAATGATCTTTCAAATTATATTTATCAGATGAATTAACTAATGCATTAAAATTAGTTAATGGTGAAACTTTCCACAAAGCCTGAATGGCATAGGTAGGAAAAAGAATAAGGAAATTTCTTCTGATATCTTAAAAGAGGTTGTGCTGGATAAAAAGATGAATAAGGTGGATTAAATTCACACCTCAAGAAATATATGCAGTGAAACTAACAATACTTGAGTTATATTCCTTTAAGGTGAATATTTTGGATGGAAACTACTACATTCCAGGTATTTATGTGGCAGCAGCTGGGTAGACACTGGTCTGATCTTGAATGACATTTCTTATATGTTTTTATGCTATGATATTAAGATGATGATTCATCTCATTTTTAAAGTCCTCTAACCTTCCAAAAGTTATAATTTATTCTAAAGTTTAACAGCTCACGCTGTCAGGAATGTTTTCTTTATGTCTAGCTCACGTCTCCTGCACTGTTTTTAGAGGACATCGAGAAAAATATGTACCTATTTCCTGAATAAAAATCCTAACAAGGACAAATGTTATATTTCTTAGAAAAACAGCCAAAAATTATAGTGCTGTGACTAAGAAAATCATTTCTCCCAAATATTTTAGAAATACATAGAAAATGATTGGAAGAAGGGAGACCTTAATGATCAATTGATACAGCGTCACTCTACTCTCTTCCATCATCATCATTATTGAGTTCTTTTTTTTTAAATTTTGGTTGCACTGGGTCGAGTTGCAGCTCACAGGCTCATTAGTTGTGGCACATGGGATCCTTAGTTTTGGCACATGGCTCCTTAGTTGTGGCATGCAAACTCTTGGTTGCAGCATGCATGTGGGATCTAGGTCCCTGACCAGGGATCAAACCTGGGCCCGCTGCATTAGGAGTGTGGATTCTTAACCACTGCACAACCAGGGAAGTCCCCATTATTGAGTTCTTATGCAAAAGTACTGTTACATAGTAACATAATCCAATTAAGCACCTGTGAACTGTCTAAAATGGATATGTGGAATGTTACATAAAAGTTTGACTGATCTCACTATGGAGAACAGTATGGAGGTTCCTTAAAAAACTAAAAATAGAGCTACTATATGACCCAACAATCCCACTCCTGGGCATATAACCTGAGAAAACCGTAATTCAAAATGATACATGCACCCCAGTGTTCATTGCAGCACTATTTACAATAGCCAGGACATGGAAGCAACCTAAATGTCCATCAGCAGAGGAATGGGTAAAGAAGATGTGATACATGTATACAATGGAATATTACTTGGCCATAAAAAGAAGTGAAATTGGGTCATTTGTAGAGACATGGATGGACCTAGAGACTGTCATACAGATGAAGTAAGTCAGAAAGAGAAAAATAGATATCATATATTAATGCATATATGTGGAACCTAGAAAAATGGTATAGATAAACTTATTTGCAGAGCAGAAATAGAGACACAGACACAGAGAACAAACATATGGATACCAAGGGAAGGAGGAGAGGGGGTGGGATGGAGTGGGAGATTGGGATTGACATATATACAGTACTATGTATAAAATAGGTAACTAATGAGGCCAGACTGTGTAGCACAGGGAACTCTACTCAGTGCTCTGTGGTGACCTAAATGGGAAGGAAATCCAAGGAGGAGGGGCTTTAGGTATATGTGTGGCTGATTCATTTTGCTGTATAGCAGAAACTAACAACATTGTAAAGCAGCTATACTCCAATAAAAAGTAATTTGGCTGATCTTTACCAACTCAACCTTGTAACTTTATACTGTTGACACCTTTTAAAAATGTAATATTCTGAAATAGATATATTTCTTCATTATGTTTATATATGTACATGTATATACATACATATAAATATATACATGCATAATGCAAACTAAATTATTTATTCATGACACATTAGATGCTTCAGATACAGGGCACTTTAGCAGCTATTCTCGTTGACATAAAGAAGAGACAGGTGTGATTCAGTACAGTTATCAGTATATTCAGAGCAATTTCATAAAACACTGAAATATATCTGAGAAATCAAGAGACCATATCTACAAATGTAGTGTATTATGAAATGTGAGCTAATTTTGCTTGTAAGAGGAAGAAGCCAATGTACTTTACAAAATAACATCATCCTATTGCATTATACTTTTTTGTTAAATAAACTATTTAAAGCACACAGGACAGAGCCTGGCATGAAGTAGTTACTAAAAATTATGTATTAATTGCACTTTCCATTAGTATCCCACACACCTCCAGTTACAAATAGCAAGTGATGTCAGTGCTTAATCTTTCTAAAACATATCTTTTGGCATTCCACTTCCGTAATCAACAGCTTATTTGCTCATTTATTTTTTGTTCTAAAATCAAAGTATTTGATCAGACCCCACAGCTCTCCACACTCTGCTCCTCCCAGCTATTTAACATTATCTTTACTCTAACATTAGCCCTTCAGTCCTGTCTTCTCACTGCCTTCATGAATGCCACATCCATTTCCACTGCTCTATGTTTACTCATGCTATTTCTGACACCTGAAATGCTTTCCATCTATAGAACCCATTTATCAAATCATAATCTTTCCAATCATAGTTTCTACCATTGTGTGACAACCATTATTAACTATCACACTCTACACAAACTCTTCCATCTTGGACTCAATGTTTTACTTGTAATTACCACCAAAGAACTTAATATTTTATTGATTATTATTAATATTTTATAGATTAAATAGTAACGTATTAAGTATGATTTTTAAAATGTTCATGAATAGAATGAAATGGATGAGATCCTGGGTCGTTCGTTCATTCACACTTATCAAGTATTAATTGAAAGACAATTTGTACCAGTCACTATTTTAGATACTTGCATCAAAATATCTGTCAGAGGGGAAGAAGATCCCTATCTGTACAAAACTTATAACTAATGAGGAGAGAGAAATATTTACCAATAAGTGTTAAAATGAGTAGATTATCTAGTAAATTACAAATGAGAAGTAGTACCATGTGGAAAAACAGAGTAAAGTAAAAGTAGGGTATGGGGAATGTGAAGTTATATCCTGGTTGAGAAGTTTGAGCACTGAATTGGGAGTTATTTAAAAAGTGGAGATCGAATAAACAATTCTTTTAAGGAGCTGACCTGTAAAAGCAAAGATAAATGGGACGCTAATCAGAAAGGAGAGCAAACCCTAAAAGAATATATTAGTTGTTACTTAGTTAAGTTGGGATATAACTGAAAATATGGACTACTTCCAATTGCCAATTGGAATTAGAGACAGGACAACATGATGATTAGTTGGACAATGGGAGCAGAGACCATAATGTGAGCTGACCACACTAGAGTAAATGCCTATTGAGATTGCTTTGAGATAAGCAAAGCATGAGGTTCCCACCTCGATTTGATCTTATCAATGTGTATTTGGCCACATTGGAAATCCTATATTTTTTCTCCTTTGTTATGTTATGAAAGGTTAATATAAGATAAATAAAGGAAATGAGTCTGTACACCATTAATTTTCTCTGTTGCTTTTATAGAACTTGTTAAAGGTAATGGGGAGCTACAGGGACACCTGAATATTTCTTTTTTTAAGTGGGGATTTTGAACATTTAAAAGGCCAGCGGGTGGAAAATGAATTAGGAGGCAAAACCAAATCCATTGACTGTGCTGAACAATGAACAAAAGTGCCTAGAGTGATGATGCT
This sequence comes from Phocoena phocoena, assembly GCF_963924675.1. Taxonomy (NCBI): domain Eukaryota; kingdom Metazoa; phylum Chordata; class Mammalia; order Artiodactyla; family Phocoenidae; genus Phocoena; species Phocoena phocoena. The sequence goes on along the minus strand of NC_089221.1, from coordinate 67,713,176 downwards.
TGCATCACTGTGGTGATTGGGAATCACAACAAATGGGAGGGATGTGTTGGCGGACTGCCAAAATGCACTTATGACCCTAAGTCCCAATGCTAACAGTCTAAGTATAAAAGTGTTTCTTCAAAAATATTTTAATAAATTCTTCAACTATGGCTGAAAAACTTGAGGCCCAATGAAACCTTAACGAGGTTAAGGGACTAGATGAGCAATTTCACATATTGTTAAAAGGACAATCAGCAATGAATATTTCTGCAATTTGATTGGAAAATTAAAATTAAACTAATGAATATGCTCATTTCTTTCTGAAATCTGAAAGGAGGCTTACAGCTGTATAATTTTAAGAAGAAAACCTACATGGGTGGTGGGAAATGGAGAATACATGGTAAATTTGAAAGATTCAGAGCTAGCATGAAGAAGGCTTAGTGTATAATATTTGTTGCAATGACAGATTTGAGAACCAGTTCTGACTCTGCCACTTCGCTAACTCTAAGACATTGAGTGAGTTACTCAACCTCTCCAAGGCTCAGTTTCCTCACCTTAAAATAATACTACTAATAATTGCAGTATATACTTATTGTGAGAATTTAATGCAGATAGAATGCACTAGCATTGTCCTTGACATGAAATAAATTAGATGCATTAGATGCATTGGTATTATGACTGTATTGATACTGGTGTTGACATTGATATTTGTGTTTATAGTGGTGTTCCTGCTCTTTGTGGTGTTGTATTGGTATTGGCATTGGTATCACTACAAAGTACAGTCTAAGGCAACTATTATGGTAATAAGAAAAGAATTAAGCCTACATTTTAGTTATCACAAGGGCTGGAACTACTAAGAAACAGCATAAGAACAATTCATCTTCAGAAGATGAAGACCTTTGTAATGAAATAAAACGGAAATCTCCCCCTGTCTGACAAAGCTATAACAGGTTCTTATGTGGATAAAAGGCTGCCTTCTGGGTCAGGATGGGAGTGTGAGCTAAAAATTAGGCATTATAATACCTGTTTGAAAGAATTACAGTGTATATTAAATGAATTAACGTGTCTGCCTTAATTCCCTGGAAGATTCTAGATTATTATTTCCCCGTCAGTCCTCTCTTGCTTATGTAGATTCCTCTGCTTTTTTTCCACCTACATCTAAAGGAAAGAACCGACTGCAGCCTGTCTTTAATGACACTCTTATTTTCTGTAGAAATAAGATTTTATTCATCCTCTTAAAACTAAAAAGAAGTCAATATATAAGAATAAAGAATATAACAAATTCTGAAATTGAGATGGTTATATGTAGTTCCTTCTGTATGAAACCATGGTCTTACACTAGCTACAGGCAAAGAAATGGCTACTACAAAACTTCCATTTATTCTCCTTTCCTTCACTGAGATGCTGAGAAATAAAAGTGTCTGTTAATTTTAAAGTATTTAAAACAAATTTGAAAGATGAAGGGGAAAAATGCAGCTGCTCAAAGATAATTTCTAATTTCTATAAAAACATGAGCTAAATGTTTGATATTTTTAGAAATTTGGAAAACAAGCTCATGGATTAGAGTTTTAATGGATGTGTTAATTCCCTCCTGAAAGCTGAAAAAAGGATTATGACTATACAGTCCTCATGAGAGCCAAAGAGAAGAAAATAAAGACTGAGGTCATCTATTTGGCTAATATGGAAGGACTGACAATTTTAGCAGCAATTCTGCATAATTGATGTAAAAATACTGGCTACCAAAATTATCAGGATTAATATTAATTTTCTGATTTCATTATATCCCTCTATCCTTCTACTTTGAATAGTTTACAGCTGTTAATATGTTTTTATATTAGTTGTTCATACCTGTATCATCATCTAGATAACAAGCTTGGGCAGCGATCATGTATTATTCACCTTTTATTCTCTCAAGTGCTTAGAAAATAGTTGTGATCAGTACATATTTTTAATGAACTAAATTATGCAGATTCACTATGAAATGGCCTTGAATTAATAAACGTTTTCATTTATTATAATTTAAGCAAAAGGCCTATAACTTCTATTTTACTGAAAAAATTATTTCAGAAAATACCTATTTTTTTCAATTATGAATCCAAGGAAAATTGGGTAACATTTGGAGTGAGTTTGGGTAAAATTTTAAAGAAAAACAAATCAGTTGCTTAAAAAATAAGTAGGTTTTTGTTTGTTTTTCTTTTGCTTCAATAAGTGATAGGCTGGAATAATGTTGGGAATAGAATAAAGATAATAAGAAACAGAGGATGTACAGAATGTCTGTCTGAATGAAAAGGAAGATACATCTTGGAAAATAATTGAATGGTTTCCTTAGGGAATGGGGAGCCAGCTCAGAATATCAGGATGAAGAAACAAATGTTCTGTGATTGCTATAGACTGTTGTTCCTGAAAAGAGTACCGAGATTAGAAGGTCTGTGGAAATGTGAATAGGTCATGTTAAAAGTATCCTTAACATCTGGTCACCTTAGTTGTAGTGATGTCATGGTGGTAAAGGATAAAGAGATTTTGAAAACACTTTGAAATCTTAGGTTCATGGATTAATTTCCTTGGTGCTAAGAGTAGGTATCACTGAAGTTCAGATACTGAAGTCTGGAAAGATTTTGTTAGTAAACGTCATGAGATTTATGAGGAATGTCATAGGCAAGTTGATTTTTAAGGAAAACAATTGCAAAATGTTATTAATAGTCAGTAGTTCTCTCTCTCTCTCTTAATGTGTGTGTGTTTGTGTGTGTGTGTGTGTTGTTCTCTTTGGAAACCATAATACAGATCTAGTAGTATATTTTAGAGGGTCAATTTACTTCAGAAAAGCAAATTTTTTTTAAAATTCAAAAATTAAACTGTGAAGATTTTAATTATAATTCACAATGTAATTAATAAAACAAAAAAGAAAATCATATGCTAATCTCAATAAATGTAGAAAAAGCATTTTAAAAATTAAATCATTTATGATTTTATGTTTAAACAAATTAGGAATAGGTTTGAAACTGAAAGATTCTTCCTTGAGACTAGGAATGAAAAAGGATTACTATTATTCCTACTTTTATTTAATATTTTACCAGTGACCCTAGCCAGTACAATTAAACATGAAAAAAATCATTAGTTGAAAGGAATGAATAAATTTATCTTTATTTGTTGAAGATCTGATTGTGTACGCAGAAAATCCAGTATATTCCAGATAGACTTTAAATCTAAATGTGAATGATGAAATATTAAACTTCTAAAAGAAAAATATTGAGTGTCTTCAATACACTTAATAAATAGTAGTATTTTACAGAGGACACAATAAGTAGTAAACATAAAAGACTGAGGAATTGGACTTCATTAAAATTAAGAACTTCTGTTCATAAAAAGACTCCAATGAAAGAATGAAAAATGCAACCACACGCTGGGAAAAAGATACTCATAATGCAAATACGCAATGAAAGATTCATATACATAATATATATTTTAAAACTCCTATAAATCAATAATAAAAAGAAAAACAATACAAAAGAAAAATAGTCACTTTTCTAGTCTGAAAGCAAAATATGACTTAAAGATGTCCTTCAAAAAAGAGGGTATCCAAATAGCCAGAAAACAAATTAAAGGTGTTTAGCTTGTTTACCTGACAGGGAATTATAAAGCACACCACAATTATATTCAACTACCTATGTATCAGAATAAGTAAAATTAGTTAATGGCTAATATAAAGACAGTGCCAGTATTTGAGGGTATTTGGAGCAATAAAAATTTCATACATTGGTGGGGGAAGTGAAAATCATTACGAGCCCTCTGAAAAACTATCTGGCATTATCTACTAAGGTGAACATAATATTCTTCTATTTTCTCAATACTTTTAGATATACATCCTAGGCATATCCCCCAATTCTCTTAGTCATGTATTTGTAGGCATGAACATAATACTCGTAAGTATAAACTCATAGGTATATAACTATTTAAAATGTGCACATATATGTACTAAAAGGCATGTACAAGGCATGTACCAATAAAGCACCATTTTGTCATAGCCACAAAACTAGAAATAACCAAACATCGTCACTAATGGAATATATAAATTGTAGTGTATCATGTATAGGATTCTATCTAGCAATTCAAATCAATAGAACACTGTTACATGCAGCATGAGTTAAGGTCACAATCACAAAGTTGATCAAGATAAATCAGACTATATAATTCTATTTATATAGAGTTCAAAAAAGAAAAACTAGTTCATGGTGATAGAAATCAGAACAGAGGTTGTCTTTTGGGAGGAAGAGGTAATACTTGGGAAAGAATGGGTGAGGAGTGTCTGAGGTACTGATAATATTCTGTTCCTTGATCTCAGTGTTCCTTACACAGTTATGTTCAGTTTGAGAAGTCAGCTGTCCACATACGTTTTGTGTGCTTTTCTGCTGTGTATCACACTTCAAAAATTTACCAAACTCAGCTAAAAGTAAACACTGTAAAGGTTAAGAATCAAAAGAAATATTAAATTGGAATAGTACACTTTAGGAAAACTAAAAGAGGAGTAAGCCATGTAAAAGTCATATTTTATCTTAAACACAAAAATGAAAAACAGACACAATTAAATTCTCTTTAAAACACAAGCCAACTTTTGCACTGAAGTAAGTAGGGAAATCATTTTCCATTTAAAAGCATCAAAGAATTAGAAAGAAAAGTATATTTAAATATATGTTAAGTTGTAGAATTATAAGGTTCTTAAGTATTACAATGAGCTTTTTATAATTTTTGTTTTATTAAAATTATTACTTAAATTTCAGTGTTACTCTTAGAAAATTACATACCAAAGAAACTAATTTTGGTTTCTCTGTAAATTTGTCACTTAATTATTCCTAATGGAAAAGCTTATTTTTCATTCACTCATTCAGAAAAAAAAATATAATGATAATAACTGAATTCAGAAATAAGGCCCTCCATAGGGCTAACCTCTCTAGCTCCAGCTCCCACCTTGCTGGCTTTGGCCTTCTGCCCTCTGGGCACACTGACCTTTGAGTTTCTTTGTCAGGCTCTGAAGCCTGTGAGAAAACTCTCCAAAAGCAGAGTGCTCCTATTTTCCTGACATCACAGTTGCTGTTCCAGATGCCACTGGTGGTTGATTGCTTGAGTTAATACCCCCAATTTTTTACCCCTCTTTTCACTCATGCCTTTGGTTAATGGCCTTCCATACTGACTGTTCCTGGCCATATAACTTGCTTTGGCCAATGGTAAAGTAGCGAATTTGCAAAAAGTGGAGGCTTGGGAAAGCAACTGTGCATTCTCAGTTCCTCTCTTGTTCTTCTGCCAAGCCTGCTAGAACATAAGTCGACTGGTGTAGACCTGAATCTCCTCAGTTGTCCCATCTGAGGCCACTCTCCAGCCGACAGACATGTAAATAAGCCCAGTCAAGACCATAAGAGCCTTCTTGCAGATGGAATGCTAAGAAAGGACCCAGTTGAGTAAGCCCAGTTGAGGCCAGAAGAAGCCCCTAGCCTACCTGCATATTTGTGAGCTACACTTATTTTGTAGCTATTCTAAGTCAAAGAATGTTGGGGGCAGTTTCCTATGCAGCATTGCTTTAGCAATAAACAACTGAAACACCATTACATACTTCAAAGATTCTCTCTGCCATACACAGCCAGAATCAGAGAAATGCCTCAGAGAAACGAGCCTAGCAGTCTTCTGATTGAGGTCATTCCCATGCTGTGTAATTCTGACTTTGTAGAAGACACCAGCTATAGACTCCAACTCTAGCATAACAACAAATTATAACCTGAAATTATCACCAAACTGATTGTCTTTTTTACTGGATTTATGGTTGAAAATATTCTCATTAAATACACATGAAAGTAGTAGTTACTCATCCCTTCCATAACACGTATCCCAACAATTTCTTCTGCCTAGGACCACCTCACCTATGATTTCCTATGCTTATGTTACATCCTCTCCTCTTGTGACTTGTTGAAACCTACTTTTTCTTTAAACTTCAGCTGACTCATCATTTCATGAATGATTTCCCTGACTTCCCTAATTAAGTCAAAGAGTTCTCATTTTACCCTGTGTTTTTCCTTTGTGGCACTCATCACAATGCAAAAGTTTTCATTCTTGTAATTTTTAGGTTAATTATCTGTCCTTACGTTGATTTTAAGTTCCATGAGAGTAAGATATTACATATGTTTGCTCACCATTTTATTCTACTGCCTAATACAATGTCTAATGCATAAAAGGCAGTCAGTAACTACTAGGTGAATGAATGAATAAATTTAATTTAAAGCCATCACAAAATCAGTGAAAAATTAAAATTGAATGTGTATTTGAGAATTTAATTTAATTAATAAAATAATTTTTATTTCTTAATCTTTGTCAGTGTTCTACAGTAAGAAAATTGATATTTAAAAATTTACCAAAAAAGCAAAATGAATGATAAACAGAAAAATCTTTAAAAGTTGGAGAAAAGCCTGTAAACAGAGTGAAGACATGAAAATTTGAGAACTTGTGCTACATTATAAAGATATTTATTGAAATATATCGTTCCTCAATAATTGTTGAAAATAAAAAGGTTGCAAAGAAACCTTGTACATCAAATTAATAAACTCAGTCCGACTCAGTTAAGTGGTAATTTAATAATGGAATAATACAACATTTATGTTAAATTTTAATATCATACATAATTATTTTAGTTTTTTGGATGACATCAAAACATAGTTTTCAAAGCAGACTTTTACTGTTTAGTGTCAATATGCATCCTTTTCCATTTGCAGTTTAATTAGATTTCTAATAGAAAATTGAAGTGGAGAGTTAGAATAATTATATGGATTATGTAAAAAACTAAATCAGCATCAACATTGTTAGTATTGTTAGATGTATAAAGGAATGAAAGGATATAAGTTTCAATATAATTTTTTATACTTTGTTATATTAGAATATATAATGTCATATTGGATTATATAGTAACATTTTCCTGCAACTTCTCGGCATAAAACTGCTTATTAGATGACATTATAATATCTATTCTGATACATCAGTATGAACTTTTCTGAGGCCATAATATCAAGTTGTAAAAAGCATTTAGTATAGTGATGTCAGCAAGGTGGCTGGATGAGATATCCCTCACACATATCCCCTCCTCAGCAATAACTTGACATCTGTACACAGACAAAAGCTCAATTATTTGCCTGTTGAGTTCTTAGAAATTGCTACAACTTTCAGAGTATGAAAGCTTAAATAAAATTTTAATGAGATTTTCACTTTTATTATAATAATGTATAAACTGTATAAAATATTAAAGTCTATTGTTAGCAGCTTGTTAAATTAAGGAGTACTGTATATTGTTTTTCTGCACATTTCCTGCTTTTTCATCAACACTTATGGGCCTATTCAGGCACAACAAGTCTTCATTTGACTCAGTGATTACCTTAATCAAAATCTCATTAAATCCTTACTATCCCACAGAAAGACTTGACATATAGTAATATAGTTTACTGATTTATAGATAAATATGCCCAAACACAAATTCATATTTTTCTATGATCTTTACTCTTAATGTGCCTTTGCTCTCTTTGCCATTGTAGATTTTTCTCTTTCTCCCTATGATACTTATACACTATTGTATTTGCTTGATAAAGAACTTTATTTTAATGTTATCGCTACCTCTAAAGAAAGGACATGTGTATTCCTATCTGCTTTACAAGACTCTCATCTTTCTTGGGTCAGCAACTATCTGAAGCATGTTTTCACTGCAGAAGGCAGAAGCCAAGAAAGCAAGCCCAACCTCAAAACATTTTTCACACCTTCACTTGCATCACATCCACTAACACCCCACAGGCCAAAGAAAGTCATATAACCAACCCAGCGTCTTTGGGGTAGAAAAATATTCTCTCCCATGGCATTGGATATTTGCTAAAAAGAAAAAAAATCTAATATACCATACTTACTGAGCAAGGAATTATAGAAAATGGAAACAACTAAAAACTTCCCATTCACTGTAGTTCACATATATGCTATGCAAGTCCACAGTGTCTTACTACATGCTTTAATACAAAGTTTAATTCATCTGATTTTACTCTAAGGTTAAAAATATTTAAACAAATGGTAAAGCTAAATCACTTTTTAAAATGAGTTTATGAAGCTTCTTACCAGTTTCCACATAGAAAAAATCCACTTTAACTCTCTGAAAACTATAAGATCCATAAATAGGTTAGTAACAAAGGTCAGGTTAGTAGTCAAACTCCTGATAAATTGCTTTATTTTTAGAAAGATTTTAGAGCTGTGTTTACTTGTGTTTACTCAAGTAAATGCTGAGAGAAAGGTATGATGCTGTGTCTCTGTAATACTTCAAAGTCAAGACAAGATTATTCACACTAAATGCTTATTTCTGTAGTTCATTGAAGACCCAATTCATACTGCAATGATCTAGTTTAACCCATTTCTTAAGTTCTTAATCATTATAACAGTTTTATTTCTACATATAAAATACAAAGTGACAAAGAAAATAAGAATGTCTAAAAGGGATAGATTTCTAGGTTTAAGGTTTTGATTAGATTTTTTCGAAAAGATTATGCCATAACTACGTTTCCAAGTAGTGTTACTTGATTTCATTGCATATTGAAAGTTAATAGTTTATAATTTTCAGTCAGTCAGTATTCATTATTTACCTATTGCTCAGTGATACATAAAAACCCAGGATAAATAATGATTTCTACCATCATCACAGAATCTAAAAAAGTATTTAAAAACACAGGCGTCTTTGGAAAAAAAAAGAAACTAATTTGGTGAGAAGTTTTATTGGACATATCCAATCTACACTTTAGATAATTATTGATTTTTATTTTATCTCTGTTAAGCAAGCACAAACTTCTGTAATTATATTTCTTTGCATCATAAAAAAAAAAACTTACAGAAGAGTTGCAAGTGCAATACAAAAAACTTTTCCTCTTTCTGGAACATTTCTGTGCCAGCATGCTGCCCCCAGCAGGACAACCTCTTTACCTGGGTTGGGCTCTGACTCCTGATGCCAGCCTTCCTTTCTACATGAAAGCCATCTTTACTTTGTCCACCTAATTCCTTTAGAATGGAATAATCCAAGGAAGGAAGGGAAAGGAACAGCTGTAATTATGCTTCTGGATTTCTTCCTCAGTCATTTTGGTTAAAGAGTACATATTGTGGGCTTCCCTGGTGGCGCAGTTGTTGAGAGTCCGCCTGCCGATGCAGGGGACATGGGTTTGTGCCCCGGTCCGGGAAGATCCCACATGCCACGGAGCGGCTGGGCCGGTGAGCCATGGCCGCTGTGCCTGCGCGTCCGGAGCCTGGGCTCCGCAACGGGAGAGGCCACAACAGTGAGAGGCCTGCGTACCGCAAAAAAAAAAAATACATATTGTGTGGTCAGTTATAATGTAACACTGAGGAACCTTGGAAAATATTATTCCAGAAAATGGCAATTCAGAATACCTTTGTTTTATGAATTTGAATACCCAACTCAGAGATTTCTTCTATAAAAATCTCACAAACAGCAAAATTAATCATGAACAGCATAACTCGTATCTAATGTTTGACTGCTATATATTTTTATATTATTATATTTGGCAGTAGTCTAAATTGGTAAAGTTTATACACCATTGAAGACATTTTGAATGTATATTTCAGTTAGCTTATGCTCCAGCATCTGAAGATAATTTTCATACATTTTATTACAATTGTGAATTATACTGTCATGTTCTTTAGAATTACTATTGTTCCTTTTGTTTGTTTATTTTTAGTTTTCAATTTTGAAGGCTAATTTAAAGATGTTAGGCCCCAAGCCAAATATAAATACATGGGGGAAAAATACAGTCTGTTCCAAAGTAAAACTATTTCTGTCTTTATTTCTGGAAAAATGACCTGTTTCTGCAACATCAGGGGCAAGGAACAAGCATGCTATTAGTACTAAGTGCACTTTCTACAAGTAAACCACAAAGTGCTTTTTCAAATCAATATGTTCTGAAAAATTTTTTTTTAACCTATCCAGCGGGAGAATCATTTTCAAAGTCAAAGGACAGTGGAAGATAATGGCCACTAGAAAGTTCCTCTTTCTTTCCATTTAGGATGCCCCTGTGTTCTCTCCTCCTGGAGACAAAGCAGTTAGGTATATGGCCCATGCAGTGGAGGAATAACAGCCCAGTAATCCTCAGACAGAAAGCATGGCCATGGAAACTGCTACAGTGCTGGAATAATATTTGATTTTCCTTTAATCCATTCCAGACTTTTTGCAGAGAGTTTTACACTCTGGTGTAAGTGTTATAATTTAGAGGTACTTTTCTCCCATTTTCCACTCTGATTCTCCTCTAATAACATCTTTGTATGTCACAATTTTGATAAACAAAATCAGTACGTATGTTTTAAAAATAATTTTTGCCTCACTGGTTTTTATTCAAAGGCAATCGTATAATATATTTCACTTTGCCTGGGCAAACTGAGCATGTCAGTATTTTTCATGTTAAGTTTTGGGAAGACATAAGGAGGGGGCAGATCTTTCAGCTCAGAATCATACAGCTACCAGGAATGTGGATTATAAATATTTAGAATTAACCATTATCCTCTGATCATTCATTGAGCAGGCCAACATCTAATGAGTATTCTGCCACAGAACTGTAAAATGTTAGCCTCAGGAACACAATGGTAAATGAGATTGCACCTAGGCCTCAGAGATATTCAGAGTCTCAGTGGTGCCTCCATGGAGCAGCCTTCAAAATGTTTGGAAAATTGAAAGTGAAATTCATTCTATCATGTTCTCTTAATATCCATGAGAAGAGAACATTCACTTTATTTTATTTATTTATTTATTTTATATCTATTTTATTTTTGGCTGCATTGGGTCTTCATTGCTCTGTGCGGGCTTTGTCTAGTTGCGGCTAGCGGGAGCTACTCTTCATTGTGGTGTGCAGGCTTCTCATTGCGGTGGCTTCTCTTGGAGCACGGGCTCTAGGCACATGGGCTTCAGTAGTCATGACACGTGGGCTCTAGAGCACAGGCTCAGTAATCGTGGCGCACGGGCTTAGTTGCTCCACGGCATGTGGGATCTTCCTGAACCAAGGCTCGAACCCAGTGTCCCCTGCATTAGCAGGCAGATTCTTAACCACTGCGCCACCAGGGAAGCCGAGAACATTCACTTTAGAAAGAAGTAAATTGTGAGTCAGTGTACCCAGTAAACATTAATTAAATATTAATAGGTTTCTATGATACACTGAAAACAAGTGTAAGTAGGAATCAACATTTGCTGGATTAAATCATAAAGGACCTAGAATCTTCAAAAAGGAAGGTTATAGATTCTGTCAAAATAGACTTCTCTGCCTTAACGTAAGCCATCATATCTCAGTTGTCAAAGAGTCAGAGAATTAATGCAATATGTGATGACTGGAATCTTGACTCATTCTTGTCTCTTGTTTCCTTAACTGAGGAAGTTTTGAAATATCTGCTTTGTTTTTATTGAAGTACAGTTGATTTACAATGTTGTGTTAGTTTCAGGTGTATAGCAAAGGGATTCAGTTATACATATCTATTCTTTTTCAGATTCTTCTCCCTTATAGGTTATTACAAAATGCTGAGTATAGTTCCCGATGCTACACAGTAGGTCCTTGTCGGTTATCTATTTTATATGTAGTAGTGCGTATATGTTAATCTCAAACTCCTAATTTATCCCTCCCCTACTTTCCCCTTTGGTAACCATAACTTTGTTTTTTATGTGTTTGCATCTATATCTGTTTTGTAAATAAGTTCATTTCTATCTTTTTTTTAGATTCCACATATAAGCAAGATCATACGATATTTGTCTTTCTCTGTCTGATTTACTTCACTTAGTATGATAATCTCTAGGTCCATCCATGTTGTTGAAATGGCATAATTTCATTCTTTTTTCTATGGCTGAGTAGCATTCCATTGTGTGTAGATATCACATTTTCTTTATCCATTCATCTGTTAATGGACATTTAGGTTGTTTCCATTTCCTGACTATTGTAAATAGTGCTGCAATGAACATTGAGGTGCATGTACATTTTTGAATTATGGCTTTCTCTGGATATACGCCCAGGAGTAGGATTGCAGGATCATATGGTAGCTCTATTTTTTTAGTTTTTAAAGGAACCTCCATACTCTTCTCCATAGTGGCTGTACCGATTTACATTTCCACCAACCGTGTAGGAGTGTTCTCTTTTCTGCGTAACCTCTCCAGCATTTATTATCTGTAAGACTTTTTATTAAAGAAAAAAGTTGTGTATGGGGGTGGGGAGAAGGAAATCTTGCCATTTAAGACAATATAAATGGACCTTGTGGGTGTTATGCTAAGGGAAGTAAGTCAGACAGACAAAGAGAAATACTGTATGGTCTCACTTATTTGTAGAATCTAAAAAGACAAGGTCGTAGGAACAGAGGGTATAATGGTGATTACCAGGCACTAGGGGAGAGGTGAAATAGAGATGTTGGTCAAACAGTACAGACTTCAGCTATGAGATGAATAAGTCCTGGGGATCTAATGTGCTGTATGGTGACTAAATTTAATAATGCTCTATTATATACTTTAAAGTCACTGAGAGAGTAGATCTTATGTTCTCATCACACACACAAAAAGTGGTAATAATGTGAGGTGATACAAGGGTTAACTAACCATTGCGATGTTCACTTTACAATAAATATATGTATCAAATTACCATATTGTACACCTTAAACTTACACAATGTTATTTATCAGTTATATCTCAGTAAAGCTGAGAAAAACTAAAGTCATAGAACCCAATAAAAGAAAGCTCCATGAGGTCAGGAAGCTGGCTGTTTTGTTGTTGTTCATTTTGTTTTGTTTTTTAAACCTTATATCTTCAGTACCAAGCAGCCTTTCACATAGTATGGATTGAATTGGTGCAATAAACAAAGTAGGCGTTTTTGGTGGTTTGTTGTGGTACATAGTATGTATTGAGTAGGTATATAAATATAGTAAACTTTTTATTTATTGTGAGATTTTTTTATTATTTTCCTTGGTTTATTTTTATGTTTGTTGTTTGCATGCTTGTATTTGCACATGAATGTTGAACTAACTTAGTTTATAAATGAGGGTACTAAAGCCCAGAGAAATTAAAAGAATTATCCAGATTTAAACATTTCAACTACAGCAACAGTTTGATCTAATCTTTTAATATGTATCCTTTATAGGGATAATAATTTCCTCCACAATCCACTCTTGATTCCTTACCTCTTTTATGTAATAAAAGAAACAAAAGATATCTCCTGTAAGCAACATATGTAAAGATTTTAATAAAGGGCATATAAGAATTATCAAATTGCTTGTCAATGTATTACTATCACTATTTTAAACTATTACTTTTTGATAGACTTTCCCTAGAAATAATATGATTGATTTAATAAGCATGAGCTGCAATTCTAATTCAACATATATCCCTTCTCTAAATTCAATTGTATATGGAGAAGTTCTCATATTTATTCAATAACTCAACTGTAGATCACATGTGTATGAATGCATGTGAGCGTTCAACCCAGATACATATACATAACAACATGCATGTGATTTAATATTGGTGATGATACTGTAGAAGAATGATCTAAGAAATTAATTAAAATCTTATAATTGTTTTAGTTGATTCAATAGTAGGGTATAATGTTATTTTAATTTTAAACAGTATAAGGAGAAACATCTGTAAGGATCATAATTTTAAAGATCATTGCACAGGTAAACATAAAGCTATTTACTTTTAAATCCTGAATCAATAGTTGATTTTTGAAAGGCAAGTTAAACAGCATTATATTTTAATGTTGGAAATTAATCTTTATCTCGTAATAAAGAAGATTTTAAACTTATCTAAGTATCATTATCAAAAACTAGACTTCATCATATTTGCCTTGCAATTATATGAATAAGGGGTTTTCATATTTTAGGGAAGTAATGGAGCGTGTTTAAATATATCAATCCTTTCATGAAGAACTGGGTGACAAAGAACTCACCATCTCCTTGGCAGCTTTGCACAGCTCTGAATATTAAAATCTTCTTCCTTTTACATGGCTAAAATCTGTTTCCTGGTAACTTCTTTTTAGTATTTCTTACCTAAGCCCCTTCTAAAGTGATCTCTCCATAGTGGAACCCACAGCTCTCTCCATCCTATCAAGTACTACTTCCTCTTCCATGTAGAAAGGATATCTTGGTGCCAGTGGTTATTCTAATGGTTTTTGCAAACCCTGATAATCATGGAAGCCTCTTACGGTTCCCCCGACTGCTGGAGATGCCCTTCACTTTGGGTATCATACTTGTTAGATCTCTTTGAGGTTTTGGCTTATTTCCTTGATTCTAATGGGATATATACACCCCCAGAGGTGATGGTTAGAGCTTGAGATTATCACAGTTACGCATGAACCTTTACCACTCAAGGGGATAACTTAAAATAGCTCTTTCTTGAGGAATAGTTTATCAGTAGGTAATCTGAGATATTAATTTTTAAAAATGCCCTCTGAAGATAAAAGGTTATTTTTTATGTGTATTTTTTAAATGACAGTGAAACATACAACTTAGGTAAACTGTCTGAATTAATTAAAAATAAAAAATTAAGCTTCTTTAAATAATTATGAAACCTAATGAAAGAAATACTCAGATAAGCACACCTGAAAACAGTCAGATATACATACTGAAAATGCAGACAAAAACACAGTTGACAGAATTCCTTTGTCATCCCATTTCTTATATTGACCAACAAAACTTCCCTTTCCATTGTAATAAAAAATCAGATTCTCTTGCATAAAATAAAGGAGGTGACTAAATACAGAAAATAGAGAATTGAGAATCAGCATCTTGTTTCCCGCAAAAACAATTTGATAAGGGTCATCTCAAGTAGAGTACTGAAGGCAACCACCTTATCAGTATTCCTAAAACCATGGCAGATTGATCAGTTTTAATCCTGAGCAAGATAGCATAACAAGATTAAAAGAGAATCAATAGGACAGTCTGATCAAAACCTAGTAGATACTAGGCTCTTCATACATATTACCTCCCAAACTTACAAGCCTCACAAACACTTTTATGTAAATATTATTCATCCCATTTAAGAGATGAAGAAAGCAAGGCTCAGAGAGCTTAACTAACATGCTCAAGTTTACATAATTAATAAATTGTGAGAAAGATCAACTTGTTTGACTCAGTCTCACCCTTTCCTTGACACCACAAGATGAGTCATTGTTTTTCCACACCTGCATTGAGGAAAATCCAACAAGTACTGGGCTCATTTCTGGTTGCTTTAGGAGTGTAGCATAGCTGCAAGAGCAAGGGACTATGAGTCAGATGACCTGGTCTTGGATTTTCCCTCCACTGACCTATAGAACTTTAGGTGTGTCACCTTGCATCATGGTATCTAGTTTCTTATATTTATAAAATACAAAGCCAAAACTGGATATTCTCCAAGACTTGCTCCAGATTTGAAATTCTGTGATCCTCTCACACACCTCTTTGAATTATATTTTCCTTTTTAAACAAGAGTTATCTGGATTTAGATAGTTGTATTTATTTTTCATGTCAGCTATTATAAATATTTGGAAATGTGATGTGTTTTACTCTGTAAGATATTGGCACTATCCTGTGATAAACCTTTCAAAGTTGTCTTATGCTAATATCAAGTGCCGGATTTCAAAATAAGAAATGTGTGACTGGAAGTCTTTTAATGCTAGTAATTGTCTTCTGACTTGGAAATTACAAAGTCTTTTGGCTCATGTATGCAGTTACATTTATAAAGCACAATGGCAGTGCTCCATTTTATACTTTTTATGTAATTCAGTGATTTGGTCATGGGAAGAAAAAGCTGGTGTTTGGATAAAACTAACAATATAACATAAAATATGAAAGGTTTTTTTTTAAGATGGAGGGTTATGCATATGTGATATTTGTATACACATACATATACAAGCATTCACACATAAGCCAAGTCATTTTTCTTTTTGAGACTGAAATACCATATTTCTCATATATTTTAAAGAAATAAAACAAATTTTTGTCATTAAAGTTGTGTTTTACTTTGTAAATAAAAAGGAAAATTTCCAATCCTTCTTCTTACCATTATTTATTTTAAATTACAATTTTTTTTTATTTTACGAAGGAAAAAATAGTTAAGCCAAAGGAAAAATTGCCTTCAACTCCATAATATAGACATAACTATTTTTTAAAATCTCTTGGTAAATATACTTCCAAACTTTCTTTAAGCATTTGTGTGTATAAATACAATCATACTACATATACTCTTTTTCTAATCTGATTTATTTTATGTAATATTTTATATAAACAAATACAAATTATAGTAGTCAATGCATCCAAAGTATTTGACTACATGGATATAAGAAAATTTATTAATTTTTTATAAACTAAAAATAATTTATAATGAATAATTTTTATTATTAATGATTTTCCCATTTTTGATATTGGCAATATGCAATAAACATGTGTATATCTATCTGTACTTGACTATTTTTTCCCTTAAAACAAATTTCAAGATATGACATTTTTAGGTGAAATGGTGAAGTAGTTTTAAAAGTTCTGATGTTTACTGTTAAATTTCCCTATAGAATTTTTAAAAATCATTTTACATTTGTAGTTACCTCCTAACACCCTTCCAAACACTGAAGTCCTCTTCTTAAATAGCATTTAAATGTTATTTGGCCACCTCATTTACATTTTTCCATACGTTGGTACAAAACATTCAACTATATGAATTATAAAAGTATTACAGATGAAGTCCCACAATGCCCAAGCTGATATTTATCTTACCCCATGAAATGTACACCTACTGTTTTTTGAAAATCTAAAAACCATTTTACTTTCTTTGAACTTCCTTTTGGGGAGCGACCTGCCCCCACTTTCAGTCCATGTGCCTCGGTGGAGCTGGTTCCATCCCCTATTTCAGGGATATGTATGTGACCCAGGCCACAGCCATACAGTACGTTTCATTTTCTATTCAAGAGAGATTGGTTCAGAGATGGGCGTGCTCCTTTATTTAGAGCATTCACCATGGAATTTTGCTCAAATTTATGGAAGAAGAGATGTTTGCATGTACTACACCCTGGGATGATGTGATGGCTACTGCTGTAGCCATTTCTCCACCTCATGGAACATGTTTAGACTGGAGTCAACACAGTAGCGGGCAGAACCAAGAGATGGGAAAAAGGCAGTGCTTGTAACAATCTTTGATCCCTGAATCCAGCCATTCCTGGGTTGTGAAAGATCCCTAAATTGTAATCACATGAACAAGTAATTCCCATGTGGGTTTAGTTTTTGGTTACCTGCGAGTTAAAAACAATAATGCTAACTGATACATGTTCAAATAAAAGTTTCAGTAATAGATTCATTTCCAAGTCTTCCAGAACTTGGTGTTTCCTTCTTGTTTCTTTCTATGTTCAGTCTACACCTCCAGCCACATTATAGACACACATGGTATGCTACTCACTGCCCTATCTCCTCTCTCATCTCTGGACACTTAAACATTATATTTTACACTTGGCAAAAACACATAAGCAGCAGAATGACGATGGCAACAACAACAAAACCCTCAATATTTATTCTTGAACTAGTATTTGTAAAGTCTCCTGTTTATCTTCAAATGTCACAGCTCCTCCAGCTGCATACAGACTATGAGCTTTTGAATGGCAGGTTGTGATTCTTACATTTCTTTCCCTTCTCTTCAGAGTCTTGCTCTAACAAAACAGGAACTCAGTAAAAAGTGTGCTGATGGATTGAAAACAAAAGTTTAATGACAAATAGAAGTAGCAAAGGAGGGCCTTTTCATAGGATATCTGATAGCCCTAAGAGGCCACAGATTCATATTAAAGATAAGATAAATTGAAGTGCTAAACTCTTGTAGGCCACACTGGCTACAATATCTCAAAGATTAGTAACACTGTGTTCCTAAACAATCACACACAACATAGACTGTAAAATATATAATCAGATAATTATACTAGTTCAATTCTATTTTATTTCTATTATTCACTTGCCTTTTAATTTCAAAGTTTATGGCTTTTCCTTATCTTTGAAAATAGAGAAAACAAATTTTACTGGAATCCTGGGTGTATTCTTGACATTAAAATAAGCGATTCATAGAAATAGTTAATATGTTATCATAAAGATATAGTTAAATAATTAGTAATTCAAATAATAAATATGTTGTTCTATGTTTAAAAAGTGTTATTTATCCACTCTTGACACACACTTTAGGTAGAGCAGAGAGGACGCCGTTATTAAAAACACAGAGGGATTTCACAATATAGCAGGCAAGCCTCAGATTATCAACTGCTTCATCAAGATTTCACTTGAAAAAAGTAGAAAACCCATGGGCTTGTTAAGAAGTACAGAAATGCCATATGACTGATGCTGGAGTCAAATAACTGGTATAAAAATAAGCCCTAAATAAAAGGAGGTTTATGTGAACCAAAATGGTTTTCTATTATTTGAAACCTTCACATTATTGTGTGGCTTATATACTAAGCGTCATATATTTTATTGCTTTTTAAATAAAAATGTTTTTTATCACTTTACAATCTATTTCAAAAGGCAATGTATGTAACATTTAAAATTTTTAAACTAAAAATTTTTTAATTTTAAAATATCTATAAGGACAGCCTTAGAGATAACCTTTGCTAATACTTAAAACTTTCCAAAATATTTCCTATGTAACTACAAACATTTTTATAAAAATTATGTCATTATATAATTTTGAAAATTGCAATTTGATCACTGAATTATGATTATTTTTCTGTATTAATGAATATTTTTCTATGATACAATATTAAGAGTTACTGTATCCTATTGCTGGGAGTACCATTATTTAATTAATCAAATATTTACATTTAATTAGCCTGTTAGCATTAACATTAACTTTTAGAAACAAAGCTCTGATGAATAAAAGGATAAAGTTTCCCTCTCTCTTGAATAAAATGTGCTTACCTCTCGTAAGCAGTTTGGTTTGGTTTATATGATGCCCACCATGAACCAGAATTTCTAGCCATCAGTTTGTCACTTATTCTACCTTTCCTGTCCAAATTGGTAACAGAAGATGCAAGTTACTCCACAAATCACTGAGCAACTAATTTATTCTGGGGAAGGACAGAGCAATTTTATAGGTTGCTCACAGTTCTCTCTAGAGGCATATTTACCTTGACACTAGTGAGGCTTAAGTTTCAGGGACTTTCATTTGTACCAGCTCCTTCCAGGGCCCTGGGAGGGACCCGGCAGTATGTTCATATGATCATATATGCTTTTGAAAATTTTGAAAAGGAAGGTTTATAACCATTTCTATTTCTAGTCCAACTCTCCCTTTGTCAGCACCTTCCTTTTTTGGTGGGTGGCATTGGAGGAGCCATGGGAATTTGGGGGATATTTTTATGAAAAAGTTGAGTTTAGAATTCATTTATTTTGGGTTTAATGCCATGTACTTATATGGCTTGCAGTCACTTTTACTTGTAGTAAGTAACCCTCACTGTTGTATAGCAATAACTCCATGAATATTACCACCACTTCCTAGCCTGACTAACCCAGACTGTGACAACAAGATACAGGACTAAACCCTATAGAAGTAACCAGCACCAACTGTATGTGGGTTGTGGAAGAGAAACACAGTTTTGCAAATATAGATCCAGAGATCCAATCTGCGGAATGTTCCTTGAAATGTTACACCTTGTTTATAAAAAAAAAGTTGAGAGAGTTTTAGAATACCAGTTCTAAAAGTTTTTACTGAGTAGGGGTTGTGACATATAAAGAAAATTACCTAATTATTCATTTAATTATTTTTGATTAATCATGCTAGAGAAAAAGATCAATTTTTTCCCATTCTCTCTATAGGTACTCATATTTTAAAATTGTTCTTAAATAAAACAGTGATCAAAAAGTATACATCCAAAAGAACTGACAGAATATAAGACATGTGTCAGGCTATGTTAATAAAATGTTTAATTTTGTGACCTTTGAAACTTTGAGATAGGTCTCAGCTTTTTAAGATTTAAAAATAATCTTGATCACTCTAAATGAAAATACACTTATATAACCATTTAAAATTACGTTTTAAATACATAATGAACAATAAATATATTTATGACACATTGTTTAAGGCCTAATGAGAGAGAGGAAAAAGTGAAGATAGAAAAGGATAGGGACTTCCCTTGTGGTCCAGTGGGTATGCATTCCCAATGCAGGGGGTAAGGGTTCCATCCCTGGTCGGGGGACTAAGATCCCACATGCCACAGGGTGCAGAAAAAAAAAAAAAAAAAAGAGAGATGTAATGTATACATATTCATATACTCTGTAAACATTTAGGATACATTCTGGAAAGGTATATTCTAAAATGTTAGCAGTCATTAAGAAGCAGAGGTGAACTTATGGGTGAATTTTTTCTAGCATTTAAAAAACATCTAGATTAAACATAAGCATTTACTTTAGTATCTTAAAAATTACTCAAAACCATTGTGTTATGAAGAGTATAAAACTATATTTATTGAATTAGTTAAGATTACTTAAACTTTACCTAATGCTGGACATTTAAATTGTTCCAGATATTTGATATAATAAATAATGTGATATACTTGATCTAATAATTTAATAATAGCTACTCTTTGAATTATAATCATATATAAAACTATATTAAATTAACTCCTTAGGATAAATTCTTAGAAATTGTTTTACTGGGCCAAAACTTATGAAGGAATTGACATTCCCACTAGTGGTATATGACAATCAGTTATCACAGTAAATTATTCTTCATGCTTTGATATTTACCTTTTAATTATTTTTATGATTTTTTTGATGTACAGAAGTTTTTATCTTCATTTTTATGTAGACAAGGAGATTGGTCACTAACTTCTTTCATATTTTCCTTAACTGTTTTTTACTTATTCAAAAATTATAGATTAAAATATTGACCTAAAGGTTTTCTATTATATGTGGTTTGATAAGAAAGCTAATTAGATTGAAAATCAATTTTTATTAAAAAAAAAGTTCAATTACTAGAAGTATGTTTATTTGATTTGCAGAAATGTTGAGTTACACCTGCATATTAAAAATTGGGAAATTTCATATTACACATCAGGTTTTGAAAAATTGGATTCTGGCTATTCTGGGCCCATAATCCCCAAGGCAACAACCAACTGTAGTTGGGCAGCTGCTACCCCCTTTAGATTGCATGCATTTTCCAAATTGCCACCACTCCTTATTGTGTTCTGTTGGGTCTATTTTCATTCCTGTATGTGCCGGCTTTGGCATAGTAGGCATTTAGTGTGAATTTTTATTTTAAACAATAGATGAGGTAGATGTTCACAGAAAAGACATCAGGATTAATCTGGGCTCTGTTTTCCTTAATAAGACTGTGCTGTTGCTGGTGTCTGGAGCAGAATTGGTTCCAATGTCTGTTGGGTTCAAGTGGCTGTGTAGTCTTGGCTGACCAGCGTTAGGGGTGTGTAAGTGGAGTACGGGGGTGTATTCTGGTGACTTTAGTCAAGACCTATTGGTTAGTGGAATATTTGGGTTGCACAGTAACACTAGTCAACAAAAGAATATCTTAAATTTAGTGATTTAGTGATTTAAACAGAACTGTGTAGCAAAATGCCTTAAATTTATACTTTTAAGAATGTATGATAGATGAGTGATTGAACATCCCACAAGTAGATTTCATTGCTGATACAAGAGAAATTAACTGAGTGAGAGACAACCTAAACTGATGAAAAAACTTAGAGCTCAAAGTGAGGAGGAAAATAGTACCAAGTGACAGAGGAGCTGGTAATGCTCGTCATGAGTTTAACTCTGCAGATTGATCAAAGAAACAGACTGATCAGAAAATTTAACGGATAAAAATGTTATTAGATGATGTTTCAAATTAAGAAAATAGGGTATAATGTTTAGATCCCTTATGTTGGTCTAATTCTGTGAGGTAGCTGGTCAATGCAAAAACAGCTCCCTGTTTATCTGAAGACATATATGCATAGTACATCTGGACATTTTTTTCTGAGAGAATCAAACTTCTCTTGACATATCGATGATGAAGTAAAGTTTAGGAAAACAAATTATACTGGACAACCAACACTCCTGCTTGCAAGAATTCTTAATAGAGGCTTATTCTGAAGAATGAAATTTAATAAGCAGAAAATAATTAAAATCTTTTTATTTTTAAGATGCAAGTGAAAAGCAGGCTAATGCCCACTTCTGATTTTTTTTTTCAATTTCTTCTCTCATGGTTGCTGAGGCCTCTGCTTCCTGTAATATACTATCTAGGTGTTTCGCTTCCTAACTTCTGCTGAGTGTTCTGCTTCGGGCCCTTCTAGGAATATCCTCCACCCACCCACCCCTACCCCGCCCCATCACCAACCTCTCACATTCCAATGTGTACTCTGAGCTCCAGTTATCCAGATATCAGAAGGTATCCATGAGGATATCCCTAACCTGTCTTTCCAGGAGGACGTTGCATTCCCTCCCCGCTTCCTCCACCCTCCTTTTCTACTTTGTCTGTCTTCAAAGAAAAGACAAAAATCAACCTAGAAATTAACTTCCTTTGTTAGACCTCTTAACCACAGAATTGTTTAAATGGACTTAGGGACAGAATCACTACTCTTTTTAAAGATTTATACAAAGAGGTATGCTATATCTTCCTTCTCAGCTTCAGGTATTTGGGAGGTTCCTGCAGGGGGCAGAGACTAGCCAGTTTATCATTTGCTTCTATCCGTTACTCAGTTGCTCACGTTTGCACAAGTCTGGTGCTGTAGTCAGGCTAGAATGCCACTGGAAGTTCATAGCATTGAGAGTTATTTAGACTTGCTTGGAAGTGCCAGACAAAGTAAATAAAATAAAAGGAATTATGGAGATTTCCAATTTCCTTTTCACCCCATACTGTGGGCTGAATGTAAGCCTTGGTCACTGTCAGGAAGTTATGTTTTATTCATAGATTTGTTTATTAAGGACTGAATGATCTTAGAAATTAGAAAGCAACAATACTCTAGTTGTTACCCTGGGATGTCTATGAGTTGGTGCTTATTGCTCCCGTGGGAAGGAATCCTCAGCCAACAGTGCCAGCCACTGCCAGGAGCCCAGATTTAAGCTCCGTACCACTCACTTCCTCCGCAAGACTGCCTTTTAGGGCAAAGGTGCCATCTGGGATTAAAATAGGAGAGCTGTTTTATAGCATTAAAAAAGGATTTTACAGAACTAATTAGAAGCAAAAGGACTGGCCACCTCCCTTGTTAGGGATGTAAGCTATTCATAGAATTCATAAGATTATTCTTCTGCATTTGAAAAAGAAAAATTAAAAAAGCTAAAAGAAATATTATAACAATACAGATATAAGTAAAGTAGAAAATAAAGCAGATAAAACAATAAAAGATTTTGCTATGGTTAAAAAATATTAAAGGTAAAGGGACTAGCAATTCCTTTTATTTTAAGTAAACTGGCTGAAAGTTGTAGATCAATAGTTTATGTACTTAAGTTATCAAAACCAAGGCTCTTCCAAGGGGAAAATTTCTGGGCCTTTTCAGTCATTGCTCAAGGTTCCCAGGCAGAGTCAGGGACAGAAACGAGTCACCAGCTTTAGCCATAGGCCAGAGTGACACATTATTTAATACAGGAATGGAAAATGTTAAAATAATACAAGGGTGTTTTCAGCTGATGCTGAGTCAGATCATCATAGGCAATACTAGAAACATTTCCACCCCTCACACTACACACTATTATGATGTATCCTACTCATATAGGAAGACTAGAAAATAGTTTACATATCAATATTCCTGTTAATTTTATTTTTAAAATTAGACAAATGCAATTTTAAAACTTTTTGGAAAGAGTACCTACCTTCCTTCTATCTGAATACACTTTTAATTTATTCATCTCTGGTTTGACAGTTTCAGGTATCCTCTAAACTCATCATAAAAAAAAAAAAAAAAAAAAAAAAACGCTGACTTTTAGGTTGCTTTATAATCTCTACTTTCAAATTCATGTTTTTTTTTCATTACATTATTTTATAGAAAACATTCAGGAATGTATTCCTTACAATAAAATGGTAAATCATAATTCAGCTAAGTGCAAAATTAATTTTTAAATTATTTTATTGATGATTAGATAACTGAAGGCCCATATTACAATGGGTTTTACTATAGCAGCCACAACTTTTCAGTTTGAACTATCCATTTCATTATATTTCAGATCATAAATTTCATTATAAATCGAGTTGCATTCCTATATATTATTCCTCAAGAAAAATATAATGATTAGAATCAAACTATAAATCTCTCAGTTCTCTAAGGATTTAGTGAGGCAGTGGTGAAATTTTGCTTCATAGTTTTTATATATGCTTTATGATTTTGTTCTTGAAAATAAAAGCTTCCCTATGAATTAAAGTTCCCAAGATCATCCAATAAAACAAAAAAGGCATGCTACCATTGTGTTTTCAAAACCTTATTAAAAATCTTTTGGTTTAAATTACTGTTTTGTTTTGCTCACCCTCAAAGGCATAAGGTCAAGATGTTATAATTTTCTTCACAGTGAAAACCATGGTATTTCCTGAATCCTTCAATTTTAATATAGGCATTATGGTTTTGTATAGGTTTGTATGGGAAAAGTATGGGTTAAAAATATTTAATCTAGTATTTCATATTATGTTAATACAATAATAATTTAAGACAAATTGCAACTTTAATATGAGAGATGCATGATATTTTAGTGAAGTATTTAAAATTACTATGTATGTTAGGGAATGTGCTAGGAGTATTTTGTGTTCAGATAAAAGTAACAGAATCAATGTCAATTTTAAACACATGAAATCAAATGTTATTCTCCCCATGGCTGAGGAAACATACCGTATTTCAAATTGCATTTGCCAAAATACCATCTATTAAAATATATTCCATTTGAACTTTCTTTTTTTTTTTTTTTTGATGAAACAGTGATTGTGAAAATTTTTTACTGACAGAGTTTTCTCATTAAGTTGTAGTCTTTTGGAACCAGGAAAATCAAAGAAGATCTTATGTGTTCATTTGTTTATGGAGACAGAAACATTTTTCTCTAAGTTTCATTTAGTTTTGGTCCAACTACTATGCTTGATGTATCAAACCAGAAGTCTTGTATATTTTAAATAAATAAATATCTGCAGGGAAAAAGAGAGGGAAATGCCAATGAAAGCTAGATAAAAGAGGAAATAGTCTAAAAGTGTCCTTTGGACTGTTATACTATCATTTCCCCCCAGTAAACCATATATTTAAATAGCTATGGGTATGGTGGGCAAAAAAGAATTTTTTATCATTTTGTTTTAAATCAGAAGACATACGTTGCATTCCAGATTTCTGTCAAATGCAACCTCAAATTTTACGGCATCCAATCCTGCCAAATCTTCACAAGCCTCTCTTGCTAACGAAAACATCATTTTTCTTTTTATCATATCCTGTACATTCATGAACACTTATTTCATTTCTACGCTAACAGTAAAGTCTTCACCCCTTAAAGTTATTTTTCGAGCAAATGTTGGTATATAGAAAATGACTGTACCACCTCACCTGGACCCAGGAGACCAGAGGCCATGTGCTGTGCCATAAAAGGTCATTAGAATGGTCATATCAGAGTCAGGAACAGTACAAGTGTGTCCATTTATTTAGCATTTATTTGGCAGCAGTTACAACAGTTTCATGGGGAAAAGAAATAAGTATGAAAATCTGTTAAAAGAGGGTAAAACTAATATTATTTTCAGATGATATAATTGTATATGTGAAAAATCCAAAAGAATAAACTAAAAAAACTGATATAAACAGTAAAAGACTTTGATAAAGTGACTGACTATAACATAAGTATACACACACACACACACACACAAATAGCCTTCTTATAAACAGCCAGTTACAAAATATAACTGAAAAAAAACATTTAAATAAGTACATAAAAATATTAAATACCTATGGGGCTTCCCTGGTGGCCCAATGGTTAAGAATCTGCCTGCAAATACAGGGGACATGGGTTCGAGCCCTGGTCCAAGAAGATCCCACATGCCGCAGAGCAACTAAGCCCATTCACCACAACTACTGAGCCTGTGCTCTAGAGGCCGCAAGCCACAACTACTGAGCCCACGTGCAACAACTGCTCAAGCCCACATGCCTAGAACCCGTGCTCCACAACAAGAGAAGCCACCGCAATGAGAAGCCCATGCACCGTAACGAAGAGTAGCCCTCGTTCGACACAACTAGAGAAAGCCCGAGTGCAGCAACAAAGACCCAACACAACCAAAAATAAATAAATTAATAAATAAATTAATTAAAAAATAAATTTCAGTTGAGTAAGAATTGTAAATACACACATGAAAACATAATATCCATAAAAGTACTATGAGAAAATATATGAGAATATGTTTATAAACTCAGAATGGTGAGGGTCTATCTTAGCAAAAAAATAAAACCTAGAAGTCATAAAGCAAAGGTGGTTAAATTTCATCACTCCAGATATAAAACATTTTAGCACAGCAAAATCAAAGCAGCTGTAAACTAGCTGGATAAATTGTTTGTCATAAATGTGACACACAGTGGTCTAACTTCTTTATTATATGCAGATTACCAATCAAGAAAAGGGTCAGCAACCCATTAGAAAAAAGAGCAAAACACATGAAATGTAGGTAACATAAAGAAAATGTAAATTATTTTTAAATATGTGAAAAGTTCCTAAAACCACTCAAAAAATATTCAAAACCATGAGATACCACTTTTCATCTGCAAGATTGAGAAGACCGCAAATTGCAAACACATTGTATCATCCGAGATGTAAGGAAGACAAGTTCTTTGATGTTTTATAGGTGGAAGGATGAATTCATACATCTTTTATGAATGGCAGTATGGCAATATCTACCATAATTTTATTTTATTATTTATTTATTTTTTAAACAATCATTTCTTTTCTTTATAATTTTATTATATTTATTTATTTATTTTTGGCTGCGTTGGGTCTTCGTTGCTGTGCGTGGGCTTTCTCTCGTTGCCGCGAGCGGGGGCTACTCTTGGTTGCAGTGCATGGGCTTCTCATTATGGTGTCTTCTCTTGCTGCGGAGCACGGGCTCTAGGTGTGTGGGCTTCATTAGTTGTGGCACATGGGCTTCAGTGGTTGTGGTGCATGGGCTTAACTGCTCCGTAGCATGTGGGATCTTCCCAGACCAGGGCTCCAACCTGTGTCCCCTGCATTGGCAGGCGGATTCTTAACCACTGTGCCACCAGGGAAGTCCCACAATTTTCACCCAACAATGCCACTTCAAGCAGTCTATTCTAATGAGTTTATCTTGCACATGTGTGTAAGATGTGCATTCACTGCAACATTGCTTGCAATCACAAAAGATTGGAAAGGAATGTCTATCAAAAAGGATTTATGTTATGCAAATATGATGCCAGTCTTTGATGCAACTTCAGAAATATATAATATTTTGGTGAAAAAATGTAAGATACATAATGTTTGTATAACTTAGCAACTTTTTTCAAAAGCACGTATATAATACTCTATATACACACATGTGCACAGGTGTGTGGTTGTATGTGTGTATGTATATATACACATATCTTTTGAAGGATACACAGCAATAGCTACTAGCTACCATCTGTTGGCCCTGGGGAAGCATCCCTGTGTAAGGAGGGAATGTCATCAAGAAGGAAACCTTTATTTCTCTGTACAACCACTTGTACCTTTGAGCTTTTATTATGTGCATGTATTAGTTATTGAAAAAATATTTTAGGGAGCTGAAAACTAAGTCGTTCAATGGGTTGAGCAGGAAACTGGAGGGAAGTAATTAGAGGCACCAGAAATTTCTCTTACTAGGGTCAGACCCTGAAGGCAAAGGCTCACCCCTGTGTAATGGTCCTGCATATGTTCTGGAAACAGCATCCATCAGGGAATCAAGCAGGGAAATACTGGGAACTCTGAATTTGGTATAAAATGTGTACTTTTAAAAATGAATTTTCCTTAGTGTTCATAGTGGAAAGATTTAAGGTTTAGAATATAACATTCAGCTAATATCCAAGGAATGCAGTTATCTTCATGGCAAGGTCCGTTTGTAATTATTTGGAAAGATAAGACTAGCACCAATGAAACAACTAGAAAAAAATAAGAAGTACTAATTCTAAGAAATCGTGGTTCTGTGGTGCTGGAATAATTTGGGAGGTCTGACAGACAGGAATTCAGCTAGTAGAATTTGTAAGAAGTCCTTTCAGATTGGGGCAACAGCATGAACAGAGGACTGGAGGAAAGAATTAGCTTGGTGTTATGGAGAGCAATGAAAAAAAGTGTTATGAGTTATGCAAATATTTTAGAGAATTTTAAAATGTACTTGGAACTCTACACTCAAGCAAGGTGTACTCTAAAATGATAAATCAAGGTCAAAGAGAATGCAGACTGTACTAAAAAAATGGCAGTTACAGTTATAGCCACTTAAATTGAAAATATAAATGAATGAGATAAGTTAGACCCCTGACTAAATAGATGCTACAGCATAATGGTTATGAAAATTGCTCCTGGAATCAAACCAGGGCTCAGATCATGGCTCCTGGCTCCATCCCTCATTGCTGCCTTAATCTTGAGCAAATTGGTTTCCTCAACTGTTAAATAGAAATAATAATAATATTTAATTCATAAATGTTGTTGGGATGACTTAGTGAAGCAATATATTTTAAGACGCATTAGTGCTTAGCATAGAGCTGACCCTCCATGATTTTTACCAGTAGAGTAAAGTGGTTTCTGGATTCAGACTGACACTAACTTGAGACCATAGGCAATTTACCTAACCAACCTGTGCCACATTCCTTCTCTCTAAAAAAGGGATGATGATAGTGACTTCCTGTATTACTTTTCTCTTGTTGCTTAACAAGTTATCACAAATTTAGCAATTTAAAGCACCAATTTATTAGCTCACAGTTCTGTAAGTCAGAAGTCTAGGTGGGCTTGACTGGGTTTTCTGCTTTGGATCCCACAGTGCTGAGATTTTAATTCAGAGGCATTTGGGATATTAAAGAAAATAGAGTTTTCTAAATGCAAAGTAAAGTTTTTAAGCACAAAATGATTTTTAAAATTAATAGTACTACTGAGTGTAATTTGATCAAATAATCTAAGGCGCTTCCTCTATCTAGTTTATTTATAAATATCTTTCAATAATTACAGGAATACAAAATGCTACCTTTATTTGCTGATTGACAAATTAAAAGACGAGTTAAAAATTTTTTTTCCAGATAATTTAATGGGGGTGGGGGATGGGAAATTGAGATAATCAGCTATTGAGGAAAATTCTTTTGGAATTCTGTATGTGATTATTGTCTCTGTCGTCGTCATCATCATATCATCATCATCATCACCACCATCACCACCACCGTGTGCCCACTACTGGCCTAGGCCCTTTTGTAACCACAATAATTTACCACTATGAGTTTGATACTATTACTAACTCCATTTTACAGATGAGAATATTGAGACTTGGCGATTAACTGAATTGCCTATGTTAAAAGAGTTAAAGTGGTAGAGACAGTATTCCAATTCAGACATGTTCTGTTCCAGAATCTAAACAAGGAGTCAATAGAATAGTTCTTGAAAATCGGTAAACTTTCCACAGTCTCTTTTTTGTTTGTTTTGCTGATACTTTATTCTGCTTTATTTTCAGACAACATTTCCCAAGTTATTTTCCTTATAGCGCTAAATACAATATGTTAACAGGTGTGCAGAGAAAAAGCTTACCTTAGTCAAAACAAAACAAAAAACCCACAAACTTTGTACAATGCTGGATTAACACTTTTGAAAAAGTTTCTTAATCACAGGACCTTTCAAAGTTTTTAATATGCTAACATTCACCATGAATCTTTAAGAGGCTGCTTTGATTGGCGATGTTTCCCAAAATTATTTGACTATGAAACTTTTTTTTTCCCCACTAACATCTTGGGGAAAGTAAGCCTGCAGAAAATATTTTGGGACCTGCTGTCTTCAAGTGATGTATAGATTCATTTTTGATGCTCTAGGCATATATTTGGAGAAGCTATAAAACTGTAGGTTGGATCATATGTGATTAGTAAAGGTCCTTTTGCACTTTGTGTGAGGTAAAAATTCTTAACAGAATTTTGCCCTTTTTCTTTTCCTTTTATAAAATGTCTATTTCTTGTGGTCCTTTAACATTTCTTATATTCCACTTCTGGACAGGCTGTATAGGCTGTATATGCGTTTAGTAAGAGTGAAATGAGTCCTATAACTGTAAATTAGGTAAAGTGCCTGGAATTTTCAAAATGAAAGGCTATTAATACATGATGATTATCAATAAGTGGGAAAAAAGGGGTAACTATGTACAGGGAGGTATGAATCTAAGATTATGTATCAAATTTAGATTGGAAATGGGACTTAAGAAAGTAGAGGTATTAAACTGGCAACATATTTTACAGGTCGACTACCAGGTAATACAGATGGCATATATAGTCACAATTCTAGGCATTTGGTCATAGAATATGAATTTTAGTGTAGCTTTATGCTCTCCTGGAGTTTTTTTTTTTAAGAACTTAAACTAAAAGAAAGAAAATTTTAGTAACATACACTGTTGCCAAAAAAATTAACTTTCTAACATGCCTACTGAGGTCATATATTATCAGAAACGTGGAAATAAACAGGGAATAAATAGGAAAATAAACAAAACTCTTGGCACACTTTTATTCTTTAATGTCTCATCACAGTCATTGGTTTCTGATTTTATTTTATTATTTATTTTAATTTTTCTCGGAGTATAGTTGATTTACAGTGTCTTGTTAGTTTCAGGTGTACAGCAAAGTGATACAGTTATACAAATACATATATTCATTCTTTTTTAGACTCTCTACTCATATAGGTTATCATAGAATATTGAGTAGACCTCCCTGCGCTATACAGTAGGTCCTTATTTGTTACCTGTCATATGTATAGTAGTGTGTGTCTGTTCGTTTTTGAGATTTAGTACTATGTTTTAGAAATAATACCTTAAAAGTAATATTAAACATCTCACTTCAAAAAGTTAAAGAGATACTTTATGATGGATATGCCACCACATGACTGATAAAAAGCATACTTTTAAAATTAAGTAACAGTGATGTGACAGAAAGTTGGAATTTGCTTGTTTAAAACTGCTTTGCTGCAGCTCTAGACAGTGGTACGTTACACTAACATCTGTGGCTTTAAGCAAGAAAACAGAATGTAAATAAATGATTCTTCCTCTTTCCCTTAACAAAATCATTATTTTAAAAATGTTCTTGTACCCCCACCAAACATGAGATCTGAACAAACCTTGTTTTCAAATAATTTTTGTTGTTGCTCTTGTTTTTTTGTTTGCCAGCGGTACCTTAACTTCTCGGTGGCAGTATGCAGTTATTTTTCCATCAGCCTTACATCCTTGCTCTCACTTCAAATTCCAAAGGAAGGTAGAAATTGAAGTTTAAAGGAGTCAAGGAGGCAAAAGGAGATGAATTGCATGACCAATTGTCCTCTGCTATCCTTTTCTTAGTACATTCTCCTTTCAAATCTTTGCCTTCAACTATGTTTCCTTCAATGTTTCTTTGTTGGTGTTTCTGTCTCTCTCCTACCTCCCTCTCTAGAAGGAAAAAAAAAAAAAAAAAAGGCTGTTTTTCATTTTGGTACCTGCAAGTGCCAGAGCTGAATCCACGTACCCTAAGCAAATATTTTAAATGGAAAACAGAGGAGAAAACACTATTGTAAGCCATGGGCTGTAGTTTGGTTCAGCCACTTTGACTGCAAAAGCCAGTCAATTTATATTGCTTTTGGTGGGTAGCAGCGAAATTTGATCTACCATGGTGATGCTTCAAGA